>NC_141010.1:1594950-2112742 GCF_052327205.1 Somniosus microcephalus
TTTTCTATCCCAGTTCTGCGGATTTTTTTCCTACCTGGCGTCGGGATTCGGGGATCCGGTGTCGCGGGTTCCGCTCCGCCTGACACTGCGCTCCGGGGGCGGAGAGAGAGCGGCCCCGGCACTCGGCGCACAAACTACCGCAACAGCGGCTGACGCAGCAACCCTGCAAAACAACTCAGAAACCCAACACTGCAAAACAAGCTGAGCTGCAACTCAGGCCAGGCCCATTAACCAGCAGCGCTGCAACCCAGCCCTGCAAAATAACTCAGCAACCCAGCCCTGCAAATCAACACTGCAGCACAACCTAACTTGCAATTCAGTCCATGCCCAATAACCAGCAGCACTGCAACCCAGCAACACCCAGCAACAATACAACCCAACACTGCAACACAGCCCCACACCCAGCAACTATGCAACTAACCAAATCCCACACTCAGCCCAAACCAATACCAAACACAGAAATATTGCAACACCACTCAGTCCAGCAACACTGCAAGTCAAGTCAACCCATGCCCAGCAACACTGCAAACCAACCCAACATTCAGCAACACCACAGTCCCCCCCCCAGCCCAACACACAGCAACACTGCAACACAAACATTGCAACTCAGCACACCACCACCCAGCAACACTGCAGCCTCCAAGTTCCCCTCCAAGTCACACACCATCCTGACTTAGAAGTATATCACTGATCCTTCATCGTCGCTGGGTCAAAATCCTGGAACTCCCGGCCTAACAGCACTGTGGGAGTACCTTCACCACACGGACGGCAGCGGTTCAAGAAGGCGACTCACCACCACCTTCTCAAGGGCAAATAGGGATTGGCAATAAATGCTGGTCTTGCCAGCAACGCCCATATCCCAGGAATGAATTTTAAAAAAACAACCGCACTCCCAGCACCACTGCAACCCAGCTGCAGCTAGAAATGTTTGGCCCCAAAAATGGGCGCAGGGATCGCAATGCAGGATCAACCCACGGGCCTGTAATACAGGCACAGCACTAATTTCGTGCTGCCTGCTGATTAGCATGGTTGTGGCGTGCAGCCCAGCGCTAAACACACTGCCGAGTTAATGCATGCTCAGCAGGAGGCCCAAGTTCGTGTGAGGCTAGCACCAATTAAAGCTAGCCTGCACTTCTTAAAGGCAGTTTGTACCTCATAAAGGGTCTGGGGAACAGAGTCTGAGCAGGAAAAAGTACTACTGATGGCACAACAAGGGAGAGAGCGTGTTCCAAGATTCTCAGATGCAGCACTGGAGGCCTTGGTGCAGGAGGTGGGCAGGTGGAGAGAGGTCCTGTTTCCACAGAAGGTCCTCCAGGCAAATGTGGAAAAGGCAATGGAAGCAGATATCTGGTGTGGTCGATGCCAGTAGTGTCGCTCTGAGGACCTGAATTCAGTGCAGGAAGAAGTTTAATGACCCACACAAGTGGTCAAAGTCAGTGATTTCATCTTCAAATGCCATAATCCCACCATTTGCACCACTAGCCTCAGACACTGCTCAATGCACCACATCCCATCACTCGCCCGCCAACACTCTCTACTGAACATACGAATTAGGAGCAGGAGTCGGCCACTCGGCCTTCGAGCCTGCTCTGCCGTTCAATAAGATCATGGCTGATCCGATTACTCCACATTCCCGCCTACCCGCGATAACTTTTCACCCCCTTGCTTACCAAGAATCTATCGACCTCTGCCTTAAAAATATTCAAAGACTCTGCTTCCACCGCCCTCTGAGGAAGAGAGTTCCAAAGACTCACCACCCTCTGTGAGAAAAAATTTCTCCTCATCTCTGTCTTAAATGGGTGACTCCTTATTTTTAAACAATGACCCCTAGTTCTAGATTCTCCCACAAGAGGGAACATCCTCTCCACATCCACCCTGTCCAGACCTCTCAGGATCTTATATGTTTCAATCAAGTCACCTTTTATTCTTCTAAACTCGTGGATACAAGCCTAGCCTGTCCAACCTTTCCTCATAAGACAACCCGCCCATTCCAGGTATTAGTCTAGTAAACCCTCTCTGAACTGCTTCCAACGCATTTACATCCTTCCTTAAATAAGGAGACCAATACTGTACACAGTGCTCCAGATGTGGTCTCACCAATGCCCTGTAGAACTGAAGCATAACCTCCCTACTTTTGTATTCAATTCCCCTCGCAATAAACAATAACATTCTATTAGCTTTCCTAATTACTTGCTGTACCTGCATACGAACCTTTTGTGATTCATGCACTAGGACACCCAGCTTCTGCATCTCGGAGCTCTGCAATCTCTCACCATTTAGATAATATGCTTCTTTTTTACTCTTCCTGCCAAAATGGGCAACTTCACATTTTCCCACATTATACTCCATTTGCCAGATCTTTGCCCACTCAACTTATCTATATCCCTTTGTAGCCTCCTTATGTCCTCTTCACAATTTACTTTCCTACCTATCTTTGTATCATCAGCAAATTTAGCAATCATACCTTTGGTCCCTTCATCCAAGTCATTTATATAAATTGTAAAAGGTTGAGGCCCCAGCACTGATCCCTGTGGCACACCACTCGTTACATCTTGCCAGTCAGAAAATGACCCATTTATGCCTACTCTCTGTTTCCTGTTAGCTAGCCAATCTTCTATCCATGCCAATATGTTACCCCCTACACCATGAGCTTTTATTTTCCGCAATAACCTTTGATGTGGCACTTTATCAAATGCCTTCTGGAAATCTAAGTACAGTACATCCACCGGTTCCCCTTTATCCACAGCACATGTTACTTCCTCAAAGAACTCCAATAAATTGATGAAACATGATTTCCCTTGCACAAAACCATGTTGACTCTGCCTGATTACTTTGAACTTTTCTAAGTGCCCTGGTATAACGTCTTTAATAATAGCTTCTAACATCTTCCCTATGACAGATGTTAAGCTAACTGGCCTGTAGTTTCCTGCTTTCTGTCTCCCTCCCTTTTTAAATAAAGGAGTTACATTCGCTATTTTCCAATCTAATGGAACCTTCCCCGAATCTAGGGAATTTTGGAAAATTAAAACCAATGCATCAACTATCTCACTAGTCACTTATAAGACCCTAGGATGAAGTCCATCAGGACCTGAGGACTTGTCAGCCCGCAGCTCCAACAATTTGCTCAGTACCACTTCCCTGGTGATTATAATTTTCTTGAGTTCCTCCCTCCTTTCCATTTCCTGATTTACAGCTATTCCTGGGATGTTACTTGTATCCTCTATAGTGAAGACCGATGCAAAATACCTGTTCAATTCAACTGCCATCGCCTTATTTTCCATTATTAATTCACCAGACTCACTTTCTATAGGACTGACGCTCACTTTGTTAACTCTTCTTTTTTAAATATCTATAGAAACTCTTAATATCTGTTTTTATATTTCTAGCTAGCTTTCTCTCGTACTCTAATTTTTCTCTCATTAATCTTTTAGTCATTCTTTGCTGTTTTTTTATATTCTGTCCAATCTTCTGACCCACCCATCTTTGCGCAATTATATGCTTTTTCTTTAAGTTTAATACTATCTTTAACTTTTTTAGTTAACCACGGATAGTGGGTCCTCCCCTTGGAATTTTTCTTTCTTGTTGGAATGTATATATTCTGTGCATTCTGAAATATCCCCTTAAATGTCTGCCACTGCAACTCTATTGACCTAGCCCTTAACCTAATTTGCCAGCTCACTTTAGCTAGTTCTACTTTCATGCCCTCATAATTGCCCTTATTTTAAGTTTAAAATACTAGTCTTGGACCCACTCTTCTCTCTCTCAAACTGAATGTAAAATTCAATCATATTATGATCGCTGCTACCTAGGGGCGCCTTCACTATGAGGTCATTAATTAATCCTATCTCGTTGCACAATACCAGGTCTAGTATAGCCTGCTCTCTGGTTGGCTCCAGAACGTGCTGTTGTAAGAAACTATCCCGAAAACATTCCATGAACTCCTCATCTATGCTACCTTTGCCCATCTGATTTTCCCAGTCTATATGCAGATTAAAATCCCCCATGATTATTGCTGTACCCTTCTGACAAGCTCCCATTATTTCTTCCTCTATACTCCATCCTACCATGTGGTTACTGTTAGGGGGCCTGTACACCACTCCCACAAGTGACTTCTTGCCTTTATTATTTCTCATCTCTACCCAAACCGCTTCTACATCCTGGTTTCCTGAATTTAGGTCATCCCTCTCTATTGTGCTAATACCATCATTACTTAACCGAGCCACCCCTCCACCTTTTCCCACCTTCCTGTCCTTCCTAAATGTCATGTGCCCTTCAATATTCAGGTCCCAACGTATGTCATCCTGCAGCCATGTTCCTGTAATGGCTATCTGATCATATTTATTTATTTCTATTTGCGCTATCAGTTCATCGGTTTTGTTTCGAATGCTACGTGCATTCAGATGCAGAGCCTTTAGTTTTGTCCTTTTATTATTTTTGTAACCTCTAGCCTTATTGATTTACTCTTAGATTTGTACTCTCTATCCCGTCCTGTCACGGTCTGTTTATCATTTCCCATATTAATACCTTTCTCTATTGCCTTGTCTCTAATCTTTGAATTACCACATCTTCCCAAATTTGATCCCATGCCCCCACTATTTAGTTTAAAGCCCCCTCTACCGCCCAATTATACGACTTGCCAGAACACTGGTCCCAGCACCTCATCTTCCGATTAGGCACTCTGCAGCCTTCCGGACTCAATATCGAGTTCAACAATTTCAGATCGTAACCTCAGCCCCTATTACATTTTTACTTATATATTTTTTCCACCCCTTTGTTTTGGGTTTTCCCTCCCCCCCCTTTCCTTTTTTTTCTCTCTCCCACATGGCAGCTGTCTCTCTTTCTGCCAGTACACTTCGCACCTAAACTGAACCGTCTTTTGTCTCCACTTGTCCTATTACCATCTCGTCTGGTTTTGAATACCTCTTAATGTCTCTTTTCTTCTTTTGTTCTCTCCCAGCCCTGCCTTCGATCTATTTCATTTCCTTTCCAGTTTTGAAAAAGGGTTCACCTGAAACGTCGACTCTATTTTCTCTCCACGGATGTTGCCTGGCCTGCTGAGTTTTTCCAGCATTTTCTGTTGTTATTTCGGATTTCCAGCATCTGCAGTATTTTGCTATCGTACTGGTCCCAGCACAGTTCAGGTGAAGACCGTCCCAACGACACAGATCCCACTTTCCCCAGTACTGGAATCGAAACCCATTTCTCCCACAGCAGTCTTTGAGCCACGCATTCATCTCTCTAATTTTATTTACCCTATGCCAATTTGCTCGTGGCTCAGGTAATAATGCAGACATTATTACCCTTGAGGTTCTGCTTTTTAATTTAGCCCCTAGCTGCTCATACTCACTCAGCAGAACCTCTTTCCTAGTTCTACCTATGTCGTTGGTACCTACATGGACCACGACACTGGCTCCTCCCCCTCCCACTGCAAGTTCCTCTCCAGCCCAGAGCAGACGTCCCAAATCCTGGCACCGGGCAGGCAACACAGCCGTCTGGACTCTCGCTCTTGGCCGCAGAGAACTGTATCTATCCCCTTGACTATGCTGTCCCCAATTACCACTACATTCCTATTAACTCCCCCCGCTTGAATGGCTTCCTGTACCTCGGTGCTATGGTCAGTTTGCTCATCCAACCTGCAGCCACCGCTTTCATCCAAACAGGCCGCAAGAACCTCAAACCTGTTGGACAATTGCAAAGGCTGAGGCTCCTCCACCTCCTGGGTCCCCATACCTGCCTCACTCGCAGTCACATCCTCCTGTCCCTGACCACTGACCAAATCAGAAGACCCTATCCTAAGGGGCGTGACTGCCTCCTGGAATAACGTGTCCAGGGAACTTCCCCCCTCCCTGATGCATCGCAGAGTCCGCAGCTCGGCCTCCAGCTCATCAACTCTGAGCCGAAGCTCCTCGAGCCGCAGACACTTACCGCAGACGTGTTCGTCCTGGATCACACTGGCATCCAGGAGCTCCCACATACTGCAGTCGGAACACATCACCTGCCCTGCCATCTTTATTGAGTCTTAATTAATTTATTACTGCACCTAATAAGATTTATTACTGCTGGTAAACTAGTGCTAATGAAACCTTACAATTACTAATAAATTTCCTGGGCTTTAAAAGATAAGGGATGTGAGCAAAGTACTCACCAACCAATCACTTACCCTTTTCCTTGTGATGTCACCCTTTATTTTTCTCCAAATGCGGTTGGGGGGTGTCACAGAGCTGAACTCCCGCTGGTTGTCTGTCCCCTCTTGTGCAGCTTTTTAACTCCTGCTCTCCTGGAAGCAAACTCGCAGCTTTACACTCTGTTCCGAGCTGCACTCCGTGACAAACTGCACTCTAGCCTCATACCTCTAGAACACGACTCATACCTCACATTCATAGCTTCGCCTCACCCTCACACACTTACCACTGCTGCAAGCCTCACACCCACATCCCACAGCTTGCACACATGGTCAGCTATTCAACCATGACAGGCATATCACCCAAGCACATTGCACCACATTCACTGACACACTTCCCTTTCTCTTGTAGGACAAGGTGGCAGCAGGACCTAACCAGTGGGGGACAGGCGCACCTGCATAACCTTACCCTGATGGAGAAGACGGTACTGGCCATTATTGGGAGGGCCATCGCTGAGACCGTGGCCAGCGGCGGGGCTGAAAAAATACAAGACAACAGTAACGTTACACGTAATCCTCCTTCTCACTTCCCCCTCATTCCACAACCTCTTCTGACTTACAAGCTGCACATGGTGTAAGCATGCACCTCTTGATTTTGCTCCCCTCACCACAACCTTACCCATGTGCCTTTCTCCTTTTAGATAGTCAAGAACTGCCACCTGGTCAGGCACTGGTGGAGGGGCACAAAATAGAAGAGCACCAATACACTGATGATGAAGACACAGCACCGTCATTCAATTTCACACTTGCAGCCACCAGCTCAGATACTGACACTCCACATATTTTAGAAGATAGGATAAGATCTGCATGTGGTGAGTCACCGGACATGAGTGGCCTGCAGCCAGTGTCCCAGAGGGTGAGGGCGCACACAAATTCTGCTGTACAGGACTCAGTTGAAGACTTCGATGGGGCGGCCTACAGAAGAACACTGATGGGTATGCACAAAGAAATGCTTGGTGCATTGGCAGGCCTGCCAGAAAGCCTGAGTGCAATGTCAAGGAGCATGGAGGAGTCCAGCACCAACTTTGCACAGGGCTTTGCGCAGAGCTTGGGGCCCATGATTTCCAGCATGGAAGTGATGGCCAACTCCATTAGTGCACTTGTGAACCCAACCATCATGAAGCGTCTGATGGCCAATATCTTGGCTTCCATTGTGCACAAGCAGAAGCCGCCCAATGTCAGAGTGCTGCAGTGGAAGCTCAGACTGCTCTCATGCAGGCACAGACTGCACGGGCTTTTTTCCTCAGAGACCGGTGTCGGGAGCAGTAGGAGAGCGGCAGCACAGTGAGTATTTGAACTCGCTTTTGCTGGCTTTTTTCCTCAGAGACTTGCCAATCTCGCAGACCGGCGGCGGCGTTCCAGAGCCACGTCACGATTCAAAAAGTGATGCGGGCAAGAGGAAGCAGCTGATTGGGTGAGTACTAATACTGCTCTATAGTTTGACAGTTAAGGTTAATAGTTTATAAAGTTCAGAAGGTCTTAATTTTTGTGGTTTATAGTTTCTAAGGTCTCTGTTGTGTAGCGGGGAGTGCTAGTGAACAAGGGCCCTTGAGTATATCAATTAATTGTAGTATAATTATTGGTATTGATTTGATTTAATTTAATTTGAATTAATTAAAGGGTAAGTCATGGCAGCACAGCTCGGCCCCGTGGTATGCTCCTACTGCACTATGTGGGAAATCAGGGACACTTTCTGTGTCCCTGACGAACATGTGTGTGGGAAGTGTATCCAGCTGCAGCTACTGGCAGCCTGCATTGCGGCGCTGGAGCTGTGAATGGATACATACTGGAGCATTTGTGATGCTGAGGACATCGTGGATAGCACGTGTAGGGAGTTGGTCACACCGCAGGTAAAGGCTGCACAGGCAGGAAGGGAATGGGTGACCTCCAGGCAGAGTAGTAGGCACAGGCAGGTAGTACAGGGGTCCCCTGTGGCCATCCCCCTCTCAAACCGATATACCACTTTGGATATTGTTGGGGGAGGAGGCTTATCGGGGGAAGGCAGCAGCAGCCAACTTCCTGGCACCATGGGTGGTTCTGCTGCACAGGATGGGAGGAAAAAGAGTGGGAGAGCTATAGCAATAGGGGATTCTATTGCAAGGGGAATAGATAGGCATTTCTGCGGCCACAAACGAGACTCCAGGATAGTATGTTGCCTCCCTGGTGCAAGGGTCAAGGGTGTCTCGGAGCGGCTGCAGGGCATTCTGGAGGGGGAGGGTGAACAGCCAGATGTCATGTTTCATATAGGTACTGACATGAATCTTGTCATTCATGTGGAAATGACTTATATAATAACACTGGGCAGCCTGCTGGTGGCGCTGTCCAGGGAGAGTATAAATACTCGGGCATGGGCCCAGCTTGCTCAGGACATTCTTTAACAGGAACTAGTGAAGGACACAACTCGATCTCCATGTTGAAGAACAGTTGATTAAAGCCTTGTTTAATACTCAGACCAAGTGCCTCGTAGTTTCCTTACGTCAGGGACCAACGGTACAGGTAAAAAACGGGATGAGGTCCTAAAAGCTGAATATAGGGAGTTATAATAATAATAATAATAATAATCAACTTTATTGTCATTGTTAGTGCACAAGTGCAGTACAACGAAATGTAGGCTTGCGGCTCCCGAGAGTGTACATTTAGATTAAGACATTTAAACATTCAACATACATTTGGCTTGTAATACATTAACATAACCATAAAAAGTGCATTGGCAGATGTGCAGGCTTTAGAGTTTATTTGTGGAGTTCAGTAGGATGACAGCCCTGGGAAAGAAGCTGTTCCTAAATCTGGTCGGACGGGTGCGAATGCATCTGTAGCGTCTCCCAGATGGCAGGGGGGCGAACAGACTGTGGCTGGGGTGGGTAGGGTCTTTGATGATGGTCCGTGACCTCCGTAAACAGCGTTTCTAGTATATGTGCTCTATGGTCGGTAGCCGGGTGCCGGTAATGCGTTGGGCAGTTTTGACTACCCGCTGCAGGGCTTTCCGGTCATAGTAGCTACAGCTGCCATACCATACTGTGATACAGTTCGTCAGGATGCTCTCTATTGTGCAGCGGTAAAAGTTAGAGAGGATCAGGGGTGACAGGTTACATCCCTTCAGCCTCCTTAGGAAATATAGGCACTGCTGGGCCTTCTTCACCAGAGAGGAGGTATTGAGGGACCAGGAGAGGTCTTCCGTGATGTGGACTCCGAGGAACTTAAAGCTGTCCACCCTTTCCACCACAGCCCCATGGATGTGGATGGGGGTGTGACTTCCGTCTTTAGACTTCCTGAAGTCCACAATGATTTCTTTGGTTTTCTTGATGTTAAGGGCCAGGTTGTTATCGGCGCACCACTTCACGAGATGCTGGACCTCCTCCCTGTAGGCTGACTCATCGTTGTTGGTGATCTGGCCTACTACCGTGGTATCATCCGCAAACTTGATGATGGTGTTGGAACCACGAACAGCCACACAGCCGTGGGTGAAGAGGGAGTAGAGGAGGGGGCTCAGCACACATCCTTGTGGGGCCCCCGTGTTCAGGGTCGGGGGGGGAGGTGTGGTCACCTAATTTGACAGACTGGGGTCTGTTTGTTAGGAAGTCCAGGGTCCAGTTGCAGAGGGAAGTGTTCAGGCCAAGAGTGTGGAGTTTGGTGGCCAGCTTGTTGGGGACGATAGTGTTGAATGCTGAGCTGTAGTCTATGAACAGCATTCTGATGTAGGTCTCTTTACCATCTAAGTGATTCAGTGCAGAGTGTAGAGCAGTTGTGATTGCATCCTCCGTTGATCTGTTTGCACGATAGGCAAACTGGTGTTGGTCAAGAGAGGCGGGAACACTGGCATTGATGTGAGCCAGGACCAGTCTCTCGAAACACTTCATTATGATGGGTGTGAGTGCAACAGGTCGATAGTCGTTCAGGCACGTCACAGCCGTTTGCTTTGGCACAAGAATAATGGTAGCGGTCTTGAAGCATGTAGGGACTACTGCCTGGGCCAATGACAGATTGAAGATGGTGGTGAAGACATCAGCCAGCTGATCAGCACATTCCTTGAGTACCCGTCCAGGGATGCTATCCGGTCCAGCAGCCTTTTGTGTGTTCACTCCGCGTAGAACACCCCTTACGTCGGAGGTCAACAGAGTGAGCACCTGGTCTTCCGGGGGTGGCAAGGCTTTGGTAGCTGGCTCCCTGTTGTCCCTGTCGAAGCGAGCGTAGAAGTTGTTAAGCTCCTCCGGAAGGGAGGAATCGCTAACCAGGGGGCTGGTGTTTTTGCTCTTGTAGTCAGTGATGGACTGGATGCCATGCCACATGCGCCGGGGGTCCGAGTTGTTGTTGGAATGATCCTCTATCCGCAGTGTCTGTTTCCTTTTGGCAGTCCTGATACCCTTTTTTAGGTTGGTCCTAGCTGCACTGTAAGCCGCCGCGTCGCCAGATTTAAATACTGTGTCGCGTGCTTTCAACAGCGAGCGGACCTCTCCGTTCATCCAGGGTTTCTGGTTGGGGTATGTCCTGATATTTTTATGGGTCGTGACGACCTCGACGCAACTGTTAATGTAGAATAACACTGTGGATGCGTATTCCTCGATGTCATTATGGACAAACATGCCCCAATCAGTGCGTTCGAAGCAATCCTGAAGCTCCGAGACTGCCCCCTCTGGCCATACTTTCACTGATCTCACTGATGTTCTCACTCTTTTGATGAGCGGTTTGTATGCCGGGGCTAGAAACAGGGAGAGGTGGTCAGACTTCCCAAGGTGGGGGCAGGGAATGGCCTTATAAGCGTCTACAATGCTCGTGTAGACTTGATCCAGTGTGTTCTCCCCTCGTGGGGCAGGAAACATTCTGGTGGAATTTCGGTAGTACAGTTTTTAGGTTTATGTGATTGAAGTCCCCCGCGACGATAAAAGCTCCGTCTGGGTGCGCAGCTTGTTGTTCGCTGATGGCCCTGTAGAGGTCCTTCAGTGCTAGTTTGGCATTAGCGTGTGGTGGGATGTAGACCGCAGTGATGATAACAGCCGTGAATTCCCGAGGCAGGTAGAAGGGTCTGCACCTTACCATGAGGAATTCTAAATCAGCCGAACAGGATCTATCGATTATGTCCGTGTTAGTGCACCAGGCATTGTTCGTGTAAATGCACAAACCGCCTCCCTTGCTCTTACCGGAGTCTGCAGTTCTGTCGGCGTGGAAGACCGTGCGTCCTTCTAGTTGGATGGTGGTGTCAGGGATGCCGTTGTTCAACCAGGTCTCTGTGACGATCATGGCGCAGCATTCCTCTGTCCTTTTCTGTGAGGAGAGATCAAGTTTGATCTCATCCATTTTATTTTCTAGTGACCTGACGTTGGCCAGGAAAATACTTGGGAGGGAGGGTTTGTGTGGGGCCCTCTTCAGCCTATTTTGGATTCCGGCCCTCTTACCCCGCTTCTGCTTGCATTCTCTGCGCGGTCTGCGCTGACTTCCGGCTGGGGAAGGACGCCACGCTGGTCCCGGGGGTCGGGCGATGTCGGGAGGCAGATCGACGGCGCCGAGTGTGAGCCGCACGCAGTCGGCCCCGATGTCGAGGAGCGTCTGCCGGCTGTACAGTAGGTCTGCCCTCAATTCCCGTATCAGCAGAGTCCAGAAGAGACTCAGAAAGAGGGTGAAAACGCTCAGTCTCGGGAGAGACAAAGCCGCTGCGTCCATGCGCGCCGCCATTTAGGAGGTAAATTAAAAAATAGGAGCTCAAAGGTAGTAATCTCAGGATTGCTACCAATGCCACGTGCTAGTCAGATTAGAAATAGAAGGATATTTCAGATGAATACGTGGCTAGAGGAATGGTGCAAGGGGGAGGGATTCAAATTCCTGGGACATTGGAACCAGTTCTGAGGGAGGTGGGACTAGTACAAACTGGACAGTTTGCACCTGGGTAGGACTGTGACCGATGTCCTAGGGGGAGTGTTTGCTAGTGCTGTTGGGGAGGGTTTAAACTAAAATGGCAAGGGGTTGGGAACCTGTGCAGGGAGACAGAGGAAAGGGAAGCAAGGATAGAAGCAAAAGACAGGAAGGAGAAAAGCAAAAGTGGAAGGCAAAGAAATCAAGGGTGTAAATCAAACAGGGCCACAGTAAATAATAATTCTAAAAGGACTAAGGCCTAGAAATTCGGTTGTTTGCACCAGCGATTAGCGCCTAAAGAGCCCGAGAATTGGGGCGTTACCCAATGTTCGGGCGGGCGCAATGAAGATAGCGACACCTCCCATATTGAGTATCCATTTAATGCCTGCGCTAACTCTTAGCGCGCGCCCGCGTGCGCAGGCAGATCATGACGTCATTTCAGTGTGCAACGCCTTTTTGGCGCCCCTGACCAGATATTCGGTGGCGCCCGGAACCTTTCTGCCTGGCGCTATTAGTGACAGTTGGATGGAACGTTCCCAGGCCCTTCTCGGAGTTGGGGGGCGCTATTTAAAGGGGACAGCTCTAGTATAAAAGCTGCAGCCACTTGGCCTGTTCATTCTGATCGTTGCTGGAGAGAGTTGGTGAACTACTGTTGCACAGTATTTTTCGGATTTAGCCTTCGGAGACTTGGGACCTGCAGCCCTGTCCGGAGCAGTTGGAGCGCTAGACATTTCTGCATGTTGCCCGTCTGGCATAGCAATGGGAGCTGCTTTGGAGGGGAACGTCCTCATGGCCGGACACTTGGAAGGGGCACAGAGACGGCGGGAGAGAGGGCTGGGATTGGCCAGAAGGAGCAGGGGCAATGGAGGTCGCCCAATCCGACGATACGCTGCGAGGGTTTTCAGGCAGCAGGTGTCATACCTTACCATGTCGGAGGAGCAGTGTCTGCGAAGGCTCAGATTTGGTAAGGAGGTTGTGACTGAGCTGTGCCACCTGCTTGCTGAAGATCTGCAGCCGCGTCTACGGTGCAGGACCTCTCTGTCGGTGGCCGTCAAAGTGACTGTTGCCCTGAACTTTTACGCTAGCGGATCCTTTCAGTCAGCCACTGGGGACATCGCAAATATATCACAATTTGCAGTGCATTGTTGCATCCGGCAAGTGACAACTGCCCTCTATAGAAGGAGGCGTCAATTAATCACCTTCCCTGTGACCCTGGAGAAGCAGGCGGAGCGCGCGCAGGGCTTCGCTGCTATTGCGGACTTCCCCATGGTGCAGAGGGCCATTGATTGCACACACGTGGCATTGCGGGCGCCATTACAGAATCCTGAGGAATTCCGCAACCGCAAGGGGTTCCACTCCCTCAATGTCCAGCTGGTCTGTGACCACCGCCAGATGATCATGGCAGTCAACGCACAATTCCCTGGGAGCAGCCACGATGCGTTCATCCTGCGGCAGACCTCAGTTTCTGACCTTTTTGAGGGCCCGGTTCACCCACGAGGCTGGCTTCTTGGTGACAAGGGCTATCCTCTCTGCCCATGGCTCATTACCCCACTCCGTTTGCCCGCCACCCCGGCAGAAGAGCTTTACAACAGCAGCCATCAGGCGACCAGGAACATTGTGGAGCACACTATTGGTGTGCTCACACAGCGTTTCCGCTGTCTAGACCATTCGGGGGGAGTCCTGCAGTACTCGCCGGAGCAAATGGGTCGCATCGTCATCGTCAGCTGCATGCTCCACAACTTGGCCATTCGACGAACCCAGCCAATGCCAGCCGACCCTCAAGGTCCAGCAGAGCAGGCGGACGAGGAGGAGGAGGAAGAGCAGGCGGACGAGGAGGAGGAGGAGGAGCATGCGGACGAGGAGGAGGAGGAGGAGGAAGATGGGAGGGCTCCTGAAACTGGAAGGGCCGTCCGTCAGAGGCTCATAAGGACTCGGTTCTAGGCCCCTCTGACGGAATGATGGGTGTCATTCGTCCTGCGCACTTCGGCTCGTACAAAGCCTATGAAGGCCACCATGAGTGTAAATAGTTACGAGTACCATTGTAAATAAAAAATGTTCTTTATTGTTGATATACCTATCAATTCATCCAATGAAAAGCGACGAGTTAAGATATTAACTATAGGTTTTTATTGGCTAAATAACAGAGCCCACCCTCGTGGGTGATCGGGTCCAACAAGGAGGAATACCAGCCAGTCGACCACCTTTATACCTGGGCAAGCAGGCGGAGCCATGGGCGGAGTCAGCTGTGGTCAGCCCAGGTATAACAGCGTGCCAAGAGGTGACCTTGTGTAGTGATACAACAGTGTAAACAGTGATAACCATAGTGTAACGATATAAACAGTGATTACCATAGTGTAACGATAGTGAACGATAAAAGTGGTTTACCACATTCACCCCTTGTTTAGATTTGAGTCCGGCGGGGTGAAGTGTACTACCAGTTCGGGTATGTCAGTCTGTCCGGAGGCCTCGTAAGTCTTTCTGATCGGCGCAGCAGCGGCGGCGGTGATGCAGTATCCGATGTTAATGCTGGTGTCTGCGTGGTCGGCGAAGGCTCGTGGGGTTCCGGCATGCCGTCTACCTGGGCTGGATTTGGGGGGGTGGTGGGGGGTAACGGTGGTGTCTCAGGGGTGCCCGAGGGTGCAAGGTCTCGTAAGGAGACTGTGTCCTCCCGCCCGTCTGGGTATGCCACATAGGCGTACTGGGGGTTGGCGTGCAGGAGGTCCACCCTCTCGACCAGGGGGTCCGTTTTATGGGCCCTCACGTGCTTTCGCAGCAAGACGGGCCCCGGAGAAGTCAGCCATGTTGGTAGCGAGGTTCCCGTAGTCGACTTCCTGGGGAAAACAAACATTCGTTCATGGGGGGTGGCGTTAATGGCCGTGCAAAGCAGTGACCGGATGGAATGCAGCGCTGTCGGGAGGACTTCCTGCCAGCGAGAGGTTGGCAGGCCCTTAGACTTTAAGGCTAAGAGAACGGCCTTCCAGACAGTCGCATTCTCTCTTTCCGCCTGGCCGTTCCCTCGGGGGTTGTAGCTGGTGGTCCTGCTTGCAGCAATGCCTCTCGCTAGTAGGAACTGGCGAAGTTCCTCGCTCATGAAGGATGAGCCCCGGTCGCTATGTGTATAGTTCGGGAACCCGAACAAGGCGAAGAGGTCGTTCAGGCATTTGATGACCGTGGTACTGGTCATGTCTGGGCAGGGGAAGGCAAAGGGGAAACGGGAGTACTCATCAATGATGTTGAGGAAGTACACATTACGGTCAGAGGACGGGAGGGGCCCCTTAAAATCGATGCTCAAGCGCTCGAAGGGGCGGGTGGCCTTGATCAGGCTTGCTCTGTCCGGCCTAAAGAAATGCGGTTTGCATTCGGCACAGGTTTGGCAGTTCCTGGTCATGGTCCTGACCTCCTCGATGGAGTAGGGCAGGTTGCGGGCCTTAATGAAGTGGTAAAGTCTGGTGACCCCGGGGTGGCAGAGGTCGTTGTGGAGGGTCTGCAGTCTATCAATTTGCGCGTTGGCGCATGTACTTCATGATAGAGCATCTGGGGGTTCGTTCAGTTTACCCGGCCGGTACAAGATATCATAATCATAGGTGGAGAGCTCGATTCTCCACCTCAAGATCTTGCCGTTCTTGATTTTGCCCCTCAGCTTGTTATTAAACATAAAAGCGACCGAACGCTGGTCGGTGAGGAGGGTAAATCATTTGCCTGCCAGGTAATGCCTCCAGTGTCTTACTGCCTCCACGATCGCCTGGGCCTCCTTCTCGACCGAAGAGTGTCGGATCTCAGGGCCCTGGAGGGTCCTTGAGAAGAAGGCCACAGGTCTCCCCGCCTGGTTAAGGGTTGCTGCTAGGGCGAAGTCGGATGCATCGCTCTCCACTTGGAAAGGGATGGACTCATCCACCGCGTGCATTGTGGCCTTAGCAATGTCTCCCTTTATGAGGGAGAAGGCTGCGCACGCTTCTGCCGTCAGGGGGAAGGAGGTTGACTTCATGAGGGGTCTGGCTTTGTCCGCATAATTCGGCACCCATTGGGCATAGTAGGCGAAGAGCCCCAGGGTTCTCTTCAGCGCCTTTGGACAGTGGGGGAGGGGAAGCTCCATGAGGGGGCGCATTCTTTCGGGGTCGGGGCCGATGACTCCGTTCTCTACTACGCAGCCGAGGATGGCAAGGCACGAGGTGTTAAACACACATTTCTCCTTATTGTAAGTGAGGTTCAGCCGTTCGGCCGTACGGAGGAATTTCTCCAGATTAACATCGTGGTCCTGCCGGTCGCGGCCGCAGATGGTGACGTTATCTAGATAAGGGAACGTGGCCTGCAGCCCGTTCTGGTCAACCATCCGGTCCATCTCCCTTTGGAAGACCGAAACCCCGTTGGTGACGCCGAAGGGAACCCTAAGGAAGTGGTAGAGGCGGCCATTCGCCTCGAAGGCGGTATACTGGCGGTCCTCTGGGCGGATAGGGAGTTGGTGATAGGCCGACTTAAGGTCGATGGTGGAGAATACCCGGTACTGTGCAATCTGATTGACCATATCAGATATGCGGGGAAGGGGGTATGCGTCCAGCTGGGTGTACCGGTTTATGGTTTGGCTGTAGTCGATGACCAGGCGGTTTTTATTGCCGGTCTTAACGACTACGACCTGGGCACGCCAGGGGCTGTTGCTCCTCTCGATGATGCCCTCCTTCAGGAGACGCTGCACCTCAGAGCTAATAAAAGCTCTGTCCCTGGCGCTGTACCGCCTGCTCTTGGTGGCGACGGGTTTACAGTCGCGGGTGAGGTTAGCGAACAGGGAGGGGGGCGGGACCTTGAGGGTGGATAGGCCGCAGGTGGTACGCGGTGGGCGGTTTAAAGGCTGCTGGTTGTCGACTGTGAGTGGGGGGAGGGGTCCACCGTATGCCAAAGTGACACTTTGAAGGTGGGATTGGAAGTCCAGCCCTAGTAGGACGGCAGCGCAGAGCTGGGGCAGGATGAGGAGTTTAAAATTTTTATACTCCGTGCCCCTAACCGACAGGGTCACAGCACAGTAGCCGCTGATGTCTGTAGAATGGGACCTCGACGCCATCGAGATCCGGTTGCGCGTTGGCCGGACAGTGAGGGTGTAGTGGCTCACCGTGTCTGGATGGATGAAACTCTCCGTGCTTCCGCTGTCGAACAGGCAGGTCGTGGCGTGGCCGTTTACTTTGATGTCCATCATGGACTTGGACAGGTGATGCGGGCGAGCTTGGTCCAGTGTGACGGAGGCTAGTGTATGGCTGAGCGAGCTGCTGTAGTCTGCGGGTGAGGCGGTGGTCGGGTCTGGAGACAAGGTGGCGGTCGAGTGTGGTGGGCAAAATGGCGGCGCCCACGACGTTGAATAAAATGGCGGAGAAGATGGCCGCCCCCACAATTCACATGAGGCATTGCTGGCGTCGGTGGCCTTGATCAAAGATGGCCGCCCCCACGACTCACACGAGGGGATACTGGCATCTGTGGCCTTGATGAAAGATGGCCGCCCCCACAACTCGCATGAGGCACTGCTGGCGTCTGTGGCACTCCCCCTGCAGGCCTTCGCGAAGTGGCCTTTCTTGTGGCAATCGGAGCAAGTCACGTTTCTTGCAGGGCAGCGCGTCCTCGGGTGTTTCGCCTGGCCACAGAAGAAGCAGCCGGCGGCCCGATCGCGGGGCTCCGATGTCGCAGCCGGTACCGGGGGTGGCGGTCCCGATCGGTTCTGGGACGCCGACGCTGAGGTAGGTCCCAGAGGCGGCGGTGCGAGGGGTATTGCGGCCGGGGTCGGGCCGGAGTCCCAGGGTCGCGCAGCACAGTACCTGGAGTACGCCTCGAGGTCCCGATGGGCCACTTCCAGAGAGCGAGCGAGGGCTGCAGTTGTATTCAGGTCGAGGTCCTTTGATTCGAGCAGTCTTTGCCGTGAGTAGTCGGACCGAAGGCCTTTCACGAAGGCATCGCGGATATTCCCTTCAGTATTTTCTGCAGCCGTTACAGCTTTAAAGTCACAGTCCCTGCCGAGTGTTTGTAGCGCCCGTAAAAATTCATCTACAGACTCTCCTGGCTGTTGCGAGCGGGATCTTAGGAGATGTCTGGCATACATAGAGTTTACCGGGCTCCGGTACTGCTCTTTCAGCAGGTTGAGGGCGTCCTCGTATGTAGTAAGGTCCTGGATGAATGCAAATACTTTAGGGCTCACTTGGGCGGTCAGAACTCTTAGTTTGGATCCCGGAGGCACGCCGGATTCTCCCAGGTAGGATTCGAAACAGCTCAGCCAGTGTTTGAAGTCGAGGGCTGAGTTCGCTGCCTGTGGGTTTAGATCCAGGTACGGCGGTCGGAGGGCTCGCGGCCAGGCCGGCTGCTGTGGCTGTTGTAGCTGGCCGTTTGGCTGGTCGTTTGGCTGCTCCGATCCACTCATTTCAAAATTTAGCCAATAAAATTGATATACCTATCAATTCATCCAATGAAAAGCGACGAGTTAAGATATTAACTATAGGTTTTTATTGGCTAAATAACAGAGCCCACCCTCGTGGGTGATCGGGTCCAACAAGGAGGAATACCAGCCAGTCGACCACCTTTATACCTGGGCAAGCAGGCGGAGCCATGGGCGGAGTCAGCTGTGGTCAGCCCAGGTATAACAGCGTGCCAAGAGGTGACCTTGTGTAGTGATACAACAGTGTAAACAGTGTTAACCATAGTGTAACGATATAAACAGTGATAACCATAGTGTAACGATAGTGAACAATAAAAGTGGTTTACCACAATTGTCAAAAAAGTGCTTCCTTCCAGCATAACAACGTCATGTCAACAGAAACCATAACTAACAAAATAACAGTTGACTCTCTGGCAAAGCCGCAAAACTAAACAAACCATCACAAACAATCACAACAGTTGAGGGCGTCCTTGAATTTGGAGAAAGAAACGTCTCAGCACCTCCCTCTACTGCTGGCCCCTTGATGGAGACCGACTAATCTTTCGCGGTCAGCCCCTTCCCTCCCGGCTGCTCCTACGTAATTGAACCCCAGTGACGGCGTCAAGGCTGGGGGTTGCCTGCTGACTGTCTGGAAGTGCAGAAGCCCCTGAGGGACGGCCTGGACGACCTCTCGGCTTGGAGGGTGCGGAGGCTGGCTGGCCATGGCTGGAAGCAGTGTACACTGCAGGTGGTGGCAGCTGCACTGCAGATGTTCCAGCGGTGGCATGAGCAATGGTCACCTGCCGAGAGAGGACACCTGCACCATGGTCGGACGACACACTGGCTCTCTGAGGGGACCGGTTCGGATCATCCGCCACACTCGACTGCTCCACTGATTCCTGGCCTCGTATGGTACTGGAAGGGCCCGGGGTGATCCTAGCTGATGCAGATAGGGTGGCAGCAGTGAGAGTTCGCGTTGCCTCAATCTGGGTGTGGACGAGGCCAGCAAGTGACTGCGTGGCAGCAGTGAGGACCTGTGTGGCAGGTGCCAGTGCTTCGGAGAAGCCCTGGACAGTTCTTTCCATTGCTTCGGACAAGGCCGGAGCAGTCCGTTCCACTGCCTCGGACAAGCCCTGGACAGACCTTTCCAGGGATTGTCCGAAGCTCTGAACAGTCCTTTCCATCACTGCCTTGAAGCCCTGGACAGTCCTCTCCATTGCTGCCCCGAAGCCCTGGACAGTCCTCTCCATTGCTGCCCCAAAGTCCAGCACACTCTTTGCCAGTGTTTCTATCGACTGAGGCATCCTCCCCACTGCAGCCATAAGCTCAGTGTGCCTGAGCCGGGCCTGGGTGCTCATTTCAGCCAGGCTACGCACCTCCTCTGCACTCTGTGCAGCAGTCATCGTTCCCTGCCTTGCCCTCCGGGGAGCCGGTGCCCGAACTTACCTACCCCCCTCGCGTTGCTGCATGCCGCTTGTTCCGGCAACTGGCTCCTCATCAGAGCACCCCCCCTCCCCTCCAGGGAACTACTATCCCCAGTCTGCAGATGTGAAGGCTCCCCTGAGGCTGGAACGGATGGTCCGGCTTCCTCCTGATCCTCGCCTCCGGAGGCACTGGCACTGGCAGCTTCAGGGCGCAGATCCCGAGCTGGTGATGCAGCATCTGAAAGCAGGGAGGTGGAAGAGTGGCTTTAGCAAAAGGACAGGTTGGCGGCAAGGCATGCCAGATTGCGGCAAGGCTCTGACATGGCTCCACAGTGAGAAAGCATGCTGGCGGGGGGACCAAGTGGAAGGAGACAGCTGTAAAAGGTGAGAACCTTACCATCACTGTCGACAATGGGGTCGGCAGCTGCAGTGGTAACAGGACCACTCAGACGTCCTCCAAGAATCTGGTGCACTCTCTCCTCGAGATCCGTGAGAGTGACCACTTGTGGAGGTCCTCCACCGGTTCGAAGCTGGTCTTTACAAATCTTCGCCAGCTTGGACTGCAGGGGAAAGAAGGGGAAGGTATGTTACATGATGCCCTGAGTGATCATCTCATGCCCCCCATGGTGGAAGAGCCCTTACATGATGCCCTGAGTGATCATCTCATGCCCCCCATGGTGGAAGAGCCCTTACATGATACCCTGAGTGATCATCTCATGCCCCCCATGGTGGAAGAGCCCTTACATGATGCCCTGAGTGATCATCTCATGCCCCCCATGGTGGAAGAGCCCTTACATGATGCCCTGAGTGATCATCTCATGCCCCCCATGGTGGAAGAGCCCTTACATGATGCTCTGAGTCAAATGTGCATGCGTGTGCCCAGAAAGGGCCATGGGTGCTTGCTGACACATGGCCATTGGGGTATTGCGCACCCTGTAGCCATAAAGTCAGGTGCAGATGGAGGGATTCAGAAGTTTGCATAAACACCACTCACCCTCACGACCCGAGTGAGGTCATTGAATTTCTTCCTGCACTGTACAGGGCTCCTGGTCACCATGCTGCTGGAGTTGACCCTCTGAGAAACATCCCTCCAAGCTCGGCGGTATTCCTTTTGATTCGGCCTCCTGCCATTGTCTGGGTAGAGAATGTAGTGTATGTACCCGTCTACCTTTAAGGGAACTATTGAATGTAACCGTTCACCTTTAAGGGAACTACTTTAGGTGTGGCACTATTTGTTTGGCTTCTGTATACTGTACTACCGATAGTGACCACACCAGTATATAAGTGTTGTAGCAGGATTGCTGGGGCAGATTCGCCCGGACCTTCGAATAGTAAAGACCTGTTTGTTTGTTACTTCTGAAGTCTGTGTATTTATTAACTGCACAACTCACAGACTTTACAGTGGCGACGAGTCCGATCGTACCCTGCGGCAAGATTACCAAAAGCAACGAAGCGTCGAAGAGAGACAACCGCCCTCGTCGTTGTTAAATCTGTGAGTTGTTCAAGTAATTAATACTCAGACTTTATCAGTAACAATAAAACAGGTCTTTACTGGTTGGAGGTAGGGACTATACGTAGGTCTTTACTTCATGCCCACAGGCGGGAACTGAGGGGAGATCAGTACCCACAGTACTATTTATACCCCTATGGCCAGGAGTGGTACTGCGTATCACTACGCCCTACAAGTAGTGCAGTCCTGTCCATAGGTTCAAAGTAGCACACATATTACATACACAACATTCCTCCCTTCCTAGCTTTACAGTCATCTCCCCATTTAACATAACGTAATAACATATATACATATATAACTTCAGGTTTACATAACAGAATAACATAGATACATAGATAACTTCATGTCAAAACAGATCACAGATTCAGTCTCTGCGGAAAACAGTTCACAGATTCAATCTCTGTGGTGTAGTCGGTTCACGTTGCTGGAGTGACTCATTCAATAGTCCTTCCATGGATTTAACAGTTTGAACTTCCGAACTGAATTGGCTCCGTTCGGAGGGACCACGTGTGTGATCTGGTAGAGGTAATAATGGTTCAGATGGGTCATCTTCTGTTTCGACTTTTCCTTTTCTGCTTCTTGGAGACTCTCTGGGCTCCACTGTCAGCTGCCAGCTGCATGCGCAGTTCCTCCTTCTCTTCCTCCTTTTTCCGTAGTAGAGCCACCTTCTCCCGATGTTCCGTAGACTTTCGGTGCTCCTCCATGATTTCTGTATGGTGGGAGTCGAAGTTACAAGTTGGGCAGGACAGGACATAGTAATATTCGGTGTCGTCCTGATCTAGGCCAGCGAGAGGGTCTTCTATTTCCTCCATACCCAGCTGGGCGTTAGCCAGCTTTTGTTCCAAGTCCAGACATCTTTCCTGAAGAGACTTCTTCATGCGTACCTCTTCATCCAGCTTTTTCTGGGCTTTCAGCAAGTCGTTTACTAATGACCTCATTTGAGATTTTACTACTTCAACTTCTTTTGGAGATTGATTGATCGGACTATTCAATCCCGCTACCGGAGCAGCTGTTTCAGCGGTCTGTTGTTCTACGTTGACGTGAGTCAGCGTACTTTTGGCATCCAAGGGCTGCTCTGTTGCAGTCATCTCAGTCTGTGTTGCCACCTCAGCTCTTCCAATAACCTTTGAGAGCTCCGAACCCCTTTCGTTTGAATATTGAAGTTCGTGTTCAAGTTTTTCCCATTTCAGAGTCCTGTCCTTCAGCATATGCAGGAGTTGGCTGACCGTTAACTCCTCCGACATCAGACGTTTTGTGTGCTCCTGCTCCATTTTCTCCATCAGCTGCTTCTGTTGTCTTTCCAGATTCTCCAACTCTATATCAAAGAACTCTTTCGTTGCATTCAACTCTTGCTCAAAACGGCGAAGCATTTGTTCTAATTGCTGTTGTAGTTTGAAATGGAGTTGAGTTCGAGCCCGGTGTCCCTCAGAAATGGGCACATCAGTAGACTTGCCAGACTCAGAATCCACAGTTAAACTATGTTGTTGTTGCTCAGTGGAATTCTGTGCTGAAACTTTGTCTTTTGCACCTGAGTTGGGCTTACCATCATCCGTTCCAGAGTCTGGGCCGACTATCTTCACCGAGTTCTCACTCGTTATTGTTTGTAGGAAATGCCAGTCCATATTCATTTTCCTAATCCACTCCCGTCCTAGTAGTGGAGAACCTCCTTCAGATATCACATATAAGTCCATTATTTGACTGTCTTCGCCCTTGTGGACCACTGCAACCTCTATTTTCCCGATGGGGTACACTCTTTGCCCCGTGTATGTTTTCAATATAATCCCCGTATCCTGTAGGGGAATATGTTGGAATAACTTTCCGTAATCTTTCTTATTTATGACCGTCAATGCCGATCCAGTGTCCAATTCCAGTTTTACTTGGACTCCTTGTATCTGAAGAGTAACCCAAATTGTCTGGAGGTCTGCACCCTTACCAACGTTGAGTACCCTTAAGCTAGCCAGTTCAATACTGCTTAAGCCAGCCAGTTCATTACTGCTAGCGTCTGAATCGGACTCCTGTTCGGCCACCTTGTGTACTTTTGCGTATTTTCCTTGCGGTGACTTCTTGTTGCTGGTCTTCTTCCCTGACCTGCATACTCTAGCTATATGTCCAAGCCTACCACAAGTTCTACATTCTTGGTTTTTAAACCAACACTGGTTCTGATCATGCGTTGTCTTTCCACAACGATAACATTTGCCAGAACTCACACCCAATTTGTGTGCACTGAGCTCCGGTGACCGTAGCTGCATTACTGCCGTGCCTCTCGCTGCGGCTTCGTGTGCTGCTGCCATAGTGACCGCCTTCTCAAGCGTCAGCTCATTCTCCTCGAGCAG
Organism: Somniosus microcephalus; assembly: GCF_052327205.1. Classification (NCBI taxonomy): domain Eukaryota; kingdom Metazoa; phylum Chordata; class Chondrichthyes; order Squaliformes; family Somniosidae; genus Somniosus; species Somniosus microcephalus. The sequence continues at coordinate 1,618,628 of NC_141010.1, forward strand.
TCGCTTTTGTGTATCCTGTTTAAATAAACCACACACAAATTTGTCTCGTAGTGCATCTGTCAGTCCCGTTTCAAACTGGCAATATTTCGCTAATTTACGCAATTCCAGCAAATATTCAGCATTGCTTTCATGCTGTAGCTGCCTTCTGTCGTAAAATTTAAATCGTTCCGCTAGCATCAGCGGCGTGGGGTTTAGATGATCTTTCAGGACAGTAACAATCTCATCGAACGTCTTATCCGCCGGTTCATCTGGTGATAACAGGTGTTTCAATTGCCCGTATGTCTTCGCACCCATTAAATTTAATAATGTTAGTGCTTTATCAGCCTCACGAATTTTATTGGCCTTACAATAATTTTTAACTCGTTCAACATATATGGCCCAATCTTCGATGTCACTATCAAAGTTGCTAATATTCCCGTGATTAGGCATTGTAGTACTTTATCAGATTTGCAATTTCTCAGATTTTTTTTTTTTTACTGCTATCCAAGATGGCGGCTTCCCGCTCTTGCCGTCGTCCTCCGCCCACAAAATGGCGGTTTTCCCGCGCTTGGCGGTCTTCACCCGTCCCCCGACGCCGTCTCCCTTCAGCCCCGAGTGCGGCCCTTATCTCCGCCGCGATCGATGGCCCGCGCTTTTCACCGCGGCTCTCATGCCTTCAGTGTCTGCCGACGCTGCGCCTTTCAGCCCGAGTGCGGCCCTTATCAGGGATTTCGATCGATGGCCCTTATACCTCCGACTTCCCCCAGCCCTGTCTTTGCAGCCAACGCTGCTTGGCTTACCCACCACCGAGGTTGAAAAAGAAGCTGCAGGATGTCTTCTTTCCTCCAGTTTTCAGTCGCTGATGGAGGCTTCAGGGTCCTAATGCCTGTCGCTTCCAGTGGGGTGGTGAGATTTGAAACCTCTCTTCAACGTCCTGTCTGTGGACGAAGCCGCCGTGGAATAACTGCCGCAGGGTAAGAACCTGACTCGTCGCCAGTGTTAAGTCTGTGAGTTGTTCAAGTAATTAATACTCAGACTTAATCAGTAACAATAAAACAGGTCTTTACTGGTTGGAGGTAGGGACTACACTGAATACAAGATTACTGCACAGTGCTTATATACCGGTGTGTTCACCCCCGGTATTACGTCTACAGCAGCCTGAGAAAGTAGTACATCTCTTAAGGTGGAACAGGCTTAAGCTCTCTTAAGGTGGAACAGGTTACATACACAACAGGAACGAGTCAAGATCAGAGACTGAATCTATGAACTGTTTCCGCAGAGACTGAACCTGTGAACTGTTTCCACCGAGATTATATTTGTAAATTGTTTTATATGACATTGACTCCACCGAGATTATATCTGTAATTTGTTTTATAGGAAGTTGAAGATATGTATGTTTAACGGGGACTCTGTAAGTAATAAGCTAAAAAGGGAGGATTGTAGTGTATGTACCCGTCTACCTTTAAGGGAACTATTGAATGTAACCGTTCACCTTTAAGGGAACTACTTTAGGTGTGGCACTATTTGTTTGGCTTCTGTATACTGTAATACCGATAGTGACCACACCAGTATCTAAGTGTTGTAGCAGGATTGCTGGGGCAGATTCGCCCGGACCTTCGAATAGTAAAGACCTGTTTGTTTGTTACTTCTGAAGTCTGTGTATTTATTAACTGCACAACTCACAGACTTTACAGAGAACATCTCGACGGCGCTCCACTGCGGCCACCAATTGCTCCAGAGCCTCAGTGCTGAAGCGCTCTGCTCTCTGTCTCACCTTCTCCATCTTGACCATGTTTTTTGCGCCAGAGAAGGGCCTGCGGCGATTCTGAGGCCTCCAAGGCGCTGAGTGTGGAAGCTGAGGCTGACTGACCCACCCCTTTCAGAGTCGGCCGGCGCCTGGAAGTCTCGTGGTTATCGGTAATTGAGAGCCCCTGCACTGCGCCCGTCCGCGCCGATATTGAGTTGCGCCAGATGTTTTGCGCCTTAGGAGTCCCGTGCAACATCTGAATTCGCGCCTCAATCACCTTTGGGGGGCGATGCAACCCAATATCGCGCCAGCCAGCGATAAGTTGCGTCTGGCTATAAACTTTGCGCAGCACCAGTTCTAACGTCTCAAGCGGGGCTATTCCCAATTTCTAGGCCTAAGAGTGTTAAAAAAACAAGCCTGAAGGTTTTGGGGGAAAAATTCAGTTGGTAGCGCCACCCGTTAGCACCTTAAGAGGGCGCTAATGGGACGCAAACCAACTAGTGCCCGGGCACGGCACTGCCCACACCTCCCGCAAAATTCAGCGGGAGGTTAGTGGTGGCGTTAACCGGTAGCGCCCTGCGGCGCTGCGCCGCTGGTGATGACATCATTGGTGTGCGCAGCGCCCCGCTCACGCCCCAGCCATGATCTTCGGGAGCGCCCCCTGATTTACCGCCGGACGCTATGTCAGATGGGGTCAGGGGGCCGTACCTGCGGCCGGGGAGGCGCAATTTAAAGGCGAGGTGTGGGGCGGCCATTTTTGTTGCTGGCCGCTTGCCAGCACCTGCCTGTGCTCCCGTCCCAGACCTCCTGAAACGCCCCCCCCCCCCTGCAGAGTGCCGGCTGCGCTCCAACAGCCTGGCACTTCTCTTGGGTGACGGGCCCTTTTGCCTGCACTCCTGATCCCCAGGGGTCCAGCTGGGCCCCAGGTCGCGCTGCACAAGGCCCCTCCCCTTTAAGAAGGGGAGGAAGGCCTGCAATACCGCGGCGCGACGTGCACAAAATGAATCGTGAATTTCTGATCCGGTAATTTCAGGCTCGCCAGATCCTGCCAGGAAAGCAGCAGCTTGGCTTTATGCAGCTGGAATTTCTTGCTTGCAAGGTGAATCCTTTTGTTCACATTAGGGGTTTTGAGGGAGACTCCCATCCTGCCGTATTAATCAGTGGTGCCTGACCTGGGTAATGAGGCTTCTCTCAGTCCCTATTTGACCAAGGAGGTCAAAGCCTCCTTGAAAAAGTGCAACATCTGCACCGACACCTGGGAATCCCTGGCCCAAGACCGCACAAAGTGGAGGAGAAGCATCCGGGAAGGCGCCGAACACCTCGAGTCTCTTCGCTGGGAGCAAGCGGATGCCAAGCGCCAACAGCCAAAGGAGCGCACGTCAATCCAAGCACCCCACCCGCCCCTTCAACCACCGTCTGCCCCACCTGTGGCAGAGACTGTAGGTCCCACATTGGACTCATCAGTCACCTGAGAACTTATTTTTAATGTGGAAGCAAGTCATCCTCGGTTCTGAGGAACTGCCTAAGAAAGATTACAGGAAGCTAGGTTCCTGTTTACTTAGAGCCGTTATCTCAGTGACCACACCTGCGAGAAACTCAAACATGATCTTTAGTAAATAGGGAGAGATTTGAACAGTCGGACTCCTGGTGCTAATAGTGAGGAGTGAGGGTGAGTAAATGAACTTTATAGAATTTGAGAAGATGATGTCGTTCCCAAACATTAAACACAGAGACTCCCTTAGCTGCTCGATTCGGACAACATAGTCTGCACAGGGAACGGCGCCAATGGCTTATTAACAGAGTCAGATTAACTAGTGTTGGGGTCTGAGCACCAAGAAACCCCAGGGCCCTGCACAAAACCCAGAGTGAGACCTGGTGTGAGACCGGGAGTGAGAGGTGTGAGTGAGACCGAGAGTGAGACCAGGAGTGAGAGGTGTGAGTGAGACCGGGAGTGAGAGGTGTGAGTGAGACCGAGAGTGAGACCAGGAGTGAGAGGTGTGAGTGAGACCGGGAGTGAGAGGTGTGAGTGAGACCGAGAGTGAGACCAGGAGTGAGAGGTGTGAGTGAGACCGGGAGTGAGAGGTGTGAGTGAGACCGAGAGTGAGACCAGGAGTGAGAGATGTGAGTGAGACTGGGAGTGAGAGATGTGAGTGAGACTGGGAGTGAGAGATGTGAGTGAGACTGGGAGTGAGAGGTGTGAGTGAGACCGGGAGTGAGAGGTGTGAGTGAGACCGGGAGTGAGAGGTGTGAGTGAGACCGAGAGTGAGACCGTGAGTGAGAGGTGTGAGTGAGACCGGGGTGAGAGATGTGAGTGAGACCGTGAGTGAGAGGTGTGAGTGAGACCGAGAGTGAGACCGGGAGTGAGAGGTGTGAGTGAGACCGAGAGTGAGAGATGTGAGTGAGACCGAGAGTGAGACCGTGAGTGAGAGGTGTGAGTGAGACCGGGGTGAGAGATGTGAGTGAGACCGTGAGTGAGAGGTGTGAGTGAGACCGAGAGTGAGACCGGGAGTGAGAGGTGTGAGTGAGACCGAGAGTGAGACCGGGAGTGAGAGGTGTGAGTGAGACCGAGAGTGAGACCGGGAGTGAGACCAGGAGTGAGAGATCTGAGTGAGACCGGGAGTGAGAGGTGTGAGTGAGACCGGGAGTGAGAGATGTGAGTGAGACCAGGAGTGAGAGGTGTGAGTGAGACCGAGAGTGAAACATCTTCCACTGTTCATCTGTAGTTTTATCCGCTAACAGTTCTGCCCTGTCTACCTTGGTCAGTTTCTGCCTCATGTCTTCAAAGTCCGTCTTAACTAAAATTAAACCCTTGGTTTGTGACTCACACTTCTCCCTATCGAACATAATATAGGGGGAGAAATTCGATTGTTAGCGCCACCGATTAATGCCTAAAGAGGTCGAGAAGTGGGGCGCTAGCCAATTTCCGGGCGGGCGCAGGGCGCCTAGCGCCTCACCCCATATTGAGCATGCATTTAGCGCCGGCTTAGCGCCCACTCATGGGCGCAGGCTGATTATGACGTCATTTGAGTGTGCAACGCCTTTTGGGCGCCCCGGAACGGAAATTCAGTGGCACCCCCCTCCGTAGCACCTGGCGCTAATAGTGACAGCTTACCTGGGCCTTACCAAGTCGCTCTCGGGCTGGAGGAGCGTTATTTAAAGGGGACTGGTGTGGTTTAAAAGCGGCAGCCATTTTTGGAGCACAACTTCCTCGAGAGCTACAAAGAGTTGCTGAGCTGCACACAGAGCCATTTGACCACTGAGCCAGTGCAGGCAGACGATCTTCAGCCTTCTGACCATCACCTTGCTGTTGGTGAGTCTTGACAACGGGGAACCTTCCTGTGGGCACTTATTATGGGGGCTGCATTGGAGGGGAACGTCCTGCTGCTGAATCATCTGGAAAGGGCACTGAGATGCTGGGAGAGGGGAGCGGGCATGGCCAGACGGAGGAGGGCCAGCAGACGTCGCCACAGCAGACCTTACGCTGGCAGGGTTTTCTGACAGCAGTTTTCCTACATGAACATGCCGGAGGAGCAGTGTGTCAGAAGGCTGCGATTTAGAAAGGAGGTAGTGACTGAGCTGTGCCAGCTGCTTCAGCCAGATCTGCAGCCTCAGATAAGGTGCTGGACATCTCTGTCGGTGGCTGAGAAGATGCCTGCTGGCCTGAACTTCTACGTGAGCGGCTCTTCTCAGGCTGCGCGTCAGAGGCTGATCAGAAGTAGCTTCTAGGCCCCTTTCACGGAATGCTTGCTGCCATTCCAAGACCAGGAATGGAACCGGTCTGATACCCCCAAGCCTGTGAAGGGCAAGATGCATGTAAATAGCAGGCATGGCCATTGTAAATGAAGAAAGTGTTTCATTACACAAAATGTGGTTCCTTCAAACATGAGAAAGCTACAGCAACAGAAAGCAAAACTAATACACTGACACATAACTGCCTCTCACACCCGGGAGACTGTCCAAAACATAAATCACATTCCGACCATCTTCCTTGGCCTTGATTCCACTGCGCCAACCAAAGCATCCAATGCCCCATCAGTGAGGCGTTCCGCCCTCTGCCTCACCCTTTCCATGTCTTGCTAGGCTGGTGCGCCACAGGTAGGCTCCCACCGCTTTGAAGGCCTACAAGGCAGTGAGTGTGTCTGGTGATGCCAATTGACCTGCTCCTTTAAGAGCTGGCCGGCGCCAGTGTTTCTCAGGGAAAGTGATTATTGACAGCACCCTCGCTGCACCCCGCCGCCGCGAAATTGGGTTGTGCCGCCGGGTTAGCGCTTTAAGAGTAGCGTGCAGCACCTGATTTAGCGGCGCAATCACCTTTAGGGGTGCTGCAACCCAATATCGCGCTAGGTGGCGCTAAACTTTGCGCATCGCCAGGGCTAGCACCCCAAACGCGGCTATACCGAATTTCTAGGCCATAGAATTCAGTGGGTTTATGGTCCCACGCTCTTATTCTGCTCCTGCCCCATGGTGCCTCGGTCAGCATTCAGGCCAGCCTCAACTTGTCCTTACAGGCAGCAACAACATTGTACTTGTTGGACAGACCAGATTCCACGATTCCTCCTTCCTCAACCACTGTACAATGTCTGTGACCTGGGTCAGTCCTGCAGAAGTGACTGAATGCTGTGTGTGGGACGGTGCTGTTGGGACCGGGACTGACTGGGTGGCTGGGCAGTGGTGTAAGCAAGCTGAGCATTGGGAAGACAGCAGTGGGAAGGCGGGCAGTGGTGAGGTGGGCAGTGGGGAGGTGGCAGGTAGTGGGGAACGGGCAGTGGGGAGGTGACGGGCAGTGGGGAGGCGGATAGTGGGGAGGCGGATAGCACGGAGCGGGCAGGGGGAGCGGGCAGGGGGAGCGGGCAGTGGGGAGCGGACAGTGGGGAGGCGGGCAGTGGGGAGGTGGGCAGGGGGGAGCAGGCGGGGGGAGCAGCCAGGGGGGAGCGGGCAGTGGGGAGCAGGCAAGGGGGAGCGGGCAGTGGGGAGCGGGCAGGAGGGAGCGGGCAGGGGGGAGTGGGCAGTGAGGAGCGGGCAGTGGGGAGCGGGCAGGAGGGAGCGGGCAGTGGGGAGCGGGCAGTGGGGAGCGGGCAGTGAGGAGCAGGCAGGGGGAAGTGGGCAGTGGGGAGCGGGCAGGGGGGAGTGGGCAGTGAGGAGCGGGCAGTGGGGAGCTGGCAGTGGGGAGTGGGCAGGAGGGAGCGGGCAGTGGGGAGCGGGCAGTGGGGAGCGGGCAGTGAGGAGCAGGCAGGGGGGAGCGGACAGTGGGGAGCGGGCAGTGGGGAGCGGGCAGTGAGGAGCGGGCAGGGGGGAGCGGGCAGGGGGGAGTGGGCAGTGGGGAGCGGGCAGTGAGGAGCGGGCAGGAGGGAGCGGGCAGGGGAGAGCGGGCAGTGGGGAGCGGGCAGGGGGGAGCGGGCAGGGGAGAGCGGGCAGTGGGGAGCGGGCAGGGGGGAGCGGGCAGTGGGGAGCGGGCAGTGGGGAGCGGGCAGTGAGGAGCGGGCAGTGGGGAGCGGGCAGTGAGGAGCGGGCAGGAGGGAGCGGGCAGGGCGGAGCGGGCAGTGGGGAGCGGGCAGTGAGGAGCGGGCAGTGAGGAGCGGGCAGTGGGGAGCGGGCAGTGAGGAGCGGGCAGTGGGGAGTGGGCAGTGAATAGCTGGGCTGGCCGTCACTTTTTTGAGACTTTGCAATAAAATATTCAGCACTTTGAGCAGTTTCACTCACAGGATGATCACAAAATGAATCGTGAATTTCTGATCCGGTAATTTCAGGCTCGCCAGATCCTGCCAGGAAAGCAGCAGCTTGGCTTTAGGCAGCTGGAATTTCTTGCTTGCAAGGCGAATCCTTTTGTGCACATTAGGGGTTTTGAGGGAGACTCCCATCCTGCCGCATTAATCAGTGGTGCCCGACCTGGGTAATGAGGCTTCTCTCAGTCCCTATTGCAGGAAGCCAGGTTCCTGTTTACTTAGAGCCGTTATCTCAGTGACCACACCTGCGAGACACTCAAACATGATCTTTAGTGCGAGAGATTTATCTGCTGAGTGCAGTAAATAGGGAGAGATTTGAACAGTCAGACTCCTGGTGCTAATAGTGAGGAGTGAAGGTGAGTAAATGAACTTTATAGAATTTGAGAAGATGATGTCGTTCCCAAACATTAAACTCCATCACAGAGACTCCCTTAGCTGCTCGATTCGGACAACATAGTCTGCACAGGGAACGGCGCCAATGGCTTATTAACAGAGTCAGATTAACTAGTGTTGGGGTCTGAGCACCAAGAAACCCCAGGGCCCTGCACAAAACCCAGAGTGAGACCTGGTGTGAGACTGGGAGTGAGAGGTGCGAGTGAGACCGGGAGTGAGAGGTGTGAGTGAGACTGGGAGTGAGAGATGTGAGTGAGACCGAGAGTGAGAGGTGTGAGTGAGACTGGGAGTGAGAGGTGTGAGTGAGACCGGGAGTGAGACCAGGAGTGAGAGGTGTGAGTGAGACCGGGAGTGAGACCGGGAGTGAGAGGTGTGAGTGAGACCGGGAGTGAGACCGAGAGTGAGAGGTGTGAGTGAGACTGGGAGTGAGACCGGTAGTGAGAGGTGTGAGTGAGACCGGGAGTGAGACCAGGAGTGAGAGGTGTGAGTGAGACCGGGAGTGAGAGTTGTGAGTGAGACCGGGAGTGAGACCGAGAGTGAGAGGTGTGAGTGAGACCGAGAGTGAGACCGGGAGTGAGAGGTGTGAGTGAGACCGAGAGTGAGACTGGGAGTGAGAGGTGTGAGTGAGACCGGGAGTGAGTGGTGTGAGTGAGACCAAGAGTGAGACCGGTAGTGAGAGGTGTGAGTGAGACCGGGAGTGAGACCGGGAGTGAGACCGGGAGTGAGAGGTGTGAGTGAGACCGGGAGTGAGAGGTGTGAGTGAGACCGAGAGTGAGACCGGTAGTGAGAGGTGTGAGTGAGACCGGGAGTGAGACCGGGAGTGAGACCGGGAGTGAGAGGTGTGAGTGAGACTGGGAGTGAGACCGGGAGTGAGACCGGGAGTGAGACCGAGAGTGAGACCGGGAGTGAGAGGTGTGAGTGAGACTGGGAGTGAGACCGGGAGTGAGACCGGGAGTGAGAGGTGGGAGTGAGACCGGGAGTGAGACCAGGAGTGAGAGGTGTGAGTGAGACCGGGAGTGAGACCAGGAGTGAGACCGGTAGTGAGACCGGTAGTGAGACCGGGAGTGAGACCAGGAGTGAGAGCGGTAGTGAGACCGGTAGTGAGACCAGGAGTGAGACCGGGAGTGAGAGATGTGAGTGAGACCAGGAGTGAGACCGGGAGTGAGACCAGGAGTGAGAGATGTGAGTGAGACCGGGAGTGAGACCAGGAGTGAGAGGTGTGAGTGAGACCGGGAGTGAGACCAGGAGTGAGAGGTGTGAGTGAGACCGGGAGTGAGACCAGGAGTGAGAGATGTGAGTGAGACCGGGAGTGAGACCGGGAGTGAGAGATGTGAGTGAGACCGGGAGTGAGACCAGGAGTGAGACCGGGAGTGAGACGTCCGCCCTCCATCCTCCCTCCTCTCTCCTCCATCACCCAGTGTTGATTTCAATATGCAGCTTAGCACAGCCCTGAGAAAGGAGGAAGGAAGGGAAGGGGCTTCCATCTCGACAGTGTCTTTCATGTCCTCAGTGTTAAGTATGTGTATTGTATTGAACAATTAACACAAAGACTTAAACGTATAACTCAAACAGGTCTTTACTGGTTGGAGGTAGGGACTATACATAGGTCTTTACTTCATGCCCACAGGCGGGAACTGAGGGGGATCAGTACCCACAGTACTATTTATACCCCTATGGCCAGGAGTGGTACTGCGTATCACTACGCCCAACAAGTAGTGCAGTCCTGTCCATAGGTTCAAAGTAGCACACATATTACATACACAACATTCCTCCCTTCCTAGCTTTACAGTCATCTCCCCATTTAACATAACGTAATAACATATATACATATATAACTTCAGGTTTACATAACAGAATAACATAGATACATAGATAACTTCATGTCAAAACAGATCACAGATTCAGTCTCTGCGGAAAACAGTTCACAGATTCAATCTCTGTGGTGTAGTCGGTTCACGTTGCTGGAGTGACTCATTCAATAGTCCTTCCATGGATTTAACAGTTTGAACTTCCGAACTGAATTGGCTCCGTTCGGAGGGACCACGTGTGTGATCTGGTAGAGGTGATAATGGTTCAGATGGGTCATCTTCTGTTTTTACTTTTCCTTTTCTGCTTCTTGGAGACTCTCTGGGCTCCACTGTCAGCTGCCAGCTGCATGCGCAGTTCCTCCTTCTCTTCCTCCTTTTTCCGTAGTAGAGCCACCTTCTCCCGATGTTCCGTAGACTTTCGGTGCTCCTCCATGATTTCTGTATGGTGGGAGTCGAAGTTACAAGTTGGGCAGGACAGGACATAGTAATATTCGGTGTCGTCCTGATCTAGGCCAGCGAGAGGGTCTTCTATTTCCTCCATACCCAGCTGGGCGTTAGCCAGCTTTTGTTCCAAGTCCAGACATCTTTCCTGAAGAGACTTCTTCATGCGTACCTCTTCATCCAGCTTTTTCTGGGCTTTCAGCAAGTCGTTTACTAATGACCTCATTTGAGATTTTACTACTTCAACTTCTTTTGGAGATTGATTGATCGGACTATTCAATCCCTCTACCGGAGCAGCTGTTTCAGCGGTCTGTTGTTCTACGTTGACGTGAGTCAGCGTACTTTTGGCATCCAAGGGCTGCTCTGTTGCAGTCATCTCAGTCTGTGTTGCCACCTCAGCTCTTCCAATAACCTTTGAGAGCTCCGAACCCCTTTCGTTTGAATATTGAAGTTCGTGTTCAAGTTTTTCCCATTTCAGAGTCCTGTCCTTCAGCATATGCAGGAGTTGGCTGACCGTTAACTCCTCTGACATCAGACGTTTTGTGTGCTCCTGCTCCATTTTCTCCATCAGCTGCTTCTGTTGTCTTTCCAGATTCTCCAACTCTATATCAAAGAACTCTTTCGTTGCATTCAACTCTTGCTCAAAACGGCGAAGCATTTGTTCTAATTGCTGTTGTAGTTTGAAATGGAGTTGAGTTCGAGCCCGGTGTCCCTCAGAAATGGGCACATCAGTAGACTTGCCAGACTCAGAATCCACAGTTAAACTATGTTGTTGTTGCTCAGTGGAATTCTGTGCTGAAACTTTGTCTTTTGCACCTGAGTTGGGCTTACCATCATCCGTTCCAGAGTCTGGGCCGACTATCTTCACCGAGTTCTCACTCGTTATTGTTTGTAGGAAATGCCAGTCCATATTCATTTTCCTAATCCACTCCCGTCCTAGTAGTGGAGAACCTCCTTCAGATATCACATATAAGTCCATTATTTGACTGTCTTCGCCCTTGTGGACCACTGCAACCTCTATTTTCCCGATGGGGTACACTCTTTGCCCCGTGTATGTTTTCAATATAATCCCCGTATCCTGTAGGGGAATATGTTGGAATAACTTTCCGTAATCTTTCTTATTTATGACCGTCAATGCCGATCCAGTGTCCAATTCCAGTTTTACTTGGACTCCTTCTATCTGAAGAGTGACCCAAATTGTCTGGAGGTCTGCACCCTTACCAGCGTTGAGTACTCTTAAGCTAGCCAGTTCATTACAGCTTAAGCTAGCCAGTTCATTACTGCTAGCGTCTGAATCGGACTCCTGTTCGGTCACCTTGTGTACCTTTGCGTATTTTCCTTGCGGTGACTTCTTGTTGCTGGTCTTCTTCCCTGACCTGCATACTCTAGCTATATGTCCAAGCCTACCACAAGTTCTACATTCTTGGTTTTTAAACCAACACTGGTTCTGATCATGCGTTGTCTTTCCACAACGATAACATTTGCCAGAACTCACACCCAATTTGTGTGCACTGAGCTCCGGTGACCGTAGCTGCATTACTGCCGTGCCTCTCGCTGCGGCTTCGTGTGCTGCTGCCATAGTGACCGCCTTCTCAAGCGTCAGCTCATTCTCCTCGAGCAGTCGCTTTTGTGTATCCTGTTTAAATAAACCACACACAAATTTGTCTCGTAGTGCATCTGTCAGTCCCGTTCCAAACTGGCAATATTTCGCTAATTTACGCAATTCCAGCATTGCTTTCATGCTGTAGCTGCCTTCTGTCGTAAAATTTAAATCGTTCCGCTAGCATCAGCGGCGTGGGGTTTAGATGATCTTTCAGGACAGTAACAATCTCATCGAACGTCTTATCCGCCGGTTCATCTGGTGATAACAGGTGTTTCAATTGCCCGTATGTCTTCGCACCCATTAAATTTAATAATGTTAGTGCTTTATCAGCCTCACGAATTTTATTGGCCTTACAATAATTTTTAACTCGTTCAACATATATGGCCCAATCTTCGATGTCACTATCAAAGTTGCTAATATTCCCGTGTTTAGGCATTGTAGTACTTTATCAGATTTGCAATTTCTCAGATTTTTTTTTTACTGTTATCCAAGATGGCGGCTTCCCGCTCTTGCCGTCGTCCTCCGCCCACAAAATGGCGGTTTTCCCGCTTCTGCCTTCTTCCCCAGCGGTTTTCCCGCGAAAAATGGCGGCTTTCCTGCGCTTCTCGCTCTCCCCGCCCACTTCAATGGCGGTTTTCCCGCGCTTCTCATCGCTGACTTTCAGCCCGACTGCGGCTCTTATCTCCTGTGCGATCGCTGGTGCGCCGCCCGCCCGAAACGGTTCTCAGCCCTTATCACCGGTGCGATCGCTGGCCCGCTAAGCGCCTCCCGCTTGAAGCGGCTCCCGGCCTCTGGCTCACCCGCTCGGCGGCTCTTGCTCGCTCCCTCCCGGGCTCTGGCTTACCCGCTCGTGCCCTCCCGGGCTCTGGCTTACCCACGAGGTTATGGAGGCTTCAGGGTCCTAATGCCTGTCGCTTACAGTCGCTGGAAGCTGTCAGGATTTCTGCTGCCCTTCAGTTTTCAGTGGGGTGTTGAGGATTGGAACCTCTCTTCAACGTCCTGTCTTTGGACGAAGCCGCTGTGGAATAACTGCCGCAGGGTTCGAACCGACTCGTCGCCAGTGTTAAGTATGTGTATTGTATTGAACAATTAACACAAAGACTTAAACGTATAACTCAAACAGGTCTTTACTGGTTGGAGGTAGGGACTATACATAGGTCTTTACTTCATGCCCACAGGCGGGAACTGAGGGGGATCAGTACCCACAGTACTATTTATACCCCTATGGCCAGGAGTGGTACTGCGTATCACTACGCCCAACAAGTAGTGCAGTCCTGTCCATAGGTTCAAAGTAGCACACATATTACATACACAACACTCAGGACGTCCCAAAGCGCTTTACAGCCAATTAAGTACTTTGAAGTGTAGTCACTATTATAATGTAGGAAACCCAGCAGCCAATTTGTGCACAGCAAGCTCCCACAAATAGAAATGTGATAATGACCAGCGCAACTGTTTTTTGGTGATGTTGGTTGAGGGATGAATATTGGCCCAGGACACCTGGGATAACTCCCGAGAGTGGAATTTTCGAATGTGTAAGCTGGCCCTGCTGAAGAGTTCCAATCCCTTTGTTCCTTTAGAAACATAGAAAAATAGGAGCAGGAGTCGGCCATTCGGCCCTTCGAGCCTGCTCCACCATTCAATGTGATCATGGCTGATCCTCTATCTCAATACCATATTCCCGCTCTCTCCCCATACCCCTTGATGCCTTTTGTGTCCAGAAATCTATCTATCTCCTTCTTAAATATATTCAGTGACTTGGCCTCCACAGCCTTCTGTGGTAGAGAATTCCACAGGTTCACTACCCTCTGAGTGAAGAAATTTCTCCTCATCTCAGTCCTAAATGTCCTACCCTGTATCCTGTGACTGTGACCCCTCGTTCTAGACCCCCCCAGCCAGGGGAAACATCCTCCCTGCATCCAGTCTGTCTAGCCCTGTCAGAATTTTATACGTTTCAATGAGATCCCCTCTCATTCTTCTAAACTCTAGTGAATACAGGCCTAGTCGACCCAATCTCTCCTCATACGACAGTCCTGCCATCCCAGGAATCAGTCTGGTGAACCTTTGCTGCACTCCCTCTATGGCAAGTATATCCTTTCTTAGGTAAGGAGACCAAAACTGCACACAGTACTCCAGGTGTGGTCCCACCAAGGCCCTGTATAACTGTAATAAGACATCCTTGTTCCTGTATTCAAATCCTCTTGCAATGAAGGCCAACATACCATTTGCCTTCCTAACTGCTTGCTGCACCTGCATGTTTGCTTTCAGTGACTGATGTACAAGGACACCCAGGTCCCTTTGTACATCAACACTTCCCAATCTATCACCATTTAAATAATACTCTACCTTTCTGTTTTTCCTACTGAAGTGGATAACTTCACATTTATCCATGTTATACTGCATCTGCCATGTATTTGCCCACTCACTCAACTTGTCTAAATCGCTGCATCCTCCTCACAACTCACAATTCCACCTAGTTTCATGTCGTTGGCAAACTTGGAAATATTACATTTGGTTCCCTCATCCAAATCATTGTGAATAGCTGGGGCCCAAGTACGGATCCCTGCGGTACCCCACTAGTCACCGCCTGCCACCCTGAAAAAGACCCGTTTATTCCTACTCTCTGTTTCCTGTCTGTTAACCAATTTTCAATCCATGCCAGTATATTACCCCCAATCCCATGTGCTTTAATTTTGCACACTAACCTCTTATGTGGGACTTTATCAAAGGCCTTCTGAAAATCCAAATACACCACATCCACTGGTTCTCCCTTATCTATTCTACCAGTTACATCCTCAAAAAACTCCAGTAGGTTTGTCAAACACGATTTCCCTTTCATAAATCCATGTTGACTTTGTCTAATCCCGTTGATATTTTCTAAGTGTCCTGTTATCACATCCTTTATAATAGACTCTAGCATTTTCTCTACTACTGATGTTAGGCTAACCGGTCTGTAGTTACCTGTTTTCTCTCTCTCTCCTATTTTAAATAGTGGGGTTACATTTGCCACCTTCCAATCTGCAGGAACTGTTCCATAATCTATAGAATTTTGGAAGATGACAACCAATGCATCCACTATTTCCATAGCTACCTCTTTTAATACACTGGGATGCAGATTATCAGGCTCCGGGGATTTATCAGCTTTCAGTCCCATTAATTTCTCCAGCACTATTTTTTTACTAATAATAATTTCCTTTAATTCCTCCTTCTCATTAGACCCTTGGTTCCCTAGCAGCTCTGGGAAGTTATTTGTGTCCTCTTCCGTGAAGACAGAACCAAAGTATTTGTTTAATTGCTCTGCATTTCCTTGTTCCCCATTATAAATTCTCCTGTTTCTACATTTGTCTTCACTAATCTTTTTCTTTTTACATACTTGTAGAAGCTTTTACAATCCGCTTTTATGTTCCTTGCAAGTTTACTCTCATACTCTATTTTTCCCCTCTTAATCAATCTCTTGGTCCTTTTTTGCTGAACTCTAAACTGCTCCCAATCCTCAGGCTTGCTACTTTTTCTGGCAACTTTATATGACTCCTCTTTGGATCTAATACTATCCTTAATTTCTTTTGTTAGCCATGGTTGGGCCGCTTTTCCTTTTGTGTTTTTGCTCCAGAAAGGAATGTATAACTGTTGCAATTCATACATTCGTTCCTTAAATGTTAGCCATTGCCTATCCACCGTCATGCCTTTTAATGAAGCTCCCCAAACTATCATAGCCAACTCACTCCTCATACCATCGTAGTTTCCTTTGTTTAGATTTAGGACCCTAGTTTCAGATTGGACTTCTTCACTTTCCATCTTTAGGTGTGGGCTTTGTGCATGAGAGCACGTTGTCAGTCAGTGATCATTCCCCTCTTGCTGGCCAGCAACACGCCTGCTGTTTCCTGTTTTCGGAACTCTGACTAACTTTGTTTTAAACTCATTAGCCAGTCGGTGAAAGGAGAGATCACAACCATGGCGTTCTGTGTTCAAATCACTGCCTGGCACAGACTGATGTTGGCTTTCATATTGGCATCAAGTAAGTACCAAAATAACTAAATCTGCCTTTAGCAGACTGGGCATGATAAACTGTTTGAGTAGTCCTGGGCAATGGGCTAATGAATACATATTGTTCACAGTTATTGCTTCTGCCTGTCCCTTTCAGTGGAGGAGGCTGGAGTCCAATGATGCAGGTTCCACGTTCATTTAACTTCACTGTGATCAGGCTCCGGGTCAGTTACTCCTGATCAAGCTCCTGGGGCAGTTAATCCTGATCAGGCTCCGGGGGCAGTTACTCCTGATCAGGCTCCAGGTCAGTTACTCCTGATCAGGCTCCTGGGGCAGTTACTCCTGATCAGGCTCCGGGTCAGTTACTCCTGATCAAGCTCCTGGGGCAGTTAATCCTGATCAGGCTCCTGGGGCAGTTACTCCTGATCAGGCTCCGGGTCAGTTACTCCTGATCAGGCTCCAGGGGCAGTTACTCCTGATCAGGCTCCGGGTCAGTTACTCCTGATCAGGCTCCTTGGGCAGTTACTCCTGATCAGGCTCCTGGGGCAGTTACTCCTGATCAGATGTCTCTGGTTTCCCAGCTGAAGTTCAGTTCGTGAACCTTAAGATCTGACTCACATCGCCTCATTTTCTGGAATGCGCTGCCTGAAAGGGCGGTGGAAGCAGATTCAATAATAACTTTCAAAAGGGAATTGGATAAATACTTGAAGGGAAAACATTGTAGAACTACAGGAATATAGCCAGGGAGTAGGAATAATTAAATAGCTCTTTCAAAGAGCCAGCACAGACACAATGGGTCAAATAGCCTTCTTCTGTGCTGAGAGTCTCGATTCTAAGGTTTCAGTAAGTTACCGCATTTCCTCTAATTCTATTTTATAATGTTTCCAGCAGAAATATTTAGAATCTGTTGTTTAGTGGCCCTGCATATACTGCTCCTCCTCAGGATGCCTTGTGATGCTCTGTAAGGCTGTGCGGGTACTGTGTTTTTCTGCAGTGCTGTGTTTTTCTGCGGTGCTGTGTTTTTCTGCGGTGCTGTGTTTTTCTGCAGTGCTGTGTTTTTCTGCGGTGCTGTGTTTTTCCGCGGGTGCTGTGTTTTTCTGCAGTGCTGTGTTTTTCTGCAGTGCTGTGTTTTTCTGCAGTGCTGTGTTTTTCTGTGTGTTTTGTGTTTTCTGCGGTGCTGTGTTTTTCTGCAGTGCTGTGTTTTTCTGCAGTGCTGTGTTTTTCTGCAGTGCTGTGTTTTTCCGCGGGTGCTGTGTTTTTCTGCGGTGCTGTGTTTTTCTGCAGTGCTGTGTTTTTCTGCAGTGCTGTGTTTTTCCACGGGTGCTGTGTTTTTCTGCAGTGTTGTGTTTTTCTGCAATGCTGTGTTTTTCTGCAGTGTTGTGTTTTTCTGCGGTGCTGTGTTTTTCTGCAGTGCTGTGTTTTTCCGCGGGTGCTGTGTTTTTCTGCAGTGCTGTGTTTTTCTGCAGTGCTGTGTTTTTCTGCAGTGCTGTGTTTTTCTGCAGTGTTGTCTTTTTCTGCAGTGCTGTGTTTTTCTGCAGTGCTGTGTTTTTCTGCAGTGCTGTATTTTTCTGCAGTGTTGTGTTTTTCTGCAGTGCTGTGTTTTTCTGCAGTGCTGTGTTTTTCTGCGGTGCTGTGTTTTCCACGGGTGCTGTGTTTTTCTGCAGTGCTGTGTTTTTCTGCATTGCTGTGTTTTTCTGCAATGCTGTGTTTTTCTGCAGTGCTGTGTTTTTCTGCAGTGCTGTGTTTTCCACGGGTGCTGTGTTTTTCTGCAGTGCTGTGTTTTTCTGCAGTGCTGTGTTTTTCTGCAGTGCTGTGTTTTTCCGCGGGTGCTGTGTTTTTCTGCGGTGCTGTGTTTTTCTGCAGTGCTGTGTTTTTCTGCAGTGCTGTGTTTTTCCACGGGTGCTGTGTTTTTCTGCAGTGTTGTGTTTTTCTGCAATGCTGTGTTTTTCTGCAGTGTTGTGTTTTTCTGCGGTGCTGTGTTTTTCTGCAGTGCTGTGTTTTTCCGCGGGTGCTGTGTTTTTCTGCAGTGCTGTGTTTTTCTGCAGTGCTGTGTTTTTCTGCAGTGCTGTGTTTTTCTGCAGTGTTGTGTTTTTCTGCAGTGCTGTGTTTTTCTGCAGTGCTGTGTTTTTCTGCAGTGCTGTATTTTTCTGCAGTGTTGTGTTTTTCTGCAGTGCTGTGTTTTTCTGCAGTGCTGTGTTTTCCACGGGTGCTGTGTTTTTCTGCAGTGCTGTGTTTTTCTGCAGTGCTGTGTTTTTCTGCGGTGCTGTGTTTTTCTGCGGTGCTGTGTTTTTCTGCAGTGCTGTGTTTTTCTGCAGTGCTGTGTTTTTCTGCGGTGCTGTGTTTTTCTGCGGTGCTGTGTTTTTCTGCAGTGCTGTGTTTTTCTGCAGTGCTGTGTTTTTCTGCAGTGCTGTGTTTTTCTGCAGTGCTGTGTTTTTCTGTGTGTTTTGTGTTTTCTGCACAAATGGGAAACCTAGCTTTTTGGAGTGGCTTTAGGGATGGAGGAGATGTGGGAGTTTCATTTGAGATTGGAGGAGGTAATGAGACCAGAATTTCATATAATTGTGATTGATTAAGGATTAAAGAAGGAGCCATTGACCGACAGATAGAGGGATAGGTAAACAGACGGATAGACAGATAGAGGGATAGACAGAAAGACAGACAGATAGAGAGCTAACCAGAAAGATGGACAGATAGAGGGATTGACTGGGTGCAGTTAGCAATCCTGCTGCAGGTTCTGAGCGGATACCAGGATCTGCCCTACAGGAAACTAGGAGAGATGGTCTTCTGTACACCCAATGGGCAGCTTCAGAGATGTACTGGGCCGAGGGTGATGGAGGAATCCCACAGGGAAAGGGGGAACCTTCAACAAGAGTTATTCAAACTCAAAGAATCCACAACATTTAATGGCAGAATCACAAACAAGTGCCTGTCAGTATTTGTGCAGCTGTGTGACATTGGGATGATGCATGTTCCCACCGTGCTCCTTGTGTCACTGTGATGGGAAATTTCTGACAGACTGCAATGTCCGCCCTCCGAGTAGTGGGTGAGTCTTGATCCATTGTTCCATCATTGCCTGAGGTTCAATCATCAGGGAACTGCAACAGGAACAGGAAGCTGCATTTAATGAGTTGGCCAGGATTCAGGGACAGTTTTCCCATCGTGGATTGGATGTCCTATTCACGACCAACTGTTTCCATCTCTGCCTCTGGTTCTCCCTCCATCACTCGTCCAGACCCTCCTCTGTCCCTCCATCACTCTCCCAGACCTCCTCTGTCCTATGGTCACTCGTCCAGACCCTCCTGTCCCATGGTCACTCATCCAGACCCTCCTCTGTCCCATGGTCACTCTCCCAGACCCTCCTGTCCCATGGTCACTCTCCCAGACCTCCTCTGCCCCATGGTCACTCTCCCAGACCCTCCTGTCCCATGGTCACTCTCCCAGACCTCCTCTGTCCTATGGTCACTCTGCCAGACCTCCTCTGTCCCATGGTCACTCTCCCAGACCTCCTCTGTCCCATGGTCACTCGTCCAGACCCTCCTGTCCCATGGTCACTCGTCCAGACCCTCCTCTGTCCCATGGTCACTCTCCCAGACCTCCTCTGTCCCATGGTCACTCGTCCAGACCCTCCTCTGTCCCATGGTCACTCTCCCAGACCCTCCTGTCCCATGGTCACTCTCCCAGACCTCCTCTGTCCCATGGTCACTCGTCCAGACCCTCCTGTCCCATGGTCACTCTCCCAGACCCTCCTCTGTCCCATGGTCACTCTCCCAGACCTCCTCTGTCCCATGGTCACTCTCCCAGACCCTCCTCTGTCCCATGGTCACTCTCCCAGACCCTCCTCTGTCCCATGGTCACTCGTCCAGACCCTCCTCTGTCCCATGGTCACTCGTCCAGACCCTCCTCTGTCCCATGGTCACTCTCCCAGACCCTCCTGTCCCATGGTCACTCGTCCAGACCCTCCTCTGTCCCATGGTCACTCTCCCAGACCCTCCTGTCCCATGGTCACTCTCCCAGACCCTCCTGTCCCATGGTCACTCTCCCAGACCCTCCTGTCCCATGGTCACTCTCCCAGACCCTCCTGTCCCATGGTCACTCTCCCAGACCCTCCTGTCCCATGGTCACTCTCCCAGACCCTCCTGTCCCATGGTCACTCTCCCAGACCCTCCTCTGTCCCATGGTCACTCTCCCAGACCTCCTCTGTCCCATGGTCACTCATCCAGACCCTCCTCTGTCCCATGGTCACTCTCCCAGACCTCCTCTGTCCCATGGTCACTCTCCCAGACCCTCCTCTGTCCCATGGTCACTCATCCAGACCCTCCTCTGTCCCATGGTCACTCTCCCAGACCCTCCTGTCCCATGGTCACTCTCCCAGACCTCCTCTGTCCCATGGTCACTCTCCCAGACCTCCTCTGTCCCATGGTCACTCTCCCAGACCCTCCTGTCCCATGGTCACTCTCCCAGACCCTCCTCTGTCCCATGGTCACTCTCCCAGACCCTCCTGTCCCATGGTCACTCTCCCAGACCCTCCTGTCCCATGGTCACTCTCCCAGACCTCCTCTGTCCTATGGTCACTCGTCCAGACCCTCCTGTCCCATGGTCACTCTCCCAGACCTCCTCTGTCCTATGGTCACTCGTCCAGACCCTCCTGTCCCATGGTCACTCTCCCAGACCTCCTCTGTCCTATGGTCACTCGTCCAGACCCTCCTGTCCCATGGTCACTCATCCAGACCCTCCTCTGTCCCATGGTCACTCTCCCAGACCCTCCTGTCCCATGGTCACTCTCCCAGACCTCCTCTGTCCCATGGTCACTCTCCCAGACCTTCCTCTGTCCCATGGTCACTCTGCCAGACCTCCTCTGTCCCATGGTCACTCTCCCAGACCCTCCTCTGTCCTATGGTCACTCGTCCAGACCCTCCTCTGTCCCATGGTCACTCTCCCAGACCCTCCTCTGTCCCATGGTCACTCTCCCAGACCTCCTCTGTCCCATGGTCACTCTCCCAGACCCTCCTCTGTCCCATGGTCACTCTGCCAGACCTCCTCTGTCCCATGGTCACTCTCCCAGACCTCCTCTGTCCCATGGTCACTCTCCCAGACCCTCCTGTCCCATGGTCACTCTCCCAGACCCTCCTCTGATTTGAGCCTCCAAGAACGGGAGGGTTTGGTTCGGGTGGGAAGCTAAATTGATAAAAAGTTCTAAACAGGAGCCCAACCTGCCTCAAGCCCATCCATTTCCTGTTTTAATGGAGCTGGGATGAGCGGCGGGTGACCAATCTGCTCTCAGGAGGCGGGTTGGTCATTGAAACCCTTTAAAGTGGCTGCAGACCTCCATTTGAACAAGGTTTCTATTTTAACCACAGTCGGTCGGGTTTCTCTGGAGGTATGAGGATGTGAGAGGGGCCGGATCCAACAGGTAAGTGGCTTCCCAACACTGCGTGTGGGCCAGGAGGCCCCCACCAGCCCAACAATATACCCTGTCAACACCCACCTCCAAGGTCTTCGCCCCCCGATCTCCCCCAAACCCCCACGATCACTGACCTCTCCGACCCCCCCTGATATTACCAACCCCCCCACAATCTCCCCCCATGTGATGTCATCTTCCCCGACCCGTCCCCATGGTCACCAACTCCCCCCCCAACCACGCCCCACCCCCCAACCACACCCCACCCCCCAACCACACCCCACGCCCCAACCACACCCCACCCCCAACCACCCCCCGCCCCCCAACCACACCCCACCCCCCAACCACACCCCACCCCCAAACACACCCCACCCCCCAAACACACCCCACCCCCCAACCACACCCCACCCCCCAACCATACCCCACCCCAACCACATCCCACCCCCAACCACAACACCCCCCCAACCACACCCCACCCCAACCACATCCCACCCCCAACCACAACACCCCCCCAACCACACCCCACGCCCAACCACACCCCACGCCCAACCACAACACCCCCCCAACCACGCTCTACCCCCCAACCACGCTATACCCCCCAACCACACCCCACCCCCAACCACACCCCACCCCCCAACCACCCCCCACCCCCCAACCATGCTCCACCCTCCAACCACACCCCACCCCCAACCACACCCCACCCCCCAACCACACCCAACCCCCAACCGCGCCCCACCCTCCAACCACGCTCCACCCCCCAACCACGCCCTGCCCCCAACCACACCCCACCCCCCAACCACGCCCCACCCCCAACCACACCCCACCCCCCAACCACACCCCACCCCCCAACCACGCCCCACCCCCCAACCACACCCCACCCCCCAACCACACCCCACCCCCAACCACACCCCACCCCCAACCACGCTCCACCCCCCAACCACACTCTACCCCCAACCACACCCCACCCCCAACCACACCCCACCCCCAACCACACCCCACCCCAAACACACCCCACCCCCAACCACACCCCACCCCCAACCACACCCCACCCCAACCACACCCCACCCCCAACCACACCCCACCCCAACCACACCCCACCCCCAACCACACCCCACCCCAACCACACCCCACCCCCAACCACACCCCACCCCAACCACACCCCACCCCCAACCACACCCCACCCCAACCACACCCCACCCCAACCACGCCCCACCCCCAACCACGCTCCACCCCCAACCACACCCCACCCCCAACCACACCCCACCCCCAACCACGCCCCACCCCCCAACCACACCCCACCCCCAAACACACCCCACCCCCCAAACACACCCCACCCCCCAACCACACCCCACCCCCCAACCACACCCCACCCCAACCACATCCCACCCCCAACCACAACACCCCCCCCAACCACACCCCACCCCAACCACATCCCACCCCCAACCACAACACCCCCCCAACCACACCCCACGCCCAACCACACCCCACCCCAACCACACCCACCCCCCAACCACACCCCACCCCCAACCACGCTCCACCCCCCAACCACGCCCCACCCCAACCACACCCACCCCCCAACCACACCCCACCCCCAACCACACCCCACCCCCAACCACGCCCCACCCCCCAACCACGCCCCAACCCCCAACCACACCCCACCCCCAACCACGCTCCACCCCCCAACCACGCCCCACCCCAACCACACCCCCCCAACCACGCCCCACCCCAACCACACCCACCCCCCAACCACACCCCACCCCCAACCACACCCCACCCCCAACCACGCCCACCCCCCAACCACGCCCCAACCCCCAACCACACCCCACCCCCAACCACGCTCCACCCCCCAACCACGCCCCACCCCCAACCACACCCCACCCCCAACCACACCCCACCCCCAACCACACACCCCACCCCCAACCACGCCCCACCCCCCAACCACACCCCACCCCCCAACCACGCCCACCCCAACCACACCCACCCCCAACCACACCCCACCCCAACCACACCCACCCCCAACCACACCCCACCCCCAACCACACCCCACCCCCCAACCACACCCCACCCCCAACCACGCCCACCCCCCAACCACGCCCCACCCCCCAACCACACCCCACCCCCAACCACGCCCCACCCCCCAACCACTCCCCACCCCCAACCACGCCCCCACCCCCCAACCACGCCCCACCCCCCAACCACGCCCCACCCCCAACCACGCCCCACCCCCAACCACACCCCACCCCCCAACCACGCCCCACCCCCAACCACAGCCCACCCCCAACCACCCCCACCCCCCAACCACACCCACCCCCAACCACACCCCACCCCCAACCACACCCCACCCCCAACCACCCCCCCCCAACCACACCCCACCCCCAACCACCCCCCACCCCCAACCACACCCCACCCCCAACCACACCCCACCCCCAACCACACCCACCCCAACCACACCCCACCCCCAACCACACCCCACCCCCAACCACACCCCACCCCCAACCACACCCACCCCCAACCACACCCCACCCCCAACCACACACCCCACCCCCCAACCACACCCACCCCCAACCACACCCCACCCCCAACCACAGCCCCACCCCCAACCACACCCACCCCCAACCACACCCCACCCCCCAACCACACACCACCCCCCAACCACACCCCACCCCAACCACACCCCACCCCCAACCACACCCCACCCCCCAAACCACGCCCTGCCCCCCAGACCACACCCCACCCCCCAACCACACTCTACCCCCAACCACACCCACCCCCCAACCACCCCCCACCCCCCAACCACGCCCCACCCCCCAACCACACCCCACCCCCAACCGCGCCCCACCCTCCAACCACGCCCCACCCCCAACCACACCCCACCCCCAACCACGCCCACCCCCCAACCACGCCCCACCCCCCACCACACCCCACCCCAACCACACCCCACCCCCCAACACGCCCCACCCCCAACCACACCCCACCCCAACCACACCCCACCCCCAACCACGCCCCACCCCCCAACCACACCCACCCCCAACCACACCCCACCCCCAACCACACCCCACCCCCCAACCACGCCCCACCCCCCAACCACACCCCACCCCCCAACCACGCCCACCCTCCAACCACACCCCACCCCCAACCACACCCCACCCCCAACCACACCCCACCCCCAACCACCCCCACCCCCCAACCATGCTCTACCCCCCAACCACACCCCACCCCCAACCACACCCACTCCCCAGCCATGCCCCACCCCCCAACCACGCTCTACCCCCCAACCACAACCACTCCCCAACACACCCCACCCCCAATCACACCCCACCCCCAACCACACCCCACCCACAACCACCCCCCACCCCCCACCCCAACACGCCCACCCCCCAACCACGCCCCACACCCCAACCACCCCCACCTCCAACCACACCCCACCCCCAACCACCCCCACCCCCCAACCACGCTCTACCCCCCAACCACACCTCACCCCCCAACCACACCCTACCACCAAACACGCTCTGCCCCCTCAACCACACCCACCCCCAACCACACCCCACCCCCAACCACCCCCACCCCCAACCACACCCACCCCCAACCACACCCCACCCCCAACCACACCCCACCCCCAACCACACCCCACCCCCAACCACCCCCCACCCCCAACCACGCCCCACCCCCCAACCACACCCCACCCCCAACCAGCCCCCAACCACACCCCACCCCCAACCACACCCCACACCCAACCACGCCCCACCCCCCAACACACCCCACCCCCCAACCACACCCCACCCCCAACCACACGCTACCCCCCAACCACGCCCCACCCTCCAACCACGCCCCACCCCCCAACCACACGCTACCCCCAACCACACCCCACCCCCCAACCACACACTACCCCCAACCACGCCCCACCCCCAACCACACGCTACCCCCCAACCACACCCCACCCCCCAACCACACTCTACCCCCCAACCACGCCCCACCCTCCAACCACGCCCCACCCCCCAACCACACGCTACCCCCCAACCACACCCACCCCCCAACCACACGCTACCCCCAACCACGCCCCACCCCCAACCACACGCTACCCCCCAACCACACCCCACCCCCCAACCACACCCCACCCCCCAACCACACGCTACCCCCAACCACGCCCACCCCCCAACCACACGCTACCCCCCAACCACGCCCCACCCCCCAACCACACCCACCCCCAACCACACCCACCCCCAACCACACGCTACCCCCAACCACACCCCACCCCCCAACCACACTCTACCCCCAACCACACCCCACCCCCCAACCACACACCACCCCCCACCCCCCAACCACGCCCCACCCTCCAACCACACTCTACCCCCCAACCACGCCCCACCCCCCAACCACACCCCACCCCCAACCACACTCTACCCCCCAACCACACCCCACCCCCCAACCACACCCCACCCCCAACCACACCCCACCCCCAACCACGCCCCACCCTCCAACCACACCCCACCCCCCAACCACACTCTACCCCCCAACCATGCCCCACCCCCCAACCACACTCTACCCCCCAACCACGCCCCACCCCTAACCACACCCCACCCCCCAACCACGCCCCACCCTCCAACCACACTCTACCCCCCAACCACGCCCCACCCCCAACCACACCCCACCCCCAACCACACTCTACCCCCCAACCACACCCCACCCCCCAACCACACTCTACCCCCCAACCACACCCCACCCCCAACCACACCCCACCCCCCAACCACGCCCCACCCTCCAACCACACTCTACCCCCAACCACGCCCCACCCCCCAACCACACCCCACCCCCCAACCACACTCTACCCCCCAACCACACCCCACCCCAATCACACCCCACCCCCAACCACACCCCACCCCCCAACCACACCCCACCCCCCTATCACACCCCACACCCAACCACGCCCCACCCTCCAACCACGCCCCCCACCCCCCACCACACCCCACCCCCAACCACACCCCACCCCCAACCACACGCTACCCCCCAACCACGCCCCACCCCCCAACCACACGCTACCCCCCAACCACGCCCCACCCCCAACCACACCCCACCCCCAATCACACCCACCCCAACCACACCCCACCCCAACCACACCCCACCCCAACCACCCCCACCCCCCAACCACGCCCCACCCCCAACCACACCCCACCCCCAACCACACCCCACCCCCAACCACACCCCACCCCCAACCACACCCCACCCCCAACCACACCCCACCCCAACCACACCCACCCCCAACCACACCCCACCCCCCAACCACACCCCACCCCCAACCACACCCCACCCCCCAACCACACCCACCCCCAACCACACCCCACCCCCAACCACCCCCCACCCCCCAACCACGCCCCACCCCAACCACACCCCACCCCCAACCACACCCCACCCCCCAACCACACCCCACCCCCAACCACACCCCACCCCAACCACACCCCACCCCCAACCACACCCACCCCCAACCACACCCCACCCCCAACCACCCCCAACCACACCCCACCCCCAACCACCCCCCACCCCCCAACCACACCCACCCCAACCACACCCCACCCCCAACCACACCCCACCCCCAACCACACCCCACCCCCAACCACACCTCACCCCCCAACCACACCCCACCCCAACCACACCCCACCCCCAACCACGCTCCACCCCCAACCACACCCACCCCCCAACCACGCCCCACCCCCCAACCACACCCCACCCCCCAACCACACCCCACCCCAACCACCCCCACCCCCCAACCACACCCACCCCCAACCACACCCACCCCAACCACCCCCCACCCCCCAACCCACCCCACCCCCAACCACACCCCACCCCCAACCACACCCCACCCCCAACCACACCCCACCCCCAACCACACCCCACCCCCCAACCACGCCCCACCCCCAACCACACCCCACCCCCCAACCACACTCTACCCCCAACCACACCCCACCCCCCAACCACACCCCACCCCCCAACCACGCTCTACCCCCAACCACACCCCACCCCCCAACCACACCCTACCCCCAACCACACCCACCCCCAACCACACCCCACCCCCCAACCACACTCTACCCCAACCACACCCACCCCCAACCACACCCCACCCCAACCACCCCCCACCCCCCAACCACACCCCACCCCAACCACACCCCACCCCCAACCACACCCCACCCCCAACCACCCCCCACCCCCAACCACACCCACCCCCCAACCACACCCACCCCCAACCACACCCACCCCCAACCACACCCCACCCCCAACCACCCCCCACCCCCACCACGCCCCCCCCCAACCACACCCCACCCCCCAACCACACCCCACCCCCAACCACACCCCACCCCCAACCACACTCTACCCCCCAACCACACCCCACCCCCCAACCACACCCCACCCCCCAACCACACCCCACCCCCAACCACACTCTACCCCCCAACCACACCCACCCCCAACCACACCCCACCCCCAACCACACTCTACCCCCCAACCACACTCTACCCCCAACCACACCCCACCCCCCAACCACACCCACCCCCCAACCACACCCCACCCCCCAACCACACTCTACCCAACCACACCCCACCCCCCAACCACACCCCACCCCCAACCACCCCCCACCCCAACCACACCCCACCCCACAACCACACACCACCCCCCAACCATGCTCTACCCCCAACCACACCCCACCCCCCAACCACACCCCACCCCCCAACCACACCCCACCCCCAACCACGCCCACCCCCAACCACGCCCACCCCCCAACCACACTCTACCCCCCAACCACGCCCTACCCCCCAACCACACCCCACCCCCAACCACCCCCCAACCACACCCCACCCCCAACCACACCCCACACCCAACCACGCCCCACCCTCCAACCACACCCCACCCCCCAACCACACCCCACCCCCCAACCACACCCACCCCCAACCACACGCTACCCCCCAACCACACCCCACCCCCCAACCACACGCTACCCCCCAACCACACCCCACCCCCAATCACACCCCACCCCCAACCACACCCCACCCCACAACCACACACCACCCCCCACCCCCCAACCATGCTCTACCCCCCAACCACACCCCACCCCCCAACCACACCCCACCCCCCAATCACACCCCACCCCCAACCACACCCCACCCCACAACCACACCCCACCCCCACCCCCAACCACGCCCCACCCCCCAACCACGCCCGACCCCCAACCACACCCCACACCCCAACCACACCCCACCCACCCCCCACCCCCAACCACACCCCACACCCCAACCACACCCCACCCCCAACCACACCCCACCCCCAACCACCCCCACCCCCCAACCACACCCCACCCCCAACCACCCCCACCCCCCAACCACGCCCCACCCCCCAACCACACCCCACCCCCAACCACCCCCACCCCCCAACCACACCCCACCCCCAACCACCCCCACCCCCCAACCACACCCCACCCCCAACCACCCCCACCCCCCAACCACGCTCTACCCCCCAACCACACCTCACCCCCCAACCACACCCTACCCCCCAAACACGCTCTGCCCCCCAACCACACCCTAGCCCCCAACCACACCCCACCCCCCAACCACACCCCCCAATCATGCTCTACCCCCCCCCCAACCACCACTAAACCTGCTCCTTGGCTGTGGGCTAGTGCCTAGTGACAGACAGTCACACCTGTCAATCAGGCTGGCTCTCTGGCAGGAGAAATGGGGAAAAAGTTCAAAAACGCCCTGAACTTAAAACTTCATGGCCTTATGGGGAAACCCGCACTTCCGGGTTTCTTGACTATAACTCCTCCCCCTGCTCCGTAACCATGCCCAAGTGGCCATTGTCTCTTTCTTGGTCACTCTATCCCTGTTCTGTCTCTTGATCCACCTCTCAGTCCCTCTATTTCATGTAAGAAGTCACACAACACCAGGTTACAGTCCAACAACTTTATTTGAAATCACAAGCTTTCGGAGCGCTGCTCCTTCTTCAGGTGAAGTGGAGAAATGCATAAAGACACAGCTTATATAGTCAGAGAATCATGTCAGATGTTTACAGGTAACATTTCCAACTGCCATTAATCACACCTCGGCAGAGAGATAATCACAGCAGTCAAAGGTGTGAATGGTGTCCAAACAGGTCACTGTGTCTTTATGCATTTCTCCACTTCACCTGAAGAAGGAGCAGCGCTCCGAAAGCTTGTGATTTCAAATAAAGCTGTTGGACTATAACCTGGTGTTGTGTGACTTCTTACATTTGTCCACCCCAGTCCAACTCCGGCATCTCCACACCACCTCTATTTCATGATCACTCTCTTGGTCCCTCTGTTCTTGATTTGCCCCATCACCCATCCCTGTATTTGACTCCATGTTACTGTTATCCCAATGTTGTTCCCACCGCTGAAAATGAAGCAATATATTTGCTCTTTAATAAGATGAATTTAACGCTACTGTTTATTACTTTAAATGTTATTACTGAATATCTGAAAGTGACATCTCCCCTCATATTATCAGCTCTCACAGAACCCCTTACAAGCAACACCACTCTGTACCAACTTAACGCAACCACGGACCCAGGCTTCACCACTGCACCAGGATCCTATCTGATTCCCATGCTACAGCCAGGGTCCACAGTGGGAGATACAGAGCAAGCAAATATGACAGCCAATCAGAGCAAGCTAGAGGGTGAGTGAGGCATCTGCCTTCAGAATGAAGCCCTCTCTTTATCCAGTGTACATAAACTGGAAACTATTATACTGCATAACAGTACCTGGTAAATTACACTGTAACAATACGTGGTGAGTTACTGTCTAACAATAACCAGTGACTTACTGTGTAACAATACACAGTGAGTTACTGTGTAACAATACCCAGTGAGTTACTGTGTAACAATACGTGGTGAGTTACTGTGTACCAATATGTGGTGAGTTACTGTGTAACAATACCCGGTGAGTTACTGTGTAACAATACCCGGTGAGTTACTGTGTAACAATACGTGGTGAGTTACTGTGTAACAATACGTGGTGAGTTACTGTGTAACAATACGCGGTGAGTTACTGTGTAGCAATATGTGGTGAGTTACTGTGTAACAATACCCGGTGAGTTACTGTGTAACAATACCCGGTGAGATACTGTGTAACAATACGCGGTGAGTTACCGTGTAACAATACGTGGTGACTTACTGTGTAACAATACGTGGTGAGTTACTGTGTAACAATACGTGGTGAGTTACTGTGTAACAATAGGTGGTGAGTTACTGTGTAACAATACCCAGTGAGTTACTGTGCAACAATATCCAGTGAGCTACTGTGTAACAATACGTGGTGAGTTACTTTGTAACAATACGTGGTGAGTTACTGTGTAACAATACGTGGTGAGTTACTGTGTAACAATACCCAGTAAGTTACTGTGTAACAATACCCGGTGAGTTACTGTGTAACAATACCCAGTGAGTTACTGTGTAACAATACCCAGTGAGTAGCTGTGTAACAATACGTGGTGAGTTACTGTGTAACAACACCCGGTGAGTTACTGTGTAACAATACGTGGTGAGTTACTGTGTAACAATACTCAGTGAGTTACTGTGTAACAATACCCGGTGAGTTACTGTGTAACAACACCCAGTGAGTTACTGTGTAACAATGCCCAGTGAGTTACTGTGTAACAATACCCGGTAAGTTACTGTGTAACAATACCCGGTGAGTTACTGTGTAACAATACCCGGTGAGTTACTGTGTAACAATACCCGGTGAGTAACTGTGTAACAATACCCAGTGAGTTACTGTGTAACAATACCCGGTGAGTTACTGTGTAACAATACCCGATGAGTTACTGTGTAACAATACGTGGTGAGTTACTGTGTAACAATACGTGGTGAGTTACTGTGTAACAATATCCGGTGAGTTACTGTGTAACAATACCCGGTGAGTTACTGTGTAACAATACCCGGTGAGTTACTGTGTAACAATACGTGGTGAGTTACTGTGTAACAATACCCGGTGAGTTATTACCGGAGAGTTACTGTGTAACAATACCCGGTGAGTTATTGTGTAACAATACGTGGTGAGTTACTGCGTAACAATACGTGGTGAGTTACTGTGTAACAATATCCAGTGAGTTACTGTGTAACAATACCCAGTGAGTTACTGTGTAACAATACCCGGTGAGTTAGTGTGTAACAATACATGGTGAGTTACTGTGTAACAATACGCGGTGAGTTACTGTGTAACAATACCCAGTGAGTTACTGTGTAACAATACCCGGTGACTAACTGTGTAACAATACCTGGTAAGTTACTGTGTAACAATACCCGGTGAGTTACTGTGTAACAATACCCGGTGAGTTACTGTGTAACAACACCCGGTGAGTAACTGTGTAACAATATCCGGTGAGTTACTGTGTAACAATACCCGGTGAGTTACTTTGTAACAATACCCGGTGAGTTATTGTGTAACAATACGTGGTGAGTTACTGTGTAACAATATCCAGTGAGTTACTGTGTAACAATACCCAGTGAGTTACTGTGTAGCAATACCCAGTGAGTTACTGTGTAACAATACATGGTGAGTTACTGTGTAACAATACGCGGTGAGTTACTGTGTAACAATACCCAGTGAGTTACTGTGTAACAATACCCGGTGAGTTACTGTGTAACAATACCCAGTGAGTTACTGTGTAACAATACCCAGTGAGTTACTGTGTACCAATATGTGGAGAGTTACTGTGTAACAATACCCGGTGAGTTACTGTGTAACAATACCCGGTGAGTTACTGTGTACCAATATGTGGAGAGTTACTGTGTAACAATACCCGGTGAGTTACTGTGTAACAATACCCGGTGAGTTACTGTGTAACAATACCCGGTGAGTTACTGTGTAACAATACGTGGTGAGTTACTGTGTAACAATACTCAGTGAGTTACTGTGTAACAATACCCGGTGAGTTACTGTGTAACAAAACACAGTGAGTTACTGTGTAACAATACCCGGTGAGTTACTGTGTAACAATACCCGGTGAGTTACTGTGTAACAATACCCGGTGAGTTACTGTGTAACAGTACCCAGTGAGTTACTGTGTAACAATACCCAGTGAGTTACTGTGTAACAATACCCGGTGAGTTACTGTGTAACAATACCCGGTGAGTTACTGTGTAACAATACCCAGTGAGTTACTGTGTAACAATACCCAGTGAGTTGCTGTGTAACAATACGTGGTGAGTTACTGTGTAACAACACCCGGTGAGTTACTGTGTAACAATACGTGGTGAGTTACTGTGTAACAATACTCAGTGAGTTACTGTGTAACAATACCCGGTGAGTTACTGTGTAACAACACCCAGTGAGTTACTGTGTAACAATGCCCAGTGAGTTACTGTGTAACAATACCCGGTAAGTTACTGTGTAACAATACCCGGTGAGTTACTGTGTAACAATACCCGGTGAGTTACTGTGTAACAATACCCGGTGAGTAACTGTGTAACAATACCCAGTGAGTTACTGTGTAACAATACCCGGTGAGTTACTGTGTAACAATACCCGATGAGTTACTGTGTAACAATACGTGGTGAGTTACTGTGTAACAATACGTGGTGAGTTACTGTGTAACAATATCCGGTGAGTTACTGTGTAACAATACCCGGTGAGTTACTGTGTAACAATACCCGGTGAGTTACTGTGTAACAATACGTGGTGAGTTACTGTGTAACAATACCCGGTGAGTTATTGTGTAACAATACCCGGTGAGTGACTGTGTAACAATACCCGGTGAGTTATTGTGTAACAATACGTGGTGAGTTACTGTGTAACAATAGGTGGTGAGTTACTGTGTAACAATACCCAGTGAGTTACTGTGCAACAATATCCAGTGAGCTACTGTGTAACAATACGTGGTGAGTTACTTTGTAACAATACGTGGTGAGTTACTGTGTAACAATACGTGGTGAGTTACTGTGTAACAATACCCAGTAAGTTACTGTGTAACAATACCCGGTGAGTTACTGTGTAACAATACCCAGTGAGTTACTGTGTAACAATACCCAGTGAGTTACTGTGTAACAATACCCGGTGAGTTAGTGTGTAACAATACATGGTGAGTTACTGTGTAACAATACGCGGTGAGTTACTGTGTAACAATACCCAGTGAGTTACTGTGTAACAATACCCGGTGACTAACTGTGTAACAATACCTGGTAAGTTACTGTGTAACAATACCCGGTGAGTTACTGTGTAACAATACCCGGTGAGTTACTGTGTAACAATACCCGGTGAGTAACTGTGTAACAATATCCGGTGAGTTACTCTGTAACAATACCCGGTGAGTTACTGTGTAACAATACCCGGTGAGTTATTGTGTAACAATACGTGGTGAGTTACTGTGTAACAATACGTGGTGAGTTACTGTGTAACAATATCCAGTGAGTTACTGTGTAACAATACCCAGTGAGTTACTGTGTAGCAATACCCAGTGAGTTACTGTGTAACAATACATGGTGAGTTACTGTGTAACAATACGCGGTGAGTTACTGTGTAACAATACCCAGTGAGTTACTGTGTAACAATACCCGGTGAGTTACTGTGTAACAATACCCAGTGAGTTACTGTGTAACAATACCCAGTGAGTTACTGTGTACCAATATGTGGAGAGTTACTGTGTAACAATACCCGGTGAGTTACTGTGTAACAATACCCGGTGAGTTACTGTGTAACAATACGTGGTGAGTTACTGTGTAACAATATGTGGTGAGTTACTGTGTAACAATACGCGGTGAGTTACTGTGTAGCAATATGTGGTGAGTTACTGTGTAACAATATCCGGTGAGTTACTGTGTAACAATACACAGTGAGTTACTGTGTAACAATACCCGGTGAGTTACTGTGTAACAATACCCGGTGAGTTACTGTGTAACAATACGTGGTGAGTTACTGTGTAACAATACGTGGTGAGTTACTGTGTAACAATACGTGGTGACTTGCTGTGTAACAATATGTGGTGAGTTACTGTGCAACAATACATGGTGAGTTACTGTGTAACAATAGGTGGTGAGTTACTGTGTAACAATACCCAGTGAGTTACTGTGTAACAATATCCGGTGAGTTACTGTGTAACAATACGTGGTGAGTTACTTTGTAACAATACGTGGTGAGTTACTGTGTAACAATAGGTGGTGAGTTACTGTTTAACAATAACCAGTGAGTTACTGTGTAACAATACCCAGTGAGTTACTGTGTAACAATACCCAGTGAGTTACTGTGTAACAATACCCAGTGAGTTACTGTGTAACAATACATGGTGAGTTACTGTGTAACAATACGTGGTGAGTTAGTGTGTAACAATATGTGGTGAGTTACTGCGTAACAATACGTGGTGAGTTACTGTGTAACAATACGTGGTGAGTTACTGTGTAACAATACGTGGTGAGTTACTGTGTAACAATACACAGTGAGTTACTGTGTAACAATACCCAGTGAGTTACTGTGTAACAATACCCGATGAGTTACTGTGTAACAATACGTGGTGAGTTACTGTGTAACAATATCCAGTGAGTTACTGTGTAACAATACCCAGTGAGTTACTGTGTAGCAATACCCAGTGAGTTACTGTGTAACAATACATGGTGAGTTACTGTGCAACAATACATGGTGAGTTACTGTGTAACAATAGGCAGTGAGTTACTGTGTAACAATACGAGGTGAGTTACTGTGTAACAATACGCGGTGAGTTACTGTGTAACAATACGCGGTGAGTTACTCTGTAACAATACGCGGTGAGTTACTGTGTAACAATACCCGGTGAGTTACTGTGTAACAATACCCAGTGAGTTACTGTGTAACAATACCCGGTGAGTTACTGTGTAACAATACCCGGTGAGTTACTGTGTAACAATACCCAGTGAGTTACTGTGCAACAACACCCGGTGAGTTACTGTGTAACAATACCCGGTGAGTTACTGTGTACCAATATGTGGAGAGTTACTGTGTAACAATACCCGGTGAGTTACTGTGTAACAATACCCGGTGAGTTACTGTGTAACAATACCCGGTGAGTTACTGTGTAACAGTACCCAGTGAGTTACTGTGTAACAATACCCAGTGAGTTACTGTGTAACAATACCCGGTGAGTTACTGTGTAACAATACCCGGTGAGTTACTGTGTAACAATACCCAGTGAGTTACTGTGTAACAATACCCAGTGAGTTGCTGTGTAACAATACGTGGTGAGTTACTGTGTAACAACACCCGGTGAGTTACTGTGTAACAATACGTGGTGAGTTACTGTGTAACAATACTCAGTGAGTTACTGTGTAACAATACCCGGTGAGTTACTGTGTAACAACACCCAGTGAGTTACTGTGTAACAATGCCCAGTGAGTTACTGTGTAACAATACCCGGTAAGTTACTGTGTAACAATACCCGGTGAGTTACTGTGTAACAATACCCGGTGAGTTACTGTGTAACAATACCCGGTGAGTAACTGTGTAACAATACCCAGTGAGTTACTGTGTAACAATACCCGGTGAGTTACTGTGTAACAATACCCGATGAGTTACTGTGTAACAATACGTGGTGAGTTACTGTGTAACAATACGTGGTGAGTTACTGTGTAACAATATCCGGTGAGTTACTGTGTAACAATACCCGGTGAGTTACTGTGTAACAATACCCGGTGAGTTACTGTGTAACAATACGTGGTGAGTTACTGTGTAACAATACCCGGTGAGTTATTGTGTAACAATACCCGGTGAGTGACTGTGTAACAATACCCGGTGAGTTATTGTGTAACAATACGTGGTGAGTTACTGTGTAACAATACGTGGTGAGTTACTGTGTAACAATATCCAGTGAGTTACTGTGTAACAATACCCAGTGAGTTACTGTGTAACAATACCCGGTGAGGTAGTGTGTAACAATACATGGTGAGTTACTGTGTAACAATACGCGGTGAGTTACTGTGTAACAATACCCAGTGAGTTACTGTGTAACAATACCCGGTGACTAACTGTGTAACAATACCTGGTAAGTTACTGTGTAACAATACCCGGTGAGTTACTGTGTAACAATACCCGGTGAGTTACTGTGTAACAATACCCGGTGAGTAACTGTGTAACAATATCCGGTGAGTTACTCTGTAACAATACCCGGTGAGTTACTGTGTAACAATACCCGGTGAGTTATTGTGTAACAATACGTGGTGAGTTACTGTGTAACAATACGTGGTGAGTTACTGTGTAACAATACCCAGTGAGTTACTGTGTAACAATACCCGGTGAGTTACTGTGTAACAATACCCGGTGAGTTACTGTGTAACAATACCCAGTGAGTTACTGTGCAACAACACCCGGTGAGTTACTGTGTAACAATACCCGTTGGGTTACTGTGTAACAATACCCGGTGAGTTACTGTGTAACAATACCCGGCGAGTTACTGTGCAACAACACCCAGTGAGTTACTGTGTAACAATACCCAGTGAGTTACTGTGTAACAATACCCGGTGAGTTACTGTGTAACAATACCCGGTGAGTTACTGTGTAACAATACCCAGTGAGTTACTGTGTAACAATACCCAGTGAGTTACTGTGTAACAATACCCGGTGAGTTACTGTGTAACAATACCCGGTGAGTTACTGTGTAACAATACCCGGTGAGTTACTGTGTATCAATACCCGGTGAGTTACTGTGTAACAATACCCGGTGAGTTACTGTGCAACAATACCCGGTGAGTTACTGTGTAACAATACCCGGTGAGTTACTGTGTAACAATACGTGGTGAGTTACTGTGTAACAATACTCAGTGAGTTACTGTGTAACAATACCCGGTGAGTTACTGTGTAACAATACACAGTGAGTTACTGTGTAACAATACCCGGTGAGCTCCTGTGTAACAATACCCGGTGAGTTACTGTGTAACAATACCCGGTGAGTTACTGTGTAACAATACCCGGTGAGTTACTGTGCAACAATACCCGGTGAGTTACTGTGTAACAATACCCGGTGAGTTACTGTGTAACAATACGTGGTGAGTTACTGTGTAACAATACTCAGTGAGTTACTGTGTAACAATACCCGGTGAGTTACTGTGTAACAATACACAGTGAGTTACTGTGTAACAATACCCGGTGAGTTACTGTGTAACAATACCCGGTGAGTTACTGTGTAACAATACCCGGTGAGTTACTGTGTAACAGTACCCAGTGAGTTACTGTGTAACAATACACAGTGAGTTACTGTGTAACAATACCCGGTGAGTTACTGTGTAACAATACCCGGTGAGTTACTGTGTAACAGTACCCAGTGAGTTACTGTGTAACAATACCCAGTGAGTTACTGTGTAACAATACCCAGTGAGTTACTGTGTAACAATACCCAGTGAGTTACTGTGTAACAGTACCCAGTGAGTTACTGTGTAACAATACCCGGTGAGTTACTGTGTAACAATACCCGGTGAGTTACTGTGTAACAATACGTGGTGAGTTACTGTGTAACAATACTCAGTGAGTTACTGTGTAACAATACCCGGTGAGTTACTGTGTAACAATACACAGTGAGTTACTGTGTAACAATACCCGGTGAGTTACTGTGTAACAATACCCGGTGAGTTACTGTGTAACAATACCCGGTGAGTTACTGTGTAACAGTACCCAGTGAGTTACTGTGCAACAATACCCAGTGAGTTACTGTGTAACAATACCCGGTGAGTTACTGTGTAACAATACCCGGTGAGTTACTGTGTAACAATACCCAGTGAGTTACTGTGTAACAATACCCAGTGAGTTACTGTGTAACAATACCCAGTGAGTTACTGTGTAACAATACCCGGTGAGTTACTGTGTAACAATACCCGGTGAGTTACTGTGTAACAATACCCGGTGAGTTACTGTGTAACAATACCCAGTGAGTTACTGTGTAACAATACCCGGTGAGTTACTGTGTAACAATACCCGGTGAGTTACTGTGTAACAATACCCGGTGAGTTACTGTGTAACAATACCCGGTGAGTTACTGTGTAACAATACCCGGTGAGTTACTGTGTAACAATACCCGGTGAGTTACTGTGTAACAATACGTGGTGAGTTACTGTGTAACAATACCCGGTGAGTTACTGTGTAACAATACGTGGTGAGTTACTGTGTAACAATACCCAGTGAGTTACTGTGTAACAATACCCGGTGAGTTACTGTGCAACAATACCCGGTGAATTACTCTGTAACAATACCCGGTGAGTTACTGTGTAACAATACGTGGTGAGTTACTGTGTAACAATACTCAGTGAGTTACTGTGTAACAATACCCGGTGAGTTACTGTGTAACAATACACAGTGAGTTACTGTGTAACAATACCCGGTGAGTTACTGTGCAACAATACCCGGTGAATTACTCTGTAACAATACCCGGTGAGTTACTGTGTAACAATACGTGGTGAGTTACTGTGTAACAATACTCAGTGAGTTACTGTGTAACAATACCCGGTGAGTTACTGTGTAACAATACAGAGTGAGTTACTGTGTAACAATACCCGGTGAGTTACTGTGTAACAATACCCGGTGAGTTACTGTTTAACAATAACCAGTGAGTTACTGTGTAACAATACCCGGTGAGTTACTGTGTAACAATACCCGGTGAGTTACTGTGTAACAATACCCAGTGAGTTACTGTGCAACAATACCCAGTGAGTTACTGTGTAACAATACCCAGTGAGTTACTGTGTAACAATACCCGGTGAGTTACTGTGTAACAATACCCGGTGAGTTACTGTGTAACAATACCCGGTGAGTTACTGTGTAACAGTACCCAGTGAGTTACTGTGTAACAATACCCAGTGAGTTACTGTGTAACAATACCCAGTGAGTTACTGTGTAACAATACCCAGTGAGTTACTGTGTAACAGTACCCAGTGAGTTACTGTGTAACAATACCCGGTGAGTTACTGTGTAACAATACCCGGTGAGTTACTGTGTAACAATACCCAGTGAGTTACTGTGTAACAATACCCAGTGAGTTGCTGTGTAACAATACGTGGTGAGTTACTGTGTAACAACACCCGGTGAGTTACTGTGTAACAATACGTGGTGAGTTACTGTGTAACAATACTCAGTGAGTTACTGTGTAACAATACCCGGTGAGTTACTGTGTAACAACACCCAGTGAGTTACTGTGTAACAATGCCCAGTGAGTTACTGTGTAACAATACCCGGTAAGTTACTGTGTAACAATACCCGGTGAGTTACTGTGTAACAATACCCGGTGAGTTACTGTGTAACAATACCCGGTGAGTAACTGTGTAACAATACCCAGTGAGTTACTGTGTAACAATACCCGGTGAGTTACTGTGTAACAATACCCGATGAGTTACTGTGTAACAATACGTGGTGAGTTACTGTGTAACAATACGTGGTGAGTTACTGTGTAACAATATCCGGTGAGTTACTGTGTAACAATACCCGGTGAGTTACTGTGTAACAATACCCGGTGAGTTACTGTGTAACAATACGTGGTGAGTTACTGTGTAACAATACCCGGTGAGTTATTGTGTAACAATACCCGGTGAGTTACTGTGTAACAATACCCGGTGAGTTATTGTGTAACAATACGTGGTGAGTTACTGTGTAACAATACGTGGTGAGTTACTGTGTAACAATATCCAGTGAGTTACTGTGTAACAATACCCAGTGAGTTACTGTGTAACAATACCCGGTGAGTTAGTGTGTAACAATACATGGTGAGTTACTGTGTAACAATACGCGGTGAGTTACTGTGTAACAATACCCAGTGAGTTACTGTGTAACAATACCCGGTGACTAACTGTGTAACAATACCTGGTAAGTTACTGTGTAACAATACCCGGTGAGTTACTGTGTAACAATACCCGGTGAGTTACTGTGTAACAATACCCGGTGAGTAACTGTGTAACAATATCCGGTGAGTTACTGTGTAACAATACCCGGTGAGTTACTGTGTAACAATACCCGGTGAGTTATTGTGTAACAATACGTGGTGAGTCACTGTGTAACAATACGTGGTGAGTTACTGTGTAACAATATCCAGTGAGTTACTGTGTAACAATACCCAGTGAGTTACTGTGTAGCAATACCCAGTGAGTTACTGTGTAACAATACATGGTGAGTTACTGTGTAACAATACGCGGTGAGTTACTGTGTAACAATACCCAGTGAGTTACTGTGTAACAATACCCGGTGAGTTACTGTGTAACAATACCCAGTGAGTTACTGTGTAACAATACCCAGTGAGTTACTGTGTACCAATATGTGGAGAGTTACTGTGTAACAATACCCGGTGAGTTACTGTGGAGCAATACCCGGTGAGTTACTGTGTAACAATACGTGGTGAGTTACTGTGTAACAATATGTGGTGAGTTACTGTGTAACAATACGCGGTGAGTTACTGTGTAGCAATATGTGGTGAGTTACTGTGTAACAATATCCGGTGAGTTACTGTGTAACAATACCCGGTGAGTTACTGTGTAACAATACCCGGTGAGTTACTGTGTAACAATACGTGGTGAGTTACTGTGTAACAATACGTGGTGA
Organism: Somniosus microcephalus; assembly: GCF_052327205.1. Lineage (NCBI taxonomy): Eukaryota > Metazoa > Chordata > Chondrichthyes > Squaliformes > Somniosidae > Somniosus > Somniosus microcephalus. The sequence continues at coordinate 1,659,238 of NC_141010.1, forward strand.
GTTACTGTGTAACAATACGTGGTGACTTGCTGTGTAACAATACGTGGTGAGTTACTGTGCAACAATACATGGTGAGTTACTGTGTAACAATAGGTGGTGAGTTACTGTGTAACAATACCCAGTGAGTTACTGTGTAACAATATCCGGTGAGTTACTGTGTAACAATACGTGGTGAGTTACTTTGTAACAATACGTGGTGAGTTACTGTGTAACAATAGGTGGTGAGTTACTGTTTAACAATAACCAGTGAGTTACTGTGTAACAATACCCAGTGAGTTACTGTGTAACAATACCCAGTGAGTTACTGTGTAACAATACCCAGTGAGTTACTGTGTAACAATACATGGTGAGTTACTGTGTAACAATACGTGGTGAGTTAGTGTGTAACAATATGTGGTGAGTTACTGCGTAACAATACGTGGTGAGTTACTGTGTAACAATACGTGGTGAGTTACTGTGTAACAATACGTGGTGAGTTACTGTGTAACAATACACAGTGAGTTACTGTGTAACAATACCCAGTGAGTTACTGTGTAACAATACCCGATGAGTTACTGTGTAACAATACGTGGTGAGTTACTGTGTAACAATATCCAGTGAGTTACTGTGTAACAATACCCAGTGAGTTACTGTGTAGCAATACCCAGTGAGTTACTGTGTAACAATACATGGTGAGTTACTGTGTAACAATACGAGGTGAGTTACTGTGTAACAATACGCGGTGAGTTACTGTGTAACAATACGCGGTGAGTTACTCTGTAACAATACGCGGTGAGTTACTGTGTAACAATACCCGGTGAGTTACTGTGTAACAATACCCAGTGAGTTACTGTGTAACAATACCCGGTGAGTTACTGTGTAACAATACCCGGTGAGTTACTGTGTAACAATACCCAGTGAGTTACTGTGCAACAACACCCGGTGAGTTACTGTGTAACAATACCCGGTGGGTTACTGTGTAACAATACCCGGTGAGTTACTGTGTAACAATACCCGGCGAGTTACTGTGCAACAACACCCAGTGAGTTACTGTGTAACAATACCCAGTGAGTTACTGTGTAACAATACCCGGTGACTTACTGTGTAACAATACCCGGTGAGTTACTGTGTAACAATACCCGGTGAGTTACTGTGTAACAATACCCAGTGAGTTACTGTGTAACAATACCCGGTGAGTTACTGTGTAACAATACCCGGTGAGTTACTGTGTAACAATACCCGGTGAGTTACTGTGTATCAATACCCGGTGAGTTACTGTGTAACAATACCCGGTGAGTTACTGTGCAACAATACCCGGTGAGTTACTGTGTAACAATACCCGGTGAGTTACTGTGTAACAATACGTGGTGAGTTACTGTGTAACAATACTCAGTGAGTTACTGTGTAACAATACCCGGTGAGTTACTGTGTAACAATACACAGTGAGTTACTGTGTAACAATACCCGGTGAGCTCCTGTGTAACAATACCCGGTGAGTTACTGTGTAACAATACCCGGTGAGTTACTGTGTAACAATACCCGGTGAGTTACTGTGTAACAATACACAGTGAGTTACTGTGTAACAATACCCGGTGAGTTACTGTGTAACAATACCCGGTGAGTTACTGTGTAACAATACCCGGTGAGTTACTGTGTAACAGTACCCAGTGAGTTACTGTGTAACAATACACAGTGAGTTACTGTGTAACAATACCCGGTGAGTTACTGTGTAACAATACCCGGTGAGTTACTGTGTAACAGTACCCAGTGAGTTACTGTGTAACAATACCCAGTGAGTTACTGTGTAACAATACCCAGTGAGTTACTGTGTAACAATACCCAGTGAGTTACTGTGTAACAGTACCCAGTGAGTTACTGTGTAACAATACCCGGTGAGTTACTGTGTAACAATACGTGGTGAGTTACTGTGTAACAATACTCAGTGAGTTACTGTGTAACAATACCCGGTGAGTTACTGTGTAACAATACACAGTGAGTTACTGTGTAACAATACCCGGTGAGTTACTGTGTAACAATACCCGGTGAGTTACTGTGTAACAATACCCGGTGAGTTACTGTGTAACAGTACCCAGTGAGTTACTGTGTAACAATACCCAGTGAGTTACTGTGTAACAATACCCGGTGAGTTACTGTGTAACAATACCCGGTGAGTTACTGTGTAACAATACCCAGTGAGTTACTGTGTAACAATACCCAGTGAGTTACTGTGTAACAATACCCAGTGAGTTACTGTGTAACAATACCCGGTGAGTTACTGTGTAACAATACCCGGTGAGTTACTGTGTAACAATACCCGGTGAGTTACTGTGTAACAATACCCAGTGAGTTACTGTGTAACAATACCCAGTGAGTTACTGTGTAACAATACCCGGTGAGTTACTGTGTAACAATACCCGGTGAGTTACTGTGTAACAATACCCGGTGAGTTACTGTGTAACAATACCCGGTGAGTTACTGTGTAACAATACCCGGTGAGTTACTGTGTAACAATACGTGGTGAGTTACTGTGTAACAATACCCGGTGAGTTACTGTGTAACAATACGTGGTGAGTTACTGTGTAACAATACCCAGTGAGTTACTGTGTAACAATACCCGGTGAGTTACTGTGCAACAATACCCGGTGAATTACTCTGTAACAATACCCGGTGAGTTACTGTGTAACAATACGTGGTGAGTTACTGTGTAACAATACTCAGTGAGTTACTGTGTAACAATACCCGGTGAGTTACTGTGTAACAATACACAGTGAGTTACTGTGTAACAATACCCGGTGAGTTACTGTGCAACAATACCCGGTGAATTACTCTGTAACAATACCCGGTGAGTTACTGTGTAACAATACGTGGTGAGTTACTGTGTAACAATACTCAGTGAGTTACTGTGTAACAATACCCGGTGAGTTACTGTGTAACAATACACAGTGAGTTACTGTGTAACAATACCCGGTGAGTTACTGTGTAACAATACCCGGTGAGTTACTGTTTAACAATAACCAGTGAGTTACTGTGTAACAATACCCGGTGAGTTACTGTGTAACAATACCCGGTGAGTTACTGTGTAACAATACCCAGTGAGTTACTGTGCAACAATACCCAGTGAGTTACTGTGTAACAATACCCAGTGAGTTACTGTGTAACAATACCCGGTGAGTTACTGTGTAACAATACCCGGTGAGTTACTGTGTAACAATACCCGGTGAGTTACTGTGTAACAGTACCCAGTGAGTTACTGTGTAACAATACCCAGTGAGTTACTGTGTAACAATACCCAGTGAGTTACTGTGTAACAATACCCAGTGAGTTACTGTGTAACAGTACCCAGTGAGTTACTGTGTAACAATACCCGGTGAGTTACTGTGTAACAATACCCGGTGAGTTACTGTGTAACAATACGTGGTGAGTTACTGTGTAACAATACTCAGTGAGTTACTGTGTAACAATACCCGGTGAGTTACTGTGTAACAATACACAGTGAGTTACTGTGTAACAATACCCGGTGAGTTACTGTGTAACAATACCCGGTGAGTTACTGTGTAACAATACCCGGTGAGTTACTGTGTAACAGTACCCAGTGAGTTACTGTGTAACAATACCCAGTGAGTTACTGTGTAACAATACCCGGTGAGTTACTGTGTAACAATACCCGGTGAGTTACTGTGTAACAATACCCAGTGAGTTACTGTGTAACAATACCCAGTGAGTTACTGTGTAACAATACCCAGTGAGTTACTGTGTAACAATACCCGGTGAGTTACTTTGTAACAATACCCGGTGAGTTACTGTGTAACAATACCCGGTGAGTTACTGTGTAACAATACCCAGTGAGTTACTGTGTAACAATACCCAGTGAGTTACTGTGTAACAATACCCAGTGAGTTACTGTGTAACAATACCCGGTGAGTTACTGTGTAACAATACCCGGTGAGTTACTGTGTAACAATACCCGGTGAGTTACTGTGTAACAATACCCGGTGAGTTACTGTGTAACAATACCCGGTGAGTTACTGTGTAACAATACGTGGTGAGTTACTGTGTAACAATACCCGGTGAGTTACTGTGTAACAATACGTGGTGAGTTACTGTGTAACAATACCCAGTGAGTTACTGTGTAACAATACCCGGTGAGTTACTGTGCAACAATACCCGGTGAATTACTCTGTAACAATACCCGGTGAGTTACTGTGTAACAATAAGTGGTGAGTTACTGTGTAACAATACTCAGTGAGTTACTGTGTAACAATACCCGGTGAGTTACTGTGTAACAATACACAATGAGTTACTGTGTAACAATACCCGGTGAGTTACTGTGTAACAATACCCGGTGAGTTACTGTGTAACAATACCCGGTGAGTTACTGTGCAACAATACCCGGTGAGTTACTGTGTAACAATACCCGGTGAGTTACTGTGTAACAATACGTGGTGAGTTACTGTGTAACAATACCCGGTGAGTTACTGTGTAACAATACCCGGTGAGTTACTGTGTAACAATACCCGGTGAGTCACTGTGTAACAATACCCAGTGAGTTACTGTGTAACAATACCCGGTGAGTTACTGTGTAACAATACCCAGTGAGTTACTGTGTAACAATACCCGGTGAGTTACTGTGTAACAATACGTGGTGAGTTACTGTGTAACAATACCCAGTGAGTTACTGTGTAACAATACGTGGTGAGTTACTGTGTAACAATACCCGGTGAGTTACTGTGTAACAGTACCCAGTGAGTTACTGTGTAACAATACCCAGTGAGTTACTGTGTAACAATACCCAGTGAGTTACTGTGTAACAGTACCCAGTGAGTTACTGTGTAACAATACCCGGTGAGTTACTGTGTAACAATACCCGGTGAGTTACTGTGTAACAATACGTGGTGAGTTACTGTGTAACAATACTCAGTGAGTTACTGTGTAACAATACCCGGTGAGTTACTGTGTAACAATACACAGTGAGTTACTGTGTAACAATACCCGGTGAGTTACTGTGTAACAATACCCGGTGAGTTACTGTGTAACAATACCCGGTGAGTTACTGTGTAACAGTACCCAGTGAGTTACTGTGTAACAATACCCAGTGAGTTACTGTGTAACAATACCCGGTGAGTTACTGTGTAACAATACCCGGTGAGTTACTGTGTAACAATACCCAGTGAGTTACTGTGTAACAATACCCAGTGAGTTACTGTGTAACAATACCCAGTGAGTTACTGTGTAACAATACCCGGTGAGTTACTTTGTAACAATACCCGGTGAGTTACTGTGTAACAATACCCGGTGAGTTACTGTGTAACAATACCCAGTGAGTTACTGTGTAACAATACCCAGTGAGTTACTGTGTAACAATACCCAGTGAGTTACTGTGTAACAATACCCGGTGAGTTACTGTGTAACAATACCCGGTGAGTTACTGTGTAACAATACCCGGTGAGTTACTGTGTAACAATACCCGGTGAGTTACTGTGTAACAATACCCGGTGAGTTACTGTGTAACAATACGTGGTGAGTTACTGTGTAACAATACCCGGTGAGTTACTGTGTAACAATACGTGGTGAGTTACTGTGTAACAATACCCAGTGAGTTACTGTGTAACAATACCCGGTGAGTTACTGTGCAACAATACCCGGTGAATTACTCTGTAACAATACCCGGTGAGTTACTGTGTAACAATACGTGGTGAGTTACTGTGTAACAATACTCAGTGAGTTACTGTGTAACAATACCCGGTGAGTTACTGTGTAACAATACACAATGAGTTACTGTGTAACAATACCCGGTGAGTTACTGTGTAACAATACCCGGTGAGTTACTGTGTAACAATACCCGGTGAGTTACTGTGCAACAATACCCGGTGAGTTACTGTGTAACAATACCCGGTGAGTTACTGTGTAACAATACGTGGTGAGTTACTGTGTAACAATACCCGGTGAGTTACTGTGTAACAATACCCGGTGAGTTACTGTGTAACAATACCCGGTGAGTCACTGTGTAACAATACCCAGTGAGTTACTGTGTAACAATACCCGGTGAGTTACTGTGTAACAATACCCAGTGAGTTACTGTGTAACAATACCCGGTGAGTTACTGTGTAACAATACGTGGTGAGTTACTGTGTAACAATACCCAGTGAGTTACTGTGTAACAATACGTGGTGAGTTACTGTGTAACAATACGTGGTGAGTTACTGTGTAACAATACGTGGTGAGTTACTGTGTAACAATACCCGGTGAGTTACTGTGTAACAATACCCGGTGAGTTACTGTGTAACAATACCCGGTGAGTTACTGTGTAACAATACCCAGTAAGTTACTGTGTAACAATACCCGGTGAGTTACTGTGTAACAATACCCGGTGAGTTACTGTGTAACAATACCCAGTGAGTTACTGTATAACAATACCCAGTGAGTTACTGTGTAACAATACCCAGTGAGTTACTGTATAACAATACCCGGTGAGTTACTGTGTAACAACACGTGGTGAGTTACTGTGTAACAATACTCAGTGAGTTACTGTGTAACAATACCCGGTGAGTTACTGTGTAACAATACCCAGTGAGTTACTGTGTAACAATGCCCAGTGAGTTACTGTGTAACAATACCTGGTGAGTTACTGTGTAACAATACCCAGTGAGTTACTGTGTAACAATACCCGGTGAGTTACTGTGTAACAATACCCGGTGAGTTACTGTGTAACAATACCCAGTGAGTTACTGTGTAACAATACCCGGTGAGTTACTGTGTAACAATGCCCAGTGAGTTACTGTGTAACAATACCTGGTGAGTTACTGTTTAACAATACCCAGTGAGTTACTGTGTAACAATACCCAGTGAGTTACTGTGTAACAATACCCGGTGAGTTACTGTGTAACAATACCCGGTGAGTTACTGTGTAACAATACCCGGTGAGTTACTGTGTAACAATACCCGGTGAGTTATTGTGTAACAATACGTGGTGAGTTACTGTGTAACAATACGTGGTGAGTTACTGTGTAACAATATCCAGTGAGTTACTGTGTAACAATACCCAGTGAGTTACTGTGTAGCAATACCCAGTGAGTTACTGTGTAACAATACATGGTGAGTTACTGTGTAACAATACGCGGTGAGTTACTGTGTAACAATACCCAGTGAGTTACTGTGTAACAATACCCGGTGAGTTACTGTGTAACAATACCCAGTGAGTTACTGTGTAACAATACCCAGTGAGTTACTGTGTAACAATACGTGGTGAGTTACTGTGTAACAATATGTGGTGAGTTACTGTGTAACAATACGCGGTGAGTTACTGTGTAGCAATATGTGGTGAGTTACTGTGTAACAATATCCGGTGAGTTACTGTGTAACAATACACAGTGAGTTACTGTGTAACAATACCCGGTGAGTTACTGTGTAACAATACCCGGTGAGTTACTGTGTAACAATACGTGGTGAGTTACTGTGTAACAATACGTGGTGAGTTACTGTGTAACAATACGTGGTGACTCGCTGTGTAACAATACGTGGTGAGTTACTGTGCAACAATACATGGTGAGTTACTGTGTAACAATAGGTGGTGAGTTACTGTGTAACAATACCCAGTGAGTTACTGTGTAACAATATCCGGTGAGTTACTGTGTAACAATACGTGGTGAGTTACTTTGTAACAATACGTGGTGAGTTACTGTGTAACAATAGGTGGTGAGTTACTGTTTAACAATAACCAGTGAGTTACTGTGTAACAATACCCAGTGAGTTACTGTGTAACAATACCCAGTGAGTTACTGCGTAACAATACCCAGTGAGTTACTGTGTAACAATACATGGTGAGTTACTGTGTAACAATACGTGGTGAGTTAGTGTGTAACAATATGTGGTGAGTTACTGCGTAACAATACGTGGTGAGTTACTGTGTAACAATACGTGGTGAGTTACTGTGTAACAATACGTGGTGAGTTACTGTGTAACAATACACAGTGAGTTACTGTGTAACAATACCCAGTGAGTTACTGTGTAACAATACCCGATGAGTTACTGTGTAACAATACGTGGTGAGTTACTGTGTAACAATATCCAGTGAGTTACTGTGTAACAATACCCAGTGAGTTACTGTGTAGCAATACCCAGTGAGTTACTGTGTAACAATACATGGTGAGTTACTGTGCAACAATACATGGTGAGTTACTATGTAACAATAGGCAGTGAGTTACTGTGTAACAATACGCGGTGAGTTACTGTGTAACAATACGCGGTGAGTTACTCTGTAACAATACGCGGTGAGTTACTGTGTAACAATACCCGGTGAGTTACTGTGTAACAATACCCAGTGAGTTACTGTGTAACAATACCCGGTGAGTTACTGTGTAACAATACCCGGTGAGTTACTGTGTAACAATACCCAGTGAGTTACTGTGCAACAACACCCGGTGAGTTACTGTGTAACAATACCCGGTGGGTTACTGTGTAACAATACCCGGTGAGTTACTGTGTAACAATACCCGGCGAGTTACTGTGCAACAACACCCAGTGAGTTACTGTGTAACAATACCCAGTGAGTTACTGTGTAACAATACCCGGTGAGTTACTGTGTAACAATACCCGGTGAGTTACTGTGTAACAATACCCAGTGAGTTACTGTGTAACAATACCCAGTGAGTTACTGTGTAACAATACCCGGTGAGTTACTGTGTAACAATACCCGGTGAGTTACTGTGTAACAATACCCGGTGAGTTACTGTGTATCAATACCCGGTGAGTTACTGTGCAACAATACCCGGTGAGTTACTGTGTAACAATACCCGGTGAGTTACTGTGTAACAATACGTGGTGAGTTACTGTGTAACGATACTCAGTGAGTTACTGTGTAACAATACCCGGTGAGTTACTGTGTAACAATACACAGTGAGTTACTGTGTAACAATACCCGGTGAGCTCCTGTGTAACAATACCCGGTGAGTTACTGTGTAACAATACCCGGTGAGTTACTGTGTAACAATACCCGGTGAGTTACTGTGCAACAATACCCGGTGAGTTACTGTGTAACAATACCCGGTGAGTTACTGTGTAACAATACGTGGTGAGTTACTGTGTAACAATACTCAGTGAGTTACTGTGTAACAATACCCGGTGAGTTACAGTGTAACAATACACAGTGAGTTACTGTGTAACAATACCCGGTGAGTTACTGTGTAACAATACCCGGTGAGTTACTGTGTAACAATACCCGGTGAGTTACTGTGTAACAGTACCCGGTGAGTTACTGTGTAACAATACACAGTGAGTTACTGTGTAACAATACCCGGTGAGTTACTGTGTAACAATACCCGGTGAGTTACTGTGTAACAGTACCCAGTGAGTTACTGTGTAACAATACCCAGTGAGTTACTGTGTAACAATACCCAGTGAGTTACTGTGTAACAGTACCCAGTGAGTTACTGTGTAACAATACCCGGTGAGTTACTGTGTAACAATACCCGGTGAGTTACTGTGTAACAATACCCGGTGAGTTACTGTGTAACAATACCCGGTGAGTTACTGTGTAACAGTACCCAGTGAGTTACTGTGTAACAATACCCAGTGAGTTACTGTGTAACAATACCCGGTGAGTTACTGTGTAACAATACCCGGTGAGTTACTGTGTAACAATACCCGGTGAGTTACTGTGTAACAATACCCAGTGAGTTACTGTGTAACAATACCCGGTGAGTTACTGTGTAACAATGCCCAGTGAGTTACTGTGTAACAATACCTGGTGAGTTACTGTTTAACAATACCCAGTGAGTTACTGTGTAACAATACCCGGTGAGTTACTGTGTAACAATACCCGGTGAGTTACTGTGTAACAATACCCGGTGAGTTACTGTGTAACAATACCCGGTGAGTTATTGTGTAACAATACGTGGTGAGTTACTGTGTAACAATACGTGGTGAGTTACTGTGTAACAATATCCAGTGAGTTACTGTGTAACAATACCCAGTGAGTTACTGTGTAGCAATACCCAGTGAGTTACTGTGTAACAATACATGGTGAGTTACTGTGTAACAATACGCGGTGAGTTACTGTGTAACAATACCCAGTGAGTTACTGTGTAACAATACCCGGTGAGTTACTGTGTAACAATACCCAGTGAGTTACTGTGTAACAATACCCAGTGAGTTACTGTGTAACAATACGTGGTGAGTTACTGTGTAACAATATGTGGTGAGTTACTGTGTAACAATACGCGGTGAGTTACTGTGTAGCAATATGTGGTGAGTTACTGTGTAACAATATCCGGTGAGTTACTGTGTAACAATACACAGTGAGTTACTGTGTAACAATACCCAGTGAGTTACTGTGTAACAATACATGGTGAGTTACTGTGTAACAATACGTGGTGAGTTAGTGTGTAACAATATGTGGTGAGTTACTGCGTAACAATACGTGGTGAGTTACTGTGTAACAATACGTGGTGAGTTACTGTGTAACAATACGTGGTGAGTTACTGTGTAACAATACACAGTGAGTTACTGTGTAACAATACCCAGTGAGTTACTGTGTAACAATACCCGATGAGTTACTGTGTAACAATACGTGGTGAGTTACTGTGTAACAATATCCAGTGAGTTACTGTGTAACAATACCCAGTGAGTTACTGTGTAGCAATACCCAGTGAGTTACTGTGTAACAATACATGGTGAGTTACTGTGCAACAATACATGGTGAGTTACTGTGTAACAATAGGCAGTGAGTTACTGTGTAACAATACGCGGTGAGTTACTGTGTAACAATACGCGGTGAGTTACTCTGTAACAATACGCGGTGAGTTACTGTGTAACAATACCCGGTGAGTTACTGTGTAACAATACCCAGTGAGTTACTGTGTAACAATACCCGGTGAGTTACTGTGTAACAATACCCGGTGAGTTACTGTGTAACAATACCCAGTGAGTTACTGTGCAACAACACCCGGTGAGTTACTGTGTAACAATACCCGGTGGGTTACTGTGTAACAATACCCGGTGAGTTACTGTGTAACAATACCCGGCGAGTTACTGTGCAACAACACCCAGTGAGTTACTGTGTAACAATACCCAGTGAGTTACTGTGTAACAATACCCGGTGAGTTACTGTGTAACAATACCCGGTGAGTTACTGTGTAACAATACCCAGTGAGTTACTGTGTAACAATACCCAGTGAGTTACTGTGTAACAATACCCGGTGAGTTACTGTGTAACAATACCCGGTGAGTTACTGTGTAACAATACCCGGTGAGTTACTGTGTATCAATACCCGGTGAGTTACTGTGTAACAATACCCGGTGAGTTACTGTGCAACAATACCCGGTGAGTTACTGTGTAACAATACCCGGTGAGTTACTGTGTAACAATACGTGGTGAGTTACTGTGTAACAATACTCAGTGAGTTACTGTGTAACAATACCCGGTGAGTTACTGTGTAACAATACACAGTGAGTTACTGTGTAACAATACCCGGTGAGCTCCTGTGTAACAATACCCGGTGAGTTACTGTGTAACAATACCCGGTGAGTTACTGTGTAACAATACCCGGTGAGTTACTGTGCAACAATACCCGGTGAGTTACTGTGTAACAATACCCGGTGAGTTACTGTGTAACAATACGTGGTGAGTTACTGTGTAACAATACTCAGTGAGTTACTGTGTAACAATACCCGGTGAGTTACTGTGTAACAATACACAGTGAGTTACTGTGTAACAATACCCGGTGAGTTACTGTGTAACAATACCCGGTGAGTTACTGTGTAACAATACCCGGTGAGTTACTGTGTAACAGTACCCGGTGAGTTACTGTGTAACAATACACAGTGAGTTACTGTGTAACAATACCCGGTGAGTTACTGTGTAACAATACCCGGTGAGTTACTGTGTAACAGTACCCAGTGAGTTACTGTGTAACAATACCCAGTGAGTTACTGTGTAACAATACCCAGTGAGTTACTGTGTAACAATACCCAGTGAGTTACTGTGTAACAGTACCCAGTGAGTTACTGTGTAACAATACCCGGTGAGTTACTGTGTAACAATACCCGGTGAGTTACTGTGTAACAATACGTGGTGAGTTACTGTGTAACAATACTCAGTGAGTTACTGTGTAACAATACCCGGTGAGTTACTGTGTAACAATACACAGTGAGTTACTGTGTAACAATACCCGGTGAGTTACTGTGTAACAATACCCGGTGAGTTACTGTGTAACAATACCCGGTGAGTTACTGTGTAACAGTACCCAGTGAGTTACTGTGTAACAATACCCAGTGAGTTACTGTGTAACAATACCCGGTGAGTTACTGTGTAACAATACCCGGTGAGTTACTGTGTAACAATACCCAGTGAGTTACTGTGTAACAATACCCAGTGAGTTACTGTGTAACAATACCCAGTGAGTTACTGTGTAACAATACCCGGTGAGTTACTGTGTAACAATACCCGGTGAGTTACTGTGTAACAATACCCGGTGAGTTACTGTGTAACAATACCCAGTGAGTTACTGTGTAACAATACCCAGTGAGTTACTGTGTAACAATACGTGGTGAGTTACTGTGTAACAATACCCGGTGAGTTACTGTGTAACAATACGTGGTGAGTTACTGTGTAACAATACCCAGTGAGTTACTGTGTAACAATACCCGGTGAGTTACTGTGCAACAATACCCGGTGAATTACTCTGTAACAATACCCGGTGAGTTACTGTGTAACAATACGTGGTGAGTTACTGTGTAACAATACTCAGTGAGTTACTGTGTAACAATACCCGGTGAGTTACTGTGTAACAATACACAGTGAGTTACTGTGTAACAATACCCGGTGAGTTACTGTGTAACAATACCCGGTGAGTTACTGTGTAACAATACCCGGTGAGTTACTGTGCAACAATACCCGGTGAGTTACTGTGTAACAATACCCGGTGAGTTACTGTGTAACAATACGTGGTGAGTTACTGTGTAACAATACCCGGTGAGTTACTGTGTAACAATACCCGGTGAGTTACTGTGTAACAATACCCGGTGAGTCACTGTGTAACAATACCCAGTGAGTTACTGTGTAACAATACCCGGTGAGTTACTGTGTAACAATACCCAGTGAGTTACTGTGTAACAATACCCGGTGAGTTACTGTGTAACAATACGTGGTGAGTTACTGTGTAACAATACCCAGTGAGTTACTGTGTAACAATACGTGGTGAGTTACTGTGTAACAATACGTGGTGAGTTACTGTGTAACAATACGTGGTGAGTTACTGTGTAACAATACCCGGTGAGTTACTGTGTAACAATACCCGGTGAGTTACTGTGTAACAATACCCAGTAAGTTACTGTGTAACAATACCCGGTGAGTTACTGTGTAACAATACCCGGTGAGTTACTGTGTAACAATACCCAGTGAGTTACTGTATAACAATACCCAGTGAGTTACTGTGTAACAATACCCAGTGAGTTACTGTATAACAATACCCGGTGAGTTACTGTGTAACAACACGTGGTGAGTTACTGTGTAACAATACTCAGTGAGTTACTGTGTAACAATACCCGGTGAGTTACTGTGTAACAATACCCAGTGAGTTACTGTGTAACAATGCCCAGTGAGTTACTGTGTAACAATACCTGGTGAGTTACTGTGTAACAATACCCAGTGAGTTACTGTGTAACAATACCCGGTGAGTTACTGTGTAACAATACCCGGTGAGTTACTGTGTAACAATACCCAGTGAGTTACTGTGTAACAATACCCGGTGAGTTACTGTGTAACAATGCCCAGTGAGTTACTGTGTAACAATACCTGGTGAGTTACTGTTTAACAATACCCAGTGAGTTACTGTGTAACAATACCCAGTGAGTTACTGTGTAACAATACCCGGTGAGTTACTGTGTAACAATACCCGGTGAGTTACTGTGTAACAATACCCGGTGAGTTACTGTGTAACAATACCTGTGAGTTACTGTCATCGAGTCATAGGGGGAAAAATTCAGTTCGTAGCTCCACCCGTTCGTGCCTTAAGAGGGCGCTAAGTGGGGCGCAAGGCAACTAGCACCTGGGTGCGGTGATATCTGCGCCTCTCGCGAAATTGAACGGACATTTTGTGGCGGCGCTAAACAATACCGCCACGATGACTTCAGTCGAGTGCGCAACGCCCCGTTAGCGCCCTGGACTGGAAATTGAGTGGCACCCCCTGCCTTACCGTCTGCCGCTAGCAATGACAGGTTGAGGGGAGCATTATGCTGTCAGAAAGGGACTGGGGGAGCGCTATTTAAAGGCGACCAATTCCTGCCTTTTTTTGTTGGTGACATTTTTGCACCACGCATTCTGAGAGAGAGAGACTTCTGGAGAGATTCAACGCTGTGTGAAGGAGTTTTGGGGACTGAGCAGCACTTTGCAGGTTGGTTTTGATTTGCCCTTCCTTGTATCGATTTAGAAGAGACTGTGGGGTCTGCACTCTGAGCTCTTCCCCTGGGCCTCTCCATTGTTCTTTCCAGCAGATTTGATGTACAGGTCTCTCCAGGCTGAGATTCAGGCCAAGATTCAAGGCTGCAATGAGCAGGATGTGGATGGAGAGCAAGATCAACCCTCCCCTTTAAGATAAAAACAGAAAATGCAAGAGAAACTCAGCAGGTCAAGTAGCATCTGTGAAGAGAGAAGCAGATTTAACGTTTCAGGTCGATGACCATTCATCAGAACTCCCCTTTAAGAATTGGACGGTGCCAGTGTGTCTGTGTTCCATTGCTGATGAAATGACATGAGCTTCGCCAGCGCTGTGAGGTAGTGCCACGCACCTCAGCCTTAGCGCCTTAAGAGAGGTGTGTAGTGCCTGATTTAGCGCTCCAATCACCTCCCGGGGCGATAAAAGCCAAGTTTGCTGTCGGAGGCGATAATTAGCGCCAGGTGCTAAACTTTGCACACCACCAAAATAGTGCCCCAAATGGGGCGATACCAAATTTTTCCCCCATAGAGTTATACAGCACAGAAAGAGGCCCTTCGGCCCATCGTGTCCGCACCAACCATCAAGCCCTGTCCTAATCCCATTTTCCAGCACTTGGTCCGTAGCCTTGTATGCTATGGCGTTTCAAGTGCTCATCTAAATGCTTCTTGAATGTTGTGAGGGTTCCTGCCTCTACCACCCTTTCAGGCAGTGAGTTCCAGATTCCAACCACCCTCTGGGTGAAAAAGTTTTTCCTCAAATCCCCTCTAAACCTCCTGCCCCTTACCTTGAAACTATGCCCCCTGGTTATTGACCCCTCTACTAAGGGGAAAAGTTCCTTTCTATCTACCTTATCTATGCCACTCATAATTTTGTGCACCTCAATCAGGTCCCCCCTCAGCCTTCTCTGCTCCAAGGAAAACAACCCCAGCCTGTCCAGTCTCTCTTCATAGCTGAAGCGCTCTAGCCCAGGTAACATCCTGGTGAATCTCCTCTGCACCCTCTCCAATGCAATCACATCCCTCCTATAGTGTGGCGACCAGATCTGCACACATTATTCCAGCTGTGGCCTAACTAGCGTTTTGTACAGCTCCATCATAACCTCCATGCTCTTATATTCTATGCCTCGGCTAATGAAGGCAAGTATCCCATATGCCTTTTTAACCACCTTATCTATCTGTCCTGCTGCCTTCAGGGATCTATGTACATGCACACCAAGGTCCCTCTGATCCTCTGTCCTTCCTAGGGTCCTACCATTCATTGTTTATTCCCTTGCCTTGTTAGTCCTCCCAAAATGCATCACCTCACACTTTTCAGGGTTAAATTCCATTTGCCACTGTTCTGCCCATCTGACCAACCTGTCTATATTGTCCTGTAGCCTGAGGCTTCCCTCCTCGCTATTTACCACTTCACTGATTTTCATGTCATCTGCGAACTTACTGATCATACCTCCTACATTCATATCTAAACCATTAATGTACACTACAAACAGCAAAGGACCCAGCACCGATCCCTGCGGTACACCACTGGACACATGCTTCCAGTCACAAAAACAACCTTCGACCATCACCCTCTGCCTCCTGCCACTAAGCCAATTTTGGATCCAATGTGCCAAATTGCCTTGGTCCCATGGGCTCTTACCTTTTTGACCAGTCTCCTATGTGGGACTTTGTCAAAAGTCTTACTGAAGTCCATGTGGACTACATCAACTGCACTATCCTCATCCACACACCTAGTCACCCCCTCGAAAAATTCAATCAAATTGGTTAGACATGATCTCCCACTGGCAAAGCCATGCTGACTATCCTTGATTAATCCTTGCCTCTCCAAGTGGAGACTAATTCTGTCCCTCAGAATTTTTTCCAATAGTTTCCCTACCACTGATGTTAGGCTCACTGGCCTGTAATTTCCTGGTTTATCCCTACTAACCTTCTTGAACAATGGTACTACGTTAGCTGTTCTCCAGTCCTCTGGCACCTCCCCTGTGGCCAGAGAGGTTCTGAAAATTTGTGTCAGAGCCCCTGCAATCTCCTCCCTTGCCTCACACAGCAGCCTGGGATACATCTCGTCAGGGCCTGGGGATTTATCCACTTTTAAGCCCGCTAAAACCGCTAGTACCTCCTCCCTCTCAATATTAATTTGTTTAAGCATATCACAAACCCCCTGCCTGATTTCTATGCCTTCATCGTCCTTCTCCATAGTGAATACAGATGCAAAATATTCATTTAAAACCTCACCTACATCTTCCAGCTCGACATACAGATTGCCACTTTGGTCCCTAATTGGCCCTACTCTTTCCCTGGTTATCCTCTTGCCCTTAGTATACTTATAAAACACCTTGGGATTTTCCTTTATTTTGCCTGCCACTGTTTTTTCATGTACCCTCTTCGCTCTCCTAATTTCTTTTTTAAGTACCCCCCTGCACTTTCTATACTCCTCTAGGGTTTCCACGGTTTTTAGTCCTTTGTACCTGCCAAAAGCCTCCTTTTACTTCCTAGTCCATTCTTGTATATCCCTTGACATCCAGGGTTCATTGGGTTTGTTGGTCCCACCCTTGACCTTTACGGGAACATGTTGGCGTTGTACTCTCTCTGTTTCCTTTCTGAAAGACTCCCACTGCTCTGATGTGGCTTTTCCTACAAGTAGCTGATCCCAGTCCACTTTGGCCAGATCCTGCCTTATCATATTGAAATCGGCCTTCCCCGAATTTAGAACCTTTATTTCCGGTCCATATTTGTCCTTTTCCATGACTACCTTAAATCTCACCGAATTATGGTCACTGTCACCAAAATGCTCCCACTCTCTCTGTTATATTCCCCCTCGCTCTGTTATATTCCCCCTCTCTCTGTTATATTCCCCCCTCTCTCTGTTATATTCCCCTCTCTCTGTTATATTCCCCTCTCTCTGTTATATTCCCCCTCTCTCTGTTATATTCCCCCCTCTCTCTGTTATATTACCCCTCACTCTGTTATATTCCCCCCTCTCTCTGTTATATTCCCCCTCTCTCTGTTATATTCCCCTCTCTCTGTTATATTCCCCCTCTCTGTTATATTCCCCTCTCTCTGTTGTATTCCCCCTCTCTCTGTTATATTCCCCCTCTCTCTGTTATATTCCCCCTCTCTCTGTTATATTCACCCTCTCTCTGTTATATTCCCCCTCTCTCTGTTGTATTCCCCTCTCTCTGTTATATTCCCCCTCTCTCTGTTTTATTCCCCTCTCTCTGTTATATTCCCCTCTCTCTGTTATATTCCCCCTCTCTCTGTTATATTCCCCTCTCTCTGATATATTCCCCCTCTCTCTGTTATATTCCCCTCTCTCTGTTATATTCCCCCTCTCTCTGTTATATTCCCCCTCTCTCTGTTATATTCCCCTCTCTCTGTTATATTCCCCCTCTCTCTGTTATATTACCCTCTCTCTGTTATATTCCCCCTCTCTGTTATATTCCCCTCTCTCTGTTATATTCCCCCTCTCTCTGTTTTATTCCCCTCTCTCTGTTATATTCCCCCTCTCTGTTATATTCCCCTCTCTCTGTTATATTCCCCTCTCTCTGTTACATTCCCCTCTCTCTGTTATATTCCCCTCTCTCTGTTATATTCC
Source organism: Somniosus microcephalus (assembly GCF_052327205.1). NCBI lineage: Eukaryota > Metazoa > Chordata > Chondrichthyes > Squaliformes > Somniosidae > Somniosus > Somniosus microcephalus. The sequence goes on from NC_141010.1 coordinate 1,677,240, forward strand.
CCCTCTCTCTGTTATATTCCCCCTCTCTCTGTTATATTCCCCTCTCTCTGTTATATTCCCCCTCTCTCTGTTATATTCCCCCTCCCTCTGTTATATTCCCCCTCTCTCTGTTATATTCCCCCTCTCTCTGTTGTATTCCCCACTCTCTGTTATATTCCCCTCTCTCTGTTATATTCCCCTCTCTCTGTTATATTCCCCCTCTCTCTGTTCTATTCCCCCTCTCTCTGTTATATTCCCCCTCTCTCTGTTATATTCCCCCTCTCTCTGTTATATTCTCCCTCTCTCTGTTATATTCCCCCTCTCTCTGTTATATTTCCCTCTCTCTGTTATTGAAATAAAGAATAGATTTGCCTTTCTAATCTAGGCTTTATTAACTTTAAATCCCTGTAGCACATCTTTCCACACCCAGTCCCAACCAAAGCTGGAAAGAACTGAATTTAAGATGGCCACCACAAATCACATGACATCAACTACCAATGAGATTACAGCATATATCCCAAGGCAGGAAACAAACAACCAATCGCAATACTTCTTACTAAACATAAAGAATAATCACCACATTCACCCCTCCTTTTAAAATATACACCAACCTAAATAACCTTTACAATTTATAATTAATTATTTACAACTAAAACTATGCACAGACAAGAATAAAACTATTCAACATGACACAATACTAAGTGAACAACAACAAATAGTAACATTGCACATAAGTATTAAGTATCTCTCAACTAAAACAATATAACATAATATTTCAACAATTTTAAAACATTACTATCAATTTAAAAGTCCATTTTCAATCGGTCGACTGGATATCTTGTTCGTGTCGACCTTCTTAACCTTGGTGAAATTCCTTGCCCTCCTACACCAGGAGACACAGAAGTATCTTCTGCAGGAAGGCTATCCATATCCCGATTTTCAACGGTTTCCGGATTAGAAATCCCATCAGAAGGTAAACTGGGACGGTCATAAACATCCATCGAGGGCTGACTAATAGAAGTATAATTATCTGCAATTGGATTGGAAATATTCGTAGTATCTGTAACAGCATCCACATTATCTGAATCATGACTATTGTTAACATCCTCAGAAGAGGGCTGGCCACCACAAGGAGCCAAGTTTTTAATTGAAACGGTATTTTCTTTCCCATCTTGGAATCGAATATGAGCATATTGGGAATTTGCCTCCAACAGCTCCACCTCCTCCACTAAAGGATCATATTTTGACAATCTAACATGGCGTCGAAGCAGCACAGGTCCCTGCATAGTAAGCCATGAAGGTACCGAATATCCCGTAGTAGATCTCCGCGGATAGTTAAAGAGCCTTTCATGGGGGGTCACATTAGTAGCCATTGAAAGCAATGATCTAATGGAATGCAGGGCATCAGGCAGTACCATTTCCCACTGTGTCTTCTTAAGGTTCCAGGATGTCAAAGCCAACATAACTGCCTTCCAGATCACCCCATTGTATCGTTCGCACTGTCCATTACCCTGGGGATTATACGGGGTAGTTCTACTAGTAGAAATTCCCCGACTCTGAAGGTATTCCTTCAACTGGGAAGACATAAAAGAACTTCCCTGATCCAAATGGATATACGCAGGCATCCCAAAGATGACAAAAAGTTGAGTCAGACATTTGATAACTGTAGCAGCTGATACATCTGCGCAAGGAAAAGCAAAAGGGAACCTTGAAAACTCATCCACAACAGTAAATATATATCGGTTTTGAGTAGTTGAAGGAAGAGGCCCCTTAAAATCGACACTCAATCGTTCAAAAGGAGAAGTAGCCTTTATAAGATGAGCTCGTTGAGGCTTAAAGGAATTCGGTTTACACCGAGCACAGATAGAACATGATGAAGTCATCCGCTTGATGTCTTCAACTGAAAAGGGCAAATTCTTACTGCGTACGAAGTGTATCATCCTCATAACCCCAGGATGGCATAAGGCATTGTGAAGATTAATAAGCGTATCTCCGTGAATCACAGAACAATAAGCCCTCGACAGCGCATCAGCAGCAACATTATCCTTCCCCGGACGATAAACTATATCAAAATGGTAACATGCCAACTCAATCCTCTACCTCATTATTTTATCATTCTTAATCTTTCCAAAATGTTTGACATCAAACATAAAGGACACAGACTTTTGATCAGTTACCAACGTAAAATGTCGCCCCGATAAATAATGTCTCCATTTACGCAGTGCTTCTACTATTGCATACGCCTCTTTCTCTCTTGAAGAATGCCTTTTTTCACTATTGTTCAAGGTACGTGAGAAAAAGGCCACAGGTCTTCCATTTTGGTTCAGAGTAGCCCCAATTGCAAAATCAGAAGCGTCCGTCTCAATCACAAAAGGAACCTGCTCATCAATAGAATGCACAACTGCTCCAAGGATATCCTTTTTAAAATTATCAAAACACGTCCTGGCCTCCCATGATAGAGGGTATGTCGTAACCCGAATAAGAGGCCGGATCTTCTGTGAAAAATTTGCAATCCAATTAGAATAATAAGAAAACAGTCCAACAACTCTTTCAAAGCCTTAGAATTAGTAGGACAAGGTAAATCAATCAATGGTCGCAGACGTTCTGGATCTGGTTTAATCTTGTTTCCCGAGATAATATACCCCAATAGATTTACCTCAGTGGTCGAAAAGATACACTTCTCTTTATTAAAAGTTAAACCAACTTTTTCCGCAGCTTGAAGGAATCTTTTTAAATTAGAATCATGCTCCACCCTTGATTTGCCACACACTGTGATGTCATCTAAGTATGAAAAGGTGTCAGAGAGAGAGTTATCACTTATAAAAGCATCCATTGCCCGTTGAAAACAAGCAACACCATTAGTAACACCAAATGGTATTCGGCAAAACTGATACAGCTTTCTGCCAGCCTCAAAGGCCGTATATGGTTGATCCTTCTTAACAATAGGAATCTGATGATAAGCACTCTTTAAGTCAATAGTGCTAAAAACCTTATACTGAGATACTTTGTTGATAAGCTCATCAATCTTAGGCAAGGGGTACGCATCTAATTGAGTATACCTATTAATAGTTTGGGAATAGTCTATCACCATTCGTTTCTTATGTCTCTCGTTAGTCGTGACAACTACCTGTGCTCGCCAAGGCGAACAACTAGGTTCAATGATTCCTTCCAATAAGAGACGTTGAACTTCAGAATTAATAAATTCTCTATCCTGACTGCTACACCTTCTTGACTTGGTAGCAATTGGCTTACAATCTGGCATCAAATTGGAAAAAAGTGATAATGGAGAAATGGATAAAGAGGTTAATCCACAAATAGATAAAGGTGGCTTAGTCCCTCCAAATGAAAAACTGAGAGACTCGTGTAACTGAAGCACATCATGACCAATCAAAATATCCGCACAGAGATTAGGCAAAACAGATAGGCGTATATCAGTATACGTATTACCTAGAAGAATCAATTTCACAAGGCAACAACCAGCTACTTGTGAAGTGAGAGTCGTCTGAGCCATACACACCTGATACGTAACAGGCAAAATTTTCAAATGCTTCTCCTTCGCAAACTGAAGACTTATAAAACTCTCGGTACTGCCTGTATCTATAAGGGCCTTCACTTCCAACCCATTAACTTGGGCCGTAACTATAGCTTTGTTTAGGCCATGAGCAAATGCAGCAGAAATTGATGCAATAAACGCCCTATCTAAAGGCTGAATAGTCACAGAGGAGGTAATTGAACCTGATGATTTACACACACGTGCGTAATGACCTCTCTTGCCGCATTTACTACACACAGCCTCCCGAGCAGGACACTTCAGACGAGGGTGCCGGACGTTCCCACAAAAATAACACTTCTGAATCCTAGAGGCAACAGCCGCCGAAGTAGAAACTGTTTCAGAATCTAGTAAACCACTCCTATTAAGTCCACATAATTCCTTTTCATCCGGAACTGCCGAAACCACAGTCGCAGGCCGATTAAAAAGAGCATAAGAATCCGAACTTCTCTGAGCCACATCCAATGTAGAAGCTTGCTCAAAAGCACTCTTAAGATCCAAAGTCTTATTTTCTAACAACCGCTGACGAATTGATCTAGACAGTAATCCATTAATAAAAGCATCCCGTACTGATTCTTCCTTATATTCTTCAGCCGTCACGGCCTTATAATTACAGTTAACACTAAGGCACCGAAGTGCTTGTAAATAAGTATCCAAAGATTCTCCCACCTGCTGCCTAAGGGCAGATAGAAGGTGACGTGCAAATACCTCATTCTTTGGTTTAACAAAAATCTTTTCCAATGTAGAAATAGCCACTTCGTACGTTTTACAGTCCAAAATATACTTATACACATCCGGAGCAATGTAGTTGATCAGCATATTCAGCTTATTTAGAGACTTTTGATCCAACACGCCCAAAAAGTTTTTAAATGTACAATACCAGTGTTTCCATTTATCATCCACTCCAGCAGAATTAGGGTCAGCATTGAATCGTTCTGGTTGAAGATATCGCTCCATTCTGACATAAAGTTAATAAATTGAAATAAAGAATAGATTTGCCTTTCTAATCGAGGCTTTATTAACTTTAAAATCCTGTAGCACATCTTTCCACACCCAGTCCCAACAAAAGCTGGAAAGAACTGAATTTAAGACGGCCACCACAAATCACATGACATCAACTACCAATGAGATTACAGCATATATCCCAAGGCAGGAAACAAACAACCAATCACAATACTTCTTACTAAACATAAAGAATAATCACCACAGTTATATTCCCCCTCTGTTATATTCCCCCTCTCTCTGTTATATTCCCCCTCTCTCTGTTATATTCCCCCTCTCTCTGTTATTTTCCCCTCTCTCTGTTATATTCACCCTCTCTCTGTGATATTCCCCCTCTCTCTGTTATATTCCCCCCCTCTCTGTTATATTCCCCCTCTCTCTGTTATATTCCACTCTCTCTGTTATATTCCCCTCTCTCTGTTATATTCCCCTCTCTCTGTTATGTTCCTCTCTCTCTGTTATATTCCCCCTCTCTCTGTTATATTCCCCCTCTCTCTGTTATCTTCCCCCTCTCACTGTTATATTCCTCTCTCTGTTATATCCCCCTCTCTCTGTTATATTCACCCTCTCTCTGTTATATTCCCCTCTCTCTGTTATATTCCCCTCTCTCTGTTACATTCCCCTCTCTCTGTTATATTCCCCCTCTCTCTGTTATATTCCCCCCCTCTCTGTTATATTCCCCCTCTCTCTGTTATATTCCACTCTCTCTGATATATTCCCCTCTCTCTGTTATATTCCCCTCTCTCTGTTATGTTCCCCCTCTCCCTGTTATATTCCACTCTCTCTGTTATATTCCCCTCTCTCTGTTATATTCCCCTCTCTCTGTTATGTTCCCCTCTCTCTGTTATATTCCCCCTCTCTCTGTTATATTCCCCTCTCTCTGTTATATCCCCCTCTCTCTGTTATATTCACCCTCTCTCTGTTATATTCCCCTCTCTCTGTTATATTCCCCCTCTCTCTGTTATATTCCCCGGCCTAGAAATTGAGTTTGCGCTGCGCCGGGGCTTAACGCCGGAAATTTAGCGCCGGTGCTAAGTCGCGCTGTGCGCGCCAAAAATTCAGTAGCGCCGCGCCCAAACAGCTGCCGGCGCTACTGAAGGCTGTTTGCGCCTGAAAACTGGCGCTACGCGCCGCATTGCGGCGCTATTCCGGCGCTGCGGCGCCCGATGCGGTGCGGCAGGCTCGGGAAGTGCAGGCCTCCTCCTTCAGTTAAGGAGGAGCTGCCTGCACCCGCCCGCTGGCCGGTCAAATCGCCACAAAAATGAGCCCGGCACCTCGGGGAAGTGCCGGGCTCGCAGCCGAGAAGCATCTGTTCCGCGGGGGGGGGGGTGGGGGAGTCCGGGGAGGGAGGTGCGGGCAGGCGGCCGGCGGGAAAGCGGCCGGCCGCCGCTCCACCTTTATGCGCCGGCGCAAAGTCGGGTAAGACTCTGTTGCCAGAGTCTTAGTTGCGGCTGCCACGGGCGAGGCGGCCGCAACTGAATTTCGGCGTTGGGGCCCGTCACCACGGCAACCGGGACGCTGCGCACACCGATGATGTCATCGGTGCCAGCGCAGCGCTACCGGTGTAACGCCGATGTTGGGCCCTAGTCAATTTCAAAACCGGCTGTAAGTCCAGCGCAATGCCCTCTAGCGCCGCAAAATGGGCGCTAAGCCCACTCAATTTCTAGGCCCCCCTCTCTCTGTTATATTCCCCTCTCTCTGTTATATTCCCCCCTCTCTCTGTTATATTCCCCCTCTCTCTGTTATATTCCCCCTCTCTCTGTTATATTCCCCCTCTCTCTGTTATATTCCCCTCTCTCTGTTATATTCCCGCTCTCTCTGTTATATTCCCCCTCTCTCTGTTATATTCCCCTCTCTCTGTTATATTCCCCCTCTCTCTGTTATATTCCCCTCTCTCTGTTATATTCCCCCCTCTCTGTTATATTCCCCCTCTCTCTGTTATATTCCCTCTCTGTCTGTTATATTCCCCTCTCTCTGTTATATTCCCCCTCTATCTGTTATATTCCACTCTCTCTGTTATATTCCCCCTCTCTCTGTTATATTCCCCCTCTCTCTGTTATATTCCCTCTCTCTCTGTTATATTCCCCTCTCTCTGTTATATTCCCCCTCTATCTGTTATATTCCCCTCTCTCTGTTATATTCCCCTCTCTCTGTTATATTCCCCCTCTCTCTGTTATATTCCCCTCTCTGTTATATTCCCCCTCCATCTGTTATATTCCCCTCTCTCTGTTATATTCCCCTCTCTCTGTTATATTCCCCTCTGTCTGTTATATTCCCCCTCTCTCTGTTATATTCCCCCTCTCTCTGTTATATTCCACCTCTCTCTGTTATATTCCCCTCTCTCTGTTATATTCCCCTCTCTGTTATATTCCCCCTCTATCTGTTATATTCCCCTCTCTCTGTTATATTCCCCTCTCTCTGTTATATTCCCCTCTGTCTGTTATATTCCCCCTCTCTCTGTTATATTCCCCTCTCTCTGTTATATTCCCCTCTCTCTGTTATATTCCCCTCTCTCTGTTATATTCCCCTCTCTCTGTTATATTCCCCCTCTCTCTGTTATATTCCCCCCTCTCTCTGTTATATTCCCCCTCTCTCTGTTATATTCCCCCTCTCTCTGTTATATTCCACCTCTCTCTGTTATATTCCCCCTCTCTCTGTTATATTCCCCCTCTCTCTTTTTTATATTCTCCTCTCTCTGTTATATTCCCCCTCTCTCTGTTATATTCCCCCTCTCTCTTTTTTATATTCTCCTCTCTCTGTTATATTCCCCCTCTCTCTGTTATATTCCCCTCTCTCTGGTATATTCCCCCTCTCTCTGTTATATTCCCCCTCTCTCTGTTATATTCGCCCTCTCTCTTTTTTATATTCTCCTCTCTCTGTTATATTCCCCCTCTCTCTGTTATATTCCCCTCTCTATGTTATATTCCCCTCTCTCTGGTATATTCCCCCTCTCTCTTTGTTATATTCCCCTCTCTGTTGTATTCCCCCTCTCTCTGTTATATTCACCCTCTCTCTGTTATATTCCCCCTCTCTCTGTTATATTCCCCTCTCTCTGTTATATTCCCCCTCTCTCTGTTATATTCCCCCTCTCTCTGTTATATTCCCCTCTCTCTGTTATATTCCCCTCTCTCTGTTATATTCCCCCTCTCTCTGTTATATTCCCCCTCTCTCTGTTATATTCCCCTCTCTTTGTTATATTCCCCTCTCTCTGTTATATTCCCCTCTCTCTGTTATATTCCCCCTCTCTCTGTTATATTCCCCTCTCTCTGTTATATTCCCCTCTCTCTGTTAAATTCCCCCTCTCTCTGTTATATTCCCCCTCTCTCTGTTATATTCCCCTTTCTCTGTTATATTCTCCTCTCTCTGTTATATTCCCCCTCTCTCTGTTATATTCCCCCTCTCTCTGTTATATTCCCCCTCTCTCTGTTATATTCCCCCCTATCTCTGTTATATCCCCCTCTCTCTGTTATATTCCCCTCTCTCTGTTATATTTCCCTCTCTCTGTAATATTCCCCTCTCTCTGTTATTTTCCCCCCTCTCTCTGTTATATTCCCCCCTCTCTCTGTTATATCCCCCTCTCTCTATTATATTCCCCCTCTCTCTGTTATCTTCCCCCTCTCACTGTTATATTCCTCTCTGTTATATCCCCCTCTCTCTGTTATATTCACCCTCTCTCTGTTATATTCCCCTCTCTCTGTTATATTCCCCTCTCTCTGTTACATTCCCCTCTCTCTGTTATATTCCCCCTCTCTCTGTTATATTCCCCCCCTCTCTGTTATATTCCCCCTCTCTCTGTTATATTCCACTCTCTCTGATATATTCCCCTCTCTCTGTTATATTCCCCTCTCTCTGTTATGTTCCCCCTCTCCCTGTTATATTCCACTCTCTCTGTTATATTCCCCTCTCTCTGTTATATTCCCCTCTCTCTGTTATGTTCCCCTCTCTCTGTTATATTCCCCCTCTCTCTGTTATATTCCCCTCTCTCTGTTATATCCCCCTCTCTCTGTTATATTCACCCTCTCTCTGTTATATTCCCCTCTCTCTGTTATATTCCCCCTCTCTCTGTTATATTCCCCGGCCTAGAAATTGAGTTTGCACTGCGCCGGGGCTTAACGCCGGAAATTTAGCGCCGGTGCTAAGTCGCGCTGTGCGCGCCAAAAATTCAGTAGCGCCGCGCCCAAACGGCTGCCGGCGCTACTGAAGGCTGTTTGCGCCTGAAAACTGGCGCTACGCGCCGCATTGCGGCGCTATTCCGGCGCCCGATGCGGTGCGGCAGGCTCGGGAAGTGCAGGCCTCCTCCTTCAGTTAAGGAGGAGCTGCCTGCACCCGCCCGCTGGCCGGTCAAATCGCCACAAAAATGAGCCCGGCACCTCGGGGAAGTGCCGGGCTCGCAGCCGAGAAGCATCTGTTCCGCGGGGGGGGGGGGTGGGGGAGTCCGGGGAGGGAGGTGCGGGCAGGCGGCCGGCGGGAAAGCGGCCGGCCGCCGCTCCACCTTTATGCGCCGGCGCAAAGTCGGGTAAGACTCTGTTGCCAGAGTCTTAGTTGCGGCTGCCACGGGCGAGGCGGCCGCAACTGAATTTCGGCGCTGGGGCCCGTCACCACGGCAACCGGGACGCTGCGCACACCGATGATGTCATCGGTGCCAGCGCAGCGCTACCGGTGTAACGCCGATGTTGGGCCCTAGTCAATTTCAAAACCGGCTGTAAGTCCAGCGCAATGCCCTCTAGCGCCGCAAAATGGGCGCTAAGCCCACTCAATTTCTAGGCCCCCCTCTCTCTGTTATATTCCCCTCTCTCTGTTATATTCCCCCCTCTCTCTGTTATATTCCCCCTCTCTCTGTTATATTCCCCCTCTCTCTGTTATATTCCCCCTCTCTCTGTTATATTCCCCTCTCTCTGTTATATTCCCGCTCTCTCTGTTATATTCCCCCTCTCTCTGTTATATTCCCCTCTCTCTGTTATATTCCCCCTCTCTCTGTTATATTCCCCTCTCTCTGTTATATTCCCCCCTCTCTGTTATATTCCCCCTCTCTCTGTTATATTCCCTCTCTGTCTGTTATATTCCCCTCTCTCTGTTATATTCCCCCTCTATCTGTTATATTCCACTCTCTCTGTTATATTCCCCCTCTCTCTGTTATATTCCCCCTCTCTCTGTTATATTCCCTCTCTCTCTGTTATATTCCCCTCTCTCTGTTATATTCCCCCTCTATCTGTTATATTCCCCTCTCTCTGTTATATTCCCCTCTCTCTGTTATATTCCCCCTCTCTCTGTTATATTCCCCTCTCTGTTATATTCCCCCTCCATCTGTTATATTCCCCTCTCTCTGTTATATTCCCCTCTCTCTGTTATATTCCCCTCTGTCTGTTATATTCCCCCTCTCTCTGTTATATTCCCCCTCTCTCTGTTATATTCCACCTCTCTCTGTTATATTCCCCTCTCTCTGTTATATTCCCCTCTCTGTTATATTCCCCCTCTATCTGTTATATTCCCCTCTCTCTGTTATATTCCCCTCTCTCTGTTATATTCCCCTCTGTCTGTTATATTCCCCCTCTCTCTGTTATATTCCCCTCTCTCTGTTATATTCCCCTCTCTCTGTTATATTCCCCTCTCTCTGTTATATTCCCCTCTCTCTGTTATATTCCCCCTCTCTCTGTTATATTCCCCCCTCTCTCTGTTATATTCCCCCTCTCTCTGTTATATTCCCCCTCTCTCTGTTATATTCCACCTCTCTCTGTTATATTCCCCCTCTCTCTGTTATATTCCCCCTCTCTCTTTTTTATATTCTCCTCTCTCTGTTATATTCCCCCTCTCTCTGTTATATTCCCCCTCTCTCTTTTTTATATTCTCCTCTCTCTGTTATATTCCCCCTCTCTCTGTTATATTCCCCTCTCTCTGGTATATTCCCCCTCTCTCTGTTATATTCCCCCTCTCTCTGTTATATTCCCCCTCTCTCTTTTTTATATTCTCCTCTCTCTGTTATATTCCCCCTCTCTCTGTTATATTCCCCTCTCTATGTTATATTCCCCTCTCTCTGGTATATTCCCCCTCTCTCTTTGTTATATTCCCCTCTCTGTTGTATTCCCCCTCTCTCTGTTATATTCACCCTCTCTCTGTTATATTCCCCCTCTCTCTGTTATATTCCCCTCTCTCTGTTATATTCCCCTCTCTCTGTTATATTCCCCCTCTCTCTGTTATATTCCCCCTCTCTCTGTTATATTCCCCTCTCTCTGTTATATTCCCCTCTCTCTGTTATATTCCCCCTCTCTCTGTTATATTCCCCCTCTCTCTGTTATATTCCCCTCTCTCTGTTATATTCCCCTCTCTCTGTTATATTCCCCTCTCTCTGTTATATTCCCCCTCTCTCTGTTATATTCCCCTCTCTCTGTTATATTCCCCTCTCTCTGTTAAATTCCCCCTCTCTCTGTTATATTCCCCCTCTCTCTGTTATATTCCCCTTTCTCTGTTATATTCTCCTCTCTCTGTTATATTCCCCCTCTCTCTGTTATATTCCCCCTCTCTCTGTTATATTCCCCCCTATCTCTGTTATATCCCCCTTTCTCTGTTATATTCCCCTCTCTCTGTTATATTTCCCTCTCTCTGTAATATTCCCCTCTCTCTGTTATTTTCCCCCCTCTCTCTGTTATATTCCCCCCTCTCTCTGTTATATCCCCCTCTCTCTATTATATTCCCCCTCTCTCTGTTATATTCCCCTTTCTCTGTTATATTCCCCCTCTCTCTGTTATATTCCCCTCTCTGTGTTATATTCCCTCTCTGTTATATTCCCCTCTCTCTGTTATATTCCCCCTCTCTCTGTTATATTCCCCCTCTCTCTGTTATATTCCCCCTCTCTCAGTTATATTCCCCCTCTCTCTGTTATATTCTCCCTCTCTCTCTTATATTCCCCCTCTCTCTGTTATATTCCCCCTCTCTCTGTTATATTCCCCTCTCTCTCTTATATTCCCCCTCTCTCTGTTATATTCCCCCTCTCTCTGTTATATTCCCCTCTCTCTGTTATATTCCCCCTCTCTCTGTTATATTCCCCTCTCTCTGTTATATTCCCCTCTCTCTGTTATATTCCCCCTCTCTCTGTTATATTCCCCCCTCTCTCTGTTATATTCCCCCTCTCTCTGTTATATTCCCCCTCTCTCTGTTATATTCCACCTCTCTCTGTTATATTCCCCCTCTCTCTGTTATATTCCCCCTCTCTCTTTTTTATATTCTCCTCTCTCTGTTATATTCCCCCTCTCTCTGTTATATTCCCCCTCTCTCTTTTTTATATTCTCCTCTCTCTGTTATATTCCCCCTCTCTCTGTTATATTCCCCTCTCTCTGGTATATTCCCCCTCTCTCTGTTATATTCCCCCTCTCTCTGTTATATTCGCCCTCTCTCTTTTTTATATTCTCCTCTCTCTGTTATATTCCCCCTCTCTCTGTTATATTCCCCTCTCTATGTTATATTCCCCTCTCTCTGGTATATTCCCCCTCTCTCTTTGTTATATTCCCCTCTCTGTTGTATTCCCCCTCTCTCTGTTATATTCACCCTCTCTCTGTTATATTCCCCCTCTCTCTGTTATATTCCCCTCTCTCTGTTATATTCCCCCTCTCTCTGTTATATTCCCCCTCTCTCTGTTATATTCCCCTCTCTCTGTTATATTCCCCTCTCTCTGTTATATTCCCCCTCTCTCTGTTATATTCCCCCTCTCTCTGTTATATTCCCCTCTCTTTGTTATATTCCCCTCTCTCTGTTATATTCCCCTCTCTCTGTTATATTCCCCCTCTCTCTGTTATATTCCCCTCTCTCTGTTATATTCCCCTCTCTCTGTTAAATTCCCCCTCTCTCTGTTATATTCCCCCTCTCTCTGTTATATTCCCCTTTCTCTGTTATATTCTCCTCTCTCTGTTATATTCCCCCTCTCTCTGTTATATTCCCCCTCTCTCTGTTATATTCCCCCTCTCTCTGTTATATTCCCCCCTATCTCTGTTATATCCCCCTCTCTCTGTTATATTCCCCTCTCTCTGTTATATTTCCCTCTCTCTGTAATATTCCCCTCTCTCTGTTATTTTCCCCCCTCTCTCTGTTATATTCCCCCCTCTCTCTGTTATATCCCCCTCTCTCTATTATATTCCCCCTCTCTCTGTTATCTTCCCCCTCTCACTGTTATATTCCTCTCTGTTATATCCCCCTCTCTCTGTTATATTCACCCTCTCTCTGTTATATTCCCCTCTCTCTGTTATATTCCCCTCTCTCTGTTACATTCCCCTCTCTCTGTTATATTCCCCCTCTCTCTGTTATATTCCCCCCCTCTCTGTTATATTCCCCCTCTCTCTGTTATATTCCACTCTCTCTGATATATTCCCCTCTCTCTGTTATATTCCCCTCTCTCTGTTATGTTCCCCCTCTCCCTGTTATATTCCACTCTCTCTGTTATATTCCCCTCTCTCTGTTATATTCCCCTCTCTCTGTTATGTTCCCCTCTCTCTGTTATATTCCCCCTCTCTCTGTTATATTCCCCTCTCTCTGTTATATCCCCCTCTCTCTGTTATATTCACCCTCTCTCTGTTATATTCCCCTCTCTCTGTTATATTCCCCCTCTCTCTGTTATATTCCCCGGCCTAGAAATTGAGTTTGCACTGCGCCGGGGCTTAACGCCGGAAATTTAGCGCCGGTGCTAAGTCGCGCTGTGCGCGCCAAAAATTCAGTAGCGCCGCGCCCAAACGGCTGCCGGCGCTACTGAAGGCTGTTTGCGCCTGAAAACTGGCGCTACGCGCCGCATTGCGGCGCTATTCCGGCGCCCGATGCGGTGCGGCAGGCTCGGGAAGTGCAGGCCTCCTCCTTCAGTTAAGGAGGAGCTGCCTGCACCCGCCCGCTGGCCGGTCAAATCGCCACAAAAATGAGCCCGGCACCTCGGGGAAGTGCCGGGCTCGCAGCCGAGAAGCATCTGTTCCGCGGGGGGGGGGGTGGGGGAGTCCGGGGAGGGAGGTGCGGGCAGGCGGCCGGCGGGAAAGCGGCCGGCCGCCGCTCCACCTTTATGCGCCGGCGCAAAGTCGGGTAAGACTCTGTTGCCAGAGTCTTAGTTGCGGCTGCCACGGGCGAGGCGGCCGCAACTGAATTTCGGCGCTGGGGCCCGTCACCACGGCAACCGGGACGCTGCGCACACCGATGATGTCATCGGTGCCAGCGCAGCGCTACCGGTGTAACGCCGATGTTGGGCCCTAGTCAATTTCAAAACCGGCTGTAAGTCCAGCGCAATGCCCTCTAGCGCCGCAAAATGGGCGCTAAGCCCACTCAATTTCTAGGCCCCCCTCTCTCTGTTATATTCCCCTCTCTCTGTTATATTCCCCCCTCTCTCTGTTATATTCCCCCTCTCTCTGTTATATTCCCCCTCTCTCTGTTATATTCCCCCTCTCTCTGTTATATTCCCCTCTCTCTGTTATATTCCCGCTCTCTCTGTTATATTCCCCCTCTCTCTGTTATATTCCCCTCTCTCTGTTATATTCCCCCTCTCTCTGTTATATTCCCCTCTCTCTGTTATATTCCCCCCTCTCTGTTATATTCCCCCTCTCTCTGTTATATTCCCTCTCTGTCTGTTATATTCCCCTCTCTCTGTTATATTCCCCCTCTATCTGTTATATTCCACTCTCTCTGTTATATTCCCCCTCTCTCTGTTATATTCCCCCTCTCTCTGTTATATTCCCTCTCTCTCTGTTATATTCCCCTCTCTCTGTTATATTCCCCCTCTATCTGTTATATTCCCCTCTCTCTGTTATATTCCCCTCTCTCTGTTATATTCCCCCTCTCTCTGTTATATTCCCCTCTCTGTTATATTCCCCCTCCATCTGTTATATTCCCCTCTCTCTGTTATATTCCCCTCTCTCTGTTATATTCCCCTCTGTCTGTTATATTCCCCCTCTCTCTGTTATATTCCCCCTCTCTCTGTTATATTCCACCTCTCTCTGTTATATTCCCCTCTCTCTGTTATATTCCCCTCTCTGTTATATTCCCCCTCTATCTGTTATATTCCCCTCTCTCTGTTATATTCCCCTCTCTCTGTTATATTCCCCTCTGTCTGTTATATTCCCCCTCTCTCTGTTATATTCCCCTCTCTCTGTTATATTCCCCTCTCTCTGTTATATTCCCCTCTCTCTGTTATATTCCCCTCTCTCTGTTATATTCCCCCTCTCTCTGTTATATTCCCCCCTCTCTCTGTTATATTCCCCCTCTCTCTGTTATATTCCCCCTCTCTCTGTTATATTCCACCTCTCTCTGTTATATTCCCCCTCTCTCTGTTATATTCCCCCTCTCTCTTTTTTATATTCTCCTCTCTCTGTTATATTCCCCCTCTCTCTGTTATATTCCCCCTCTCTCTTTTTTATATTCTCCTCTCTCTGTTATATTCCCCCTCTCTCTGTTATATTCCCCTCTCTCTGGTATATTCCCCCTCTCTCTGTTATATTCCCCCTCTCTCTGTTATATTCCCCCTCTCTCTTTTTTATATTCTCCTCTCTCTGTTATATTCCCCCTCTCTCTGTTATATTCCCCTCTCTATGTTATATTCCCCTCTCTCTGGTATATTCCCCCTCTCTCTTTGTTATATTCCCCTCTCTGTTGTATTCCCCCTCTCTCTGTTATATTCACCCTCTCTCTGTTATATTCCCCCTCTCTCTGTTATATTCCCCTCTCTCTGTTATATTCCCCTCTCTCTGTTATATTCCCCCTCTCTCTGTTATATTCCCCCTCTCTCTGTTATATTCCCCTCTCTCTGTTATATTCCCCTCTCTCTGTTATATTCCCCCTCTCTCTGTTATATTCCCCCTCTCTCTGTTATATTCCCCTCTCTCTGTTATATTCCCCTCTCTCTGTTATATTCCCCTCTCTCTGTTATATTCCCCCTCTCTCTGTTATATTCCCCTCTCTCTGTTATATTCCCCTCTCTCTGTTAAATTCCCCCTCTCTCTGTTATATTCCCCCTCTCTCTGTTATATTCCCCTTTCTCTGTTATATTCTCCTCTCTCTGTTATATTCCCCCTCTCTCTGTTATATTCCCCCTCTCTCTGTTATATTCCCCCCTATCTCTGTTATATCCCCCTTTCTCTGTTATATTCCCCTCTCTCTGTTATATTTCCCTCTCTCTGTAATATTCCCCTCTCTCTGTTATTTTCCCCCCTCTCTCTGTTATATTCCCCCCTCTCTCTGTTATATCCCCCTCTCTCTATTATATTCCCCCTCTCTCTGTTATATTCCCCTTTCTCTGTTATATTCCCCCTCTCTCTGTTATATTCCCCTCTCTGTGTTATATTCCCTCTCTGTTATATTCCCCTCTCTCTGTTATATTCCCCCTCTCTCTGTTATATTCCCCCTCTCTCTGTTATATTCCCCCTCTCTCAGTTATATTCCCCCTCTCTCTGTTATATTCTCCCTCTCTCTCTTATATTCCCCCTCTCTCTGTTATATTCCCCCTCTCTCTGTTATATTCCCCTCTCTCTCTTATATTCCCCCTCTCTCTGTTATATTCCCCCTCTCTCTGTTATATTCCCCTCTCTCTGTTATATTCCCCCTCTCTCTGTTATATTCCCCCTCCCTCTGTTATATTCCCCTCTCTCTGTTATATTCCCCCCTCTCTCTGTTATATTCCCCTCTCTCTGTTATATTCCCCCTCTCTCTGTTATATTCCCCTCTCTCTGTTATTTTCCCCCTCTCTCTGTTATATTCCCCTCTCTCTGTTATATTCCCCTCTCTCTGTTATATTCCCCTCTCTCTGTTATATTTCCCCTCTCTCTGTTATATTCCCCCTCTCTCTGTTATATTCCCCCCTCTCTCAGTTATATTCCCCCTCTCTCTCTTATATTCCCCTCTCTGTTATATTCCCCCTCTCTCTGTTATATTCCCCTCTCTCTGTTATATTCCCCCTCTCTCTGTTATTTTCCCATCTCTCTGTTATATTCCCCCTCTCTCTGTTATATTCCCCCTCTCTCTGGTGGGGTGGTAAATTGCGAGGAGGAAAGCCTCCGGCTACAGGACGATATAAACGGGTTGGTCAGATGGGCGGAAAAGTGGCAAATGGAATTTAACCCTGAAAAGTGCGAGGTGATGCATTTTGGACGGACAAATAAGGCAAGGGAATATACAATGAGTGGTAGGACCCTAGGAAGTACAGAGGGTCAGAGGGACCTTGGTGTACATGTACATAGATCCCTGAAGGCAGCGGAGCAGGTAGATAAGGTGGTTAAAAAGGCATATGGGATACTTGCCTTCATTAGCCGAGGCATAGAATATAAGAGCAGGGAGGTTATGATGGAGCTGCACAAAACGCTGGTGAGGCCACAGCTGGAGTACTGTGTGCAGTTCTGGTCGCCTCACTATAGGAAGGATGTGATTGCTTTGGAGAGGGTGCAGAGAAGATTCACCAGGATGTTACCTGGGATGGAGCGCCTCAGCTATGAAGAGAGGCTGGACAGGCTGGAGTTGTTTTCCTTGGAGCAGAGAAGGCTGAGGGGGGACCTGATTGAGGTGTACAAAATAATGAGGGGCATAGATAGGGTAGATAAAGAGGAACTTTTCCCCTTAGTGCGGGGGTCAATAACAAGGGGGCATAGATTCAGGGTAAGGGGCAGGAGATTTAGAGGGGATTTGAGGAGGAACTTTTTCACCCAGAGGGTGGTTGGAATGTGGAACTCAATGCCTGAAAGGGTGGTGGAGGCAGGAACCCTCACAACATTCAAGAAGCATTTGCATGAGCACTTGAAATGCCATTGCATACAAGGCTATGGACCAAATGCTGGAAAATGGGATTAGACTGGACAGGGATGGATGGGCGGCGCAGACACGATGGGCCGAAGGGCCTCTTTCTGTGCTGTAAAACTCTATGGCCTAGAAATTGGGTTTTGGCGCAGCAACGGCTTTAGCGCCGGAAGTTAGTGCCGGAGCTAAGTAGCGCTGGTCGGGCCAAAAATTCACTACTTCTGCGCCCAAACGGCTGCCGGCGCTGCTGAAAGCTGTTAGCGCCTGAAAACTGGCGCTATGCGCTGAATTTCGGCGCTATTCCGGCGCTGCGGCGCCCGCTGCGGTGCGGCAGGTTCGGGAAGTGCAGGCCTCCTCCTTCCCTTAAGGAGGACCTGCCTGCACCCGGCCGCGGCCCGCGATAATCTTATTAAAAATGAGCCCGGCACCTCGGACAAGTGCCGGCCTTGCTTCTGTTCCGGGGGGGGGGGGGGGGGGGGAAGTCCGGGGAGGGAGCTGCGGCCAGGCGGGCGTCGGGAAAGCGGCCGGCCGCCGCGGGGCCTTTAATGCGCCGGCGCAAACTTGTGCAAGGCACCTCTGCCAGAACGTTGCTTGCGGCTGCCACGGGCGAGGCGGCCGCAAGTCAATTTCCCAGTTCGGGCGGGTTACCATGGCAACCGGGACGCTGCGCACACCGATGACGTCATCGGTGCCGGCGCAGCGCTACCGGTCTACCGCGGCGGAAGGGCCCCAGGCAATTTAGGCGCCGGCGCCAATTGCAGCGCTAGGCCCTCTAGCGCCGCAAAATCGGCGCTAAGGGCACTGAATTTCTAGGCCTATGACTCTATGACTCTGTTATATTCCCCTCTCTCTGTTATATTCCCCTCTCTCTGTTATATTCCCCCTCTCTCTGTTATATTCCCCCTCTCTCTGTTATATTCCCCCTCTCTCTGTTATATTCCCCTCTCTCTGTTATATTCCCCCTCTCTCTGTTCTATTCCCCCCTCTCTCTGTTATACCCCCCTCTCTCTGTTATATTCCCCTCTCTCTGTTATATTTCCCTCTCTCTGTAATATTCCCCTCTCTCTGTTATATCCCCCTTCCCTCTGTTATTTTCCCCCCTCTCTCTGTTATATTCCCCCCTCTCTCTGTTATATTCCCCTCTCTCTGTTATATTCCCCTCTCTCTGTTATATTCCCCCTCTCTCTGTTATATTCCCCTCTCTCTGTTATATTCCCCCTCTCTCTGTTATATTTCCCTCTCTCTGTAATATTCCCCTCTCTCTGTTATATCCCCCCTCCCTCTGTTATTTTCCCCCCTCTCTGTTATATTCCCCCCTCTCTCTGTTATATTCCCCTCTCTCTGTTATATTCCTCCTCTCTTTTATATTCCCCCTCTCTCTGTTATATTACCCCCTCTCTCTGTTATATTCCCACTTCTCTCTGTTATATTCCCCCTTCTCTCTGTTATATTCCCCCCTCTCTCTGTTATATTCCCCCTCTCTCTGTTATATTCCCCTCTCTCTGTTATATTCCCCTCTCTCTGTTATATTCCCCTCTCTGTGTTATATTCCCTCTCTCTTTGTTATATTCCCCTCTCTCTGTTATATTCCCCCTCTCTCTGTTATATTCCCCCTCTCTCTGTTATATTCCCCAATCTCTGTTATATGCCCCCTCTCTCTGTCATATTCCCCCGCTCTCTGTTATATTCCACCCTCTCTCTCTTATATTCCCCCTCTCTCTGTTATATTCCCCTCTCTCTGTTATATTCCCCCTCTCTCTGTTATATTCCCCCTCTCTCTGTTATATTCCCCCTCCCTCTGTTATATTCCCCCTCTCTCTGTTATATTCCCCCTCTCTCTGTTATATTCCCCCTCTCTCTGTTATATTCCCTCTCTCTCTGTTATATTCCCCTCTCTCTGTTATATTCCCCCTCTCTCTGTTAACCTCCTCTCTCCCTGTTATATTCCCCCTCTCTCTGTTATATTCCCCCTCTCTCTGTTATATCTCCCTCTCTCTGTTATATTTCTCCTCTCTCTGTTATATTCCCCCACCCCTCTGTTATATTCCCCCTCTCTCTGTTATATTCCCCCTCCCTCTGTTATATCTCCCTCTCTCTGTTATATTTCTCCTCTCTCTGTTATATTCCCCCACCCCTCTGTTATATTCCCCTCTCTCTGTTATATTCCCCCTCTCTCTGTTATATTCCCCCCTCTCTCTGTTATATTCCCCTCTCTCTCTTATATTCCCCCTCTCTCTGTTATATTCCCCCTCTCTCTGTTATATCCCCCTCTCTCTGTTATATTTCTCCTCTCTCTGTTATATTCCCCCCTCTCTGTTATATTCCCCCTCTCTCTGTTATATTCCCCCTCTCTCTGTTTTATTCCCCCTCTCTCTGTTATATTCCCCTCTCTGTTATTTTCCCCCTCTTTCTGTTATATTCCCCCTCTCTCTGTTACATTCCCCCTCTCTCTGTTATATTCCCCCTCTCTCTGTTATATTCCCCCTCTCTCTGTTATATTCCCCTCTCTCTGTTATATTCCCCTCTCTCTGTTATATTCCCCCTCTCTCTATTATATTCCCCCTCTCTCTGTTATATTCCCCCTCTCTCTGTTATATTCCCCTCTCTCTGTTACATTCCCCTCTCTCTGTTATATTCCCCTCTCTCTGTTATATTCCCCCTCTCTCTGTTATATTCCCCCTCTCTCTATTATATTCCCCCTCTCTCTGTTATATTCCCCCTCTCTCTGTTATATTCCCCTCTCTCTGTTACATTCCCCTCTCTCTGTTATATTCCCCTCTCTCTGTTATATTCCCCCTCTCTCTGTTATATTCCCCCCCTCTCTGTTATATTCCCCCTCTCTCTGTTATATTTCCCTCTCTCTGTTAAATTCCCCTCTCTGTGTTATATTCCCCTCTCTCTGTTATATTCCCCCTCTCTCTGTAATATTCCCCCTCTCTCTGTTATATTCCTCTCTCCCTGTAATATTCCCCCTCTCTCTGTTATATTCCTCTCTCCCTGTTATATTCCCCCTCTCTCTGTTATATTCCCCCTCTCTCTGTTAACCTCCTCTCTCCCTGTTATATTCCCCCTCTCTCTGTTATATTCCCCTCTCTCTGTTATATTCCCCCTCTCTCTGTTATATTCCCCCTCTCTCTGTTAACCTCCTCTCTCCCTGTTATATTCCCCCTCTCTCTGTTATATTCCCCCTCTCTCTGTTAACCTCCTCTCTCCCTGTTATATTCCCCCTCTCTCTGTTATATTCCCCTCTCTCTGTTATATTCCCCTCTCTCTGTTATATTCCCCCTCTCTCTGTTAACCTCCTCTCTCCCTGTTATATTCCCCCTCTCTCTGTTATATTCCCCCTCTCTCTGTTATATCTCCCTCTCTCTGTTATATTTCTCCTCTCTCTGTTATACTCCCCCACCCCTCTGTTATATTCCCCCTCTCTCTGTTATATTCCCCCTCTCTCTGTTATATCTCCCTCTCTCTGTTATATTTCTCCTCTCTCTGTTATATTCCCCCACCCCTCTGTTATATTCCCCTCTCTCTGTTATATTCCCCCTCTCTCTGTTATATTCCTCTCTCCCTGTTATATTCCCCCTCTTTCTGTTATATTCCCCCTCTCTCTGTTATATTCCCCCTCCCTCTGTTATATTCCCCCTCTCTCTGTTATATTCCCCTCTCCCTGTTATATTCCCCCTCTCTCTGTTATATTCCCCCACTCTCTGTTATATTCCCCTTCTCTCTGTTATATTCCCCCTCTCTCTGTTATATTCTCCCTCTCTCTGTTATATTCCCCCTCTCTCTGTTATATTCCCCCTCTCTCTGTTATATTCCCCTCTCTTACATTCCCCCTCTCTCTGTTATATTCGCCCTCTCTCTGTTATATTCCCCCTCTCTCTGTTATATTCCCCTCTCTCTGTTATATTCCCCCTCTCTCTGTTATATTCCCCCTCTCTCTGTTATATCCCCCTCTCTCTGTTATATTTCCCCTCTCTCTGTTACATTCCCCCTCTCTCTGTTATATTCCCCTCTCTCTGTTATATTCCCCTCTCTCTGTTATATTCCCCCTCTCTCTGTTATATTCCCCCTCTCTGTTATATTCCCCCTCTCTCTGTTATATTCCCCTCTCTCTGTTATATTCCCCCTCTCTCTGTTATATTCCTCTCTCCCTGTTATATTCCCCCTCTCTCTGTTATATTCCCCCTCTCTCTGTTATATTCCCCCTCCCTCTGTTATATTCCCCCTCTCTCTGTTATATTCCCCTCTCCCTGTTATATTCCCCCTCTCTCTGTTATATTCCCCCACTCTCTGTTATATTCCCCTTCTCTCTGTTATATTCCCCCTCTCTCTGTTATATTCTCCCTCTCTCTGTTATATTCCCCCTCTCTCTGTTATATTCCCCCTCTCTCTGTTATATTCCCCTCTCTTACATTCCCCCTCTCTCTGTTATATTCGCCCTCTCTCTGTTATATTCCCCTCTCTCTGTTATATTCCCCTCTCTCTGTTATATTCCCCCTCTCTCTGTTATATTCCCCCTCTCTCTGTTATATCCCCCTCTCTCTGTTATATTTCCCCTCTCTCTGTTACATTCCCCCCCTCTCTGTTATATTCCCCCTCTCTCTGTTATATTCCCCTCTCTCTGTTATATTCCCCTCTCTCTGTTATATTCCCCCTCTCTCTGTTATATTCCCCCTCTCTCTGTTATATTCCCCCTCTCTCTGTTATATTCCCCTCTCTCTGTTATATTCCCCCTCTCTCTGTTATATTCCCCCACTCTCTGTTATATTCCCCTCTCTCTGTTATATTCTCCCTCTCTCTGTTATATCCCCCCTCTCTCTGTTATATTCCCCCTCTCTCTGTTATAGTCCCCTCTCTTACATTCCCCCTCTCTCTGTTATATTCCCCCTCTCTCTGTTATATTCCCCCTCTCTCTGTTATATTCCCCCTTTCTCTGTTATATTCCCCCTCTCTCTGTTATATTCCCCCTCTCTCTGTTATATTCCTCTCTCCCTGTTATATTCCCCCTCTCTCTGTTATATTCCCCCTCTCTCTGTTATATTCCCCCTCTCTCTGTTATATTCCCCCACTCTCTGTTATATTCCCCCTCTCTCCGTTATATTCTCCCTCTCTCTGTTATATTCCCCCTCTCTCTGTTATATTCCCCCTCTCTCTGTTATAGTCCCCTCTCTTACATTCCCCCTCTCCCTGTTATATTCCCCCTCTCTCTGTTATATTCCCCCGCTCTCTGTTATATTCCCCCTCTCTCTGTTATATTCCCCTCTCTCTGTTATATTCCCCCCCCTCTCGGTTATATTCCCCCTCTCTCTGTTATATTCCCCTCTCTCTGTTATATTCCCCCTCTCTCTGTTATATTCCCCCTCTCTCTGTTATATTCCCCTCTCTCTGTTATATTCCCCCCCTCTCTGTTATATTCCCCCTCTCTCTGTTATATTCCCCTCTCTCTGTTATATTCCCCTCTCTCTGTTATATTCCCCCTCTCTCTGTTATATTCCCCTCTCTCTGTTATATTCCCCTCTCTCTGTTATATTCCTCTCTCCCTGTTATATTCCCCCTCTCTCTGTTATATTCCCCCTCTCTCTGTTATATTCCCCCTCCCTGTTATATTCCCCCTCTCTGTTATATTCCCCTCTCCCTGTTATATTCCCCTCTCTCTGTTATATTCCCCCTCTCTCTGTTATATTCCCCCTCTCTCTGTTATATTCCCCCTCTCTCTGTTATATTCCCCCTCTCTCTGTTATATTCCCCCACTCTCTGTTATATTCCCCCTCTCTCTGTTATATTCTCCCTCTCTCTGTTATATCCCCCCTCTCTCTGTTATATTCCCCCTCTCTCTGTTATAGTCCCCTCTCTTACATTCCCCCTCTCTCTGTTATATTCCCCCTCTCTCTGTTATATTCCCCCTCTCTCTGTTATATTCCCCCTTTCTCTGTTATATTCCCCCTCTCTCTGTTATATTCCCCCTCTCTCTGTTATATTCCTCTCTCCCTGTTATATTCCCCCTCTCTCTGTTATATTCCCCCTCTCTCTGTTATATTCCCCCTCTCTCTGTTATATTCCCCCACTCTCTGTTATATTCCCCCTCTCTCTGTTATATTCTCCCTCTCTCTGTTATATTCCCCCTCTCTCTGTTATAGTCCCCTCTCTTACATTCCCCCTCTCCCTGTTATATTCCCCCTCTCTCTGTTATATTCCCCAGCTCTCTGTTATATTCCCCTCTCTCTGTTATATTCCCCCCCCTCTCGGTTATATTCCCCCTCTCTCTGTTATATTCCCCTCTCTCTGTTATATTCCCCCTCTCTCTGTTATATTCCCCCTCTCTCTGTTATATTCCCCTCTCTCTGTTATATTCCCCCCCTCTCTGTTATATTCCCCCTCTCTCTGTTATATTCCCCTCTCTGTTATATTCCCCCTCTCTCTGTTATATTCCTCTCTCCCTGTTATATTCCCCCTCTCTCTGTTATATTCCCCCTCTCTCTGTTATATTCCCCCTCCCTCTGTTATATTCCCCCTCTCTCTGTTATATTCCCCTCTCTCTGTTATATTCCCTCTCTCTGTTATATTCCCCCACTCTCTGTTATATTCCCCTTCTCTGTGTTATATTCCCCCTCTCTCTGTTATATTCTCCCTCTCTCTGTTATATTCCCCCTCTTTCTGTTATATTCCCCCTCTCTCTGTTATATTCCCCTCTCTTTCATTCCCCCTCTCTCTGTTATATTCCCCCTCTCTCTGTTATATTCCCCCTCTCTCTGTTATATTCCCCCTCTCTGTTATATTCCCCCTCTCTCTGTTATATTCCCCTCTCTCTGTTATATTCCCCCTCTCTCTGTTATATTCCCCCTCTCTCTGTTATATTCCTCTCTCCCTGTTATATTCCCCCTCTCTTTGTTATATTCCCCCTCTCTCTGTTATATTCCCCCTCTCTCTGTTACATTCCCCCTCTCTCTGTTATATTCCCCTCTCTCTGTTATATTCCCCCTCTCTGTTATATTCTCCCTCTCTCTGTTATATCCCCCCTCTCTCTGTTATATCCCCCCTCTCTCTGTTATATTCTCCCTCTCTCTGTTATATCCCCCCTCTCTCTGTTATAGTCCCCTATCTTACATTCCCCCTCTCTCTGTTATATTCCCCCTCTCTCTGTTATATTCCCCTCTCTCTGTTATATTCCCCCTCTCTCTGTTATATTCCCCCTCTGTCTGTTATATTCCCCCTTTCTCTGTTATATTCCCCTCTCTCTGTTATATTCCCCCTCTCTCTGTTATATTCCCCCTCTCCCTGTTATATCCCCCTCTGTCTGTTATATTTCCCCTCTCTCTGTTATATTCCCCCCCTCTGTTATATTCCCCTCTCTCTGTTATATTCCCCCTCTCTCTGTTATATTCCCCCTCTCTCTGTTATATTCCCCCTCTCTCTGTTATATTCTCCCTCTCTCTGTTATATTCCCCCTCTCTCTGTTATATTCCCCCTCTCTCTGTTATATTCTCCCTCTCTCTGTTATATTCCCCCTCTCTCTGTTATATTCCCCCTCTCTCTGTTATATTCCCCCTCGCTCTGTTATATTCCCCCTCTCTCTGTTATAATCCCCTCTCTTATATTCCCCGTCTCTGTTATATTCCTCTCTCCCTATTATATTCCCCCTCTCTCTGTTATATTCCCCCTCTCTCTGTTATATCCCCCTCTCTCTGTTATATTCCCCTCTCTCTCTGTTATATTCCCCCTCTGTTATATTCCCCCTCTCTCTGTTATATTCCCCCTCTCTCTGTTACATTACCCCTCTCTCTGTTATATTCCCCCTCTCTCTGTTATATTCTCCCGCTCTCTGTTATATTCCCCCTCTCTCTGTTATATTCTCCCCCTCTCTGTTATATTCCCCCTCTCTCTGTTATTTTCCCCCTCTCTCTGTTATATTCCCCCTCTCTCTGTTATATTCCCCCTCTCTCTGTTATATTCCCCCTCTCTCTGTTATATTCCCCCTCTCTCTGTTATATCCCTCTCTCTCTGTCATATTCCCTCTCTCTGTTATATTCCCCCCTCTCTCTGTTATATTCCCCCTCTCACTTGATAAGGTTTTCTGCAGGAAAGGTTTCTTATTTCTTCAATATTCACTGTGCCAATGATTGTAACATCTGTTTATTTACTCAATCAGTTGGATCTAACATCATGGACCAATTATTCCTCCTTACTCATCATCACTGTTGCAAAGATTTTGAAGAAATGATGCAGAGAATTGGGCATCAACAATGGTGCAACTGGACGGCAATTGACAGGTGTGTGGCGTGGAAAATAGAGATTGATTATATGAAGCTAACCATTGCTTAATTCACTGCATCTGTACAGAGTCACTGTTTGTTCAGGGTAAGGTTCACTCACTATGTAACTGTACAGAGTCACTGTTTATTCAGGGTAAGGTTCACTCGCTGTGTAACTACAGAGTCACTGTTTATTCAGGGGAATTTATAATGGGGAACAATGAAATGGCAGACCAATTAAATACATACTTTGGTTCTGTCTTCACAAAGGAGGACTCAAATAACCTCCCAGAGATGTCGGGGTACATAGGGTCTAATGAAAGGCTGGTACTGAATGAAATCAGTATTTGTTGGGAAATGGTGTTAGGGAAATTGACGGAATTGAAAGCCGATATATCCCCAGGGCCTGATAATCTACATCCTAGTGTACTTAAGGAAGTACCCCTAGAAATAGTAGATGCATTGCTGGTCATCTTCCAACATTCGATGGAATCTGGAACAGTACCCATGGATTGGAGGGTAGCTAATGTTACCCCACTATTCAAAAAAGGTGGTCGAGAGAAAACGGGGAATTACAGACCGGTAAGCCTGACATCAGTAGTGGGGAAAATGCTAGAGTGCATTATAAAAGATGTAATAGCAGAGCACTTGGAAAACAGTGACAGGATCGGACAAAGTCAACATGGATTTACAAAAGATAAATCGTGCTTGACTAATCTACTGGAATTTTTTGAGGATGTAACTGGTAGAATAGATAAGGGAGAACCAGTGGATGTCCACATACTGGCAGGGGAGTCCCGAACCAGGGGTCACAGTCTAAGGATAAGGGGTAAGCCATTTAGGACTGAGATGAGGAGGAATTTCTTCACCCAGAGAGTGGTGAACCTGTGGAATTCTCTACCACAGAAGGCAGTAGAGGCCAATTGATAGAAGATAGGAGCAGGAGTAGGCCATTCGGCCCCTCGAGCCTGCTCCGCCATTCAATAAGATCATGGTTGATCATCCAAATTCAGTACCCTGTTCCTGCCTTCTCTCCATATCCCTTGATCCCTTTAGCCTTAAGAAATATATCCAACTCCTTCTTGAATATATTTAATGAATTGGCCTCTACTGCCTTCTGTGGTAGAGAATTCCACAAGTTCACCACTCTCTGGGTGAAGAAATTCCTCCTCCTCCTATTCACTAAATATATTCAAGAAGGAGTTAGATATATTTCTTAAGGCTAAAGGGATCAAGGGATATGGGGAGAAAGCAGGGACAGGGTACTGAATTTGGATGATCAGCCATGATCTCATTAAATGGTGGAGCAGGCTTAAGGGGCTGAATGGCCGACTCCTGCCCCTATCTTCTATGTTTCTATGTTTCTATGCAACTGTACAGAGTCACAGTTTATTCAGGGTAAGGATCACTCACTGTGTAACTGTACAGAGTCACTGTTTATCCAGGGTAAGGGTTACTCACTGTGTAACTGTACAGGGTCACTGTTTATTCAGGGTAAGGATCACTCACTGTAACTGTACAGAGTCTCTGTTTATTCAGGGTAAGGATCACTCACTGTCTAACTGTACAGAGTCACTGTTTATTCAGGGTAAGGATCACTCACTGTAACTGTACAGAGTCACAGTTTATTCAGGGTAAGGATCACTCACTGTGTAACTGTACAGAGTCACTGTTTATCCAGGGTAAGGGTTACTCACTGTGTAACTGTACAGGGTCACTGTTTATTCAGGGTAAGGATCACTCACTGTAACTGTACAGAGTCACAGTTTATTCAGGGTAAGGATCACTCACTGTGTAACTGTACAGAGTCACTGTTTATCCAGGGTAAGGGTTACTCACTGTGTAACTGTACAGGGTCACTGTTTATTCAGGGTAAGGATCACTCACTGTAACTGTACAGAGTCTCTGTTTATTCAGGGTAAGGATCACTCACTGTGTAACTGTACAGAGTCACTGTTTATTCAGGGTAAGGGTCACTCACTGTGTAACTGTAGAGAGTCACTGTTTATTCAGGGTAAGGGTCACTCACTGTAACTGTACAGAGTCACTGTTTATTCAGGGTAAGGGTCACTCACTGTGTAACTGTAGAGAGTCACTGCTTATTCAGGGTAAGGGTCACTCACTGTGTAACTGTACAGAGTCACTGTTTATTCAGGGTAAGGGTCACTCACTGTGTAACTGTAGAGAGTCACTGCTTATTCAGGGTAAGGGTCACTCACTGTGTAACTGTACAGAGTCACTGTTTATTCAGGGTAAGGGTCACTCACTGTAACTGTACAGAGTCACTGTTTATTCAGGGTAAGGATCACTCACTGTGTAACTGTACAGAGTCACTGTTTATTCAGGGTAAGGGTTACTCACTGTAACTGTACAGGGTCACTGTTTATTCAGGGTAAGGGTCACTCACTGTAACTGTACAGAGTCACTGTTTATTCAGGGTAAGGGTCACTCACTGTAACTGTACAGAGTCACTGTTTATTCAGGGTAAGGATCACTCACTGTAACTGTACAGAGTCTCTGTTTATTCAGGGTAAGGATCACTCACTGTAACTGTACAGAGTCACTGTTTATTCAGGGTAAGGGTCACTAATGTAACTGTACAGAGTCACTGTTTATTCAGGGTAAGGGTCACTCACTGTGTAACTGTACAGAGTCACTGTTTATTCAGGGTAAGGGTCACTCACTGTCACTGTACAGAGTCACTGTTTATTCAGGTTAAGGGTCACTCACTGTGTAACTTTACAGTCACTGTTTATTCAGGGTAAGGGTCACTCACTGTGTAACTGTACAGAGTCACTGTTTATTCAGGGTAAGGGTCACTCACTGTAACTGTACAGAGTCACTGTTTATTCAGGGTAAGGGTCACTCACTGTGTAACTGTACAGAGTCACTGTTTATTCAGGGTAAGGGTCACTCACTGTAAATGTACAGAGTCACTGTTTATTCAGGGTAAGGGTCACTCACTGTGTAACTGTACAGTCACTGTTTATTCAGGGTAAGGGTCACTCACTGTGTAACTGTACAGAGTCTCTGTTTATTCAGGTAATTGTCACTCACTGTAACTGTACAGAGTCACTGTTTATTCAGGGTAAGGGTCACTCACTATAACTGTACAGAGTCTCTGTTTATTCAGGGTAAGGGTCACTCACTGTGTAACTGTACAGAGTCTCTGTTTATTGAGCAGGTTTATGCACTAACCACTTCTCCTCTTTCCTTCAGACTTTACAGTGATTTGACTGACTGCTCGGAGAAAGTATTGGAGTATCTCGGTTCCTATTGGCCAAGTGAAGTTGGCGAGAAGTTATTTATTATGGTGCATGTTCATTACTTCCAGAACTGCAGCATGGAGGAGATTCGTGTTCTGATCGACCCTCCTGAGAAGACAGTGCTGGGGCTGATCCTGGCCCCGATTGGCATCATTCCCATCATGGTGGCACTGGTTGTCTGGTGCAGCAAAAATAGCGAAGCCAACACCAAAAAATAGACCTCAACCAATTTGTCCATCAGTATTTATAATTCTTTTTATCTATGCTGAATTCCTGTTATCCCATCCTGTTTACATTTCCTATCTTCCTTCCCATAATTTCATCCTATATATGGTTCCCATAGTGCTCTGTGCCACACTGCTTAGTGTTTTGCTGTTTATTGTTTTGCACTAACCCTGCACCTCCTCAAACTCTCTGCAGCTTTGACACAGTTAACCACACCATTCTCCTCCAATGCCTCTCCTCCGTTATTCATCCGAGTGGGCTCCCTCGCCTGGTTGCACTGTTACCTATCCAGTCATATGCAGAAAATCTCCAGTAATGGCTTCTCTTCCCACCCCCACACCATTACCTCTGGAGTCCCCCAAAGATCTATCATTGGGCCCATCTTCTACATCATCTACATGCTGCCCCTCGTCAACATCCTCTGCACTCATGGGGTCACCTTCCACGTGTGTGTTGTTGATACTTGGCTCTACCTCACCGTCACCTCTCTCAACCCTCCACTACCTCTGTGATGTCACACTCTTTGTCCAATACCCATTCTTGGATGAGCTGCAATTTCCTCCAATTAAATATTAGGAAGAATTACACCATTTTCTTCGGTCCCCAGCACAAACTTCGTTCCCTAGCCACCGACTTCACCCCTCTCCCTGGCCACTGTCTGACCCCGAAATGAGCTTTCGACCACATATCCTCTCCATCACCAAGACCGCCTACTTCCACCTTCGTAATATCGCCCATCTCCGCCCCACCACAGCTCATCTGCTGCTGAAACCCTCATCCATGCCTTTGCTATCTCCAGACTCGACAATTCCAACGCTCTCCTGTCGGGCCTTCCACCTTGCACCCTCCGTAAACTTCAGCTCACCCAAAACCTGCTGCTCATGTCCTAACTCGCGCCAAGTCCCGTTCACCCATCACCCCTGTGCTCGCTGACCTACACTGGCTCCCAGTCCCCCAATACTTCAAATTCTCATCTTTGTGTTTAAATCCCTTCATGGCCCCACCCTTCCTTATCTCTGTGACCTCCTCCTGCCCTACAACCCTCCCCCCACACCAAAATCTCCGTTCCTCTGACTAACCTCTTGTGCATCGCCCATCCCTTCACCCTGTGCCTTCAGCCATCTAGGTCCCACGCTCTGGAAACTCCTCCCTAAACTAATCTGCCTCTCCACCACTCTCTCCTCCTTTATGGCCCTCCTCAAAAGCCACCTCTTTGATCAAGTGTTTGGTCACCTGTCCTAATGTCCTGATCTTTGGATCTCTGTCCATCTTTCCTTTGTGACTCTGCAGCATATTAGATTTTTCTCCATTAAAGTCAGTGTAAATTCCAGATGTTGTTGTTGTTGTTGCGATGAACCCCTGGATAAGTTGAACCTGATTCTTGTAGGGACCCTCCTGTAATGACTTCATGATGAGCCGTTGATTCAACCAACACCTGCTTCAATGCAGCGGGTCCGATGGATTTGTCTACAGCAGAATAAATGGAAACATTCCCTCAAACACTCTCATCTACTTATTTCCTTATCTCCTGCAATTAGGATTTGACCAGAGCTGACAGGGCAGCTCGTGGAATGGAAGAGCTGAATGTGCTATACTATACCCGGCGTTGCCTACATGGTATATGTCCTATACTATACCCGGCACTGCCTACATGGTATATGTGCTATACTATACCCGGCGTTGCCTACATGGTATATGTCCTATACTATACCCGGCGTTGCCTGCATGGTATATGTCCTATACTATACCCGGCGTTGCCTACATGGTATATGTCCTATACTATACACGGCGTTGCCTACATGGTATATGTCCTATACTATACCCGGCGTTGCCTACATGGTATATGTCCTATACTATACCTGGCGTTGCCTACATGGTATATGTCCTATACTATACCCCGCACTGCCTGCATGGTATATGTCCTATACTATACCCGGCACTGCCTACATGGTATATGTCCTATACTATACCCGGTGTTGCCTACATGGTATATGTCCTATACTATACCCCGCGTTGCCTACATGGTATATGTCCTATACTATACCCCGCACTGCCTACATGGTATATGTCCTATACTATACCCGGCACTGCCTACATGGTATATGTCCTATACTATACCCCGCACTGCCTGCATGGTATATGTCCTATACTATACCCCGCGCTGCCTACATGGTATATGTCCTATACTATACCCAGCACTGCCTACATGGTATATGTCCTATACTATACCCCGCGCTGCCTACATGGTATATGTCCTATACTATACCCCACACTGCCTACATGGTATATGTCCTATACTCTACCCCGCGCTGCCTACATGGTATATTTCCTACACTATTACCAGCACTGCCTACATGGTATATGTCCTATACTATACCCCGCACTGCCTACATGGTATATGTCCTATACTATACCCAGCGTTGCCTACATGGTATATGTCCTATACTATACCCCGCGCTGCCTACATGGTATATGTCCTATACTATACCCCGCACTGCCTACATGGTATATGTCCTATACTATACCCAGCGTTGCCTACATGTTATATGTCCTATACTATACCCCGCGCTGCCTACATGGTATATGTCCTATACTCTACCCCGCGCTGCCTACATGGTATATTTCCTACACTATTACCAGCACTGCCTACATGGTATATGTCCTATACTATACCCGGCACTGCCTACATGGTATATTTCCTATACTATATCCGGCACTGCCTACATGGTATATGTCCTATACTATACCCAGCGTTGCCTACATGGTATAGGTCCGATACTATACCCCGCGCTGCCTACATGGTATATGTCCTATACTATACCCGGCACTGCCTACATGGTATATGTCCTATACTATACCCGGCACTGCCTACATGGTATATGTCCTATACTATACCCAGCGTTGCCTACATGGTATAGGTCCGATACTATACCCCGCGCTGCCTACATGGTATATGTCCTATACTATACCCGGCACTGCCTACATGGTATATGTCCTATACTATACCCCGCACTGCCTGCATGGTATATGTCCTATACTATACCCGGCACTGCCTACATGGTATATGTCCTATACTATACCCGGTGTTGCCTACATGGTATATGTCCTATACTATACCCAGCACTGCCTACATGGTATATGTCCTATACTATACCCCGCGCTGCCTACATGGTATATGTCCTATACTATACCCCGCGCTGCCTACATGGTATATGTCCTATACTATACCCAGCGTTGCCTACATGTTATATGTCCTATACTCTACCCCGCGCTGCCTACATGGTATATTTCCTACACTATTACCAGCACTGCCTACATGGTATATGTCCTATACTATACCCGGCACTGCCTACATGGTATATTTCCTATACTATACCCAGCGTTGCCTACATGGTATAGGTCCGATACTATACCCCGCGCTGCCTACATGGTATATGTCCTATACTATACCCGGCACTGCCTACATGGTATATGTCCTATACTATACCCGGCACTGCCTACATGGTATATGTCCTATACTATACCCAGCGTTGCCTACATGGTATAGGTCCGATACTATACCCCGCGCTGCCTACATGGTATATGTCCTATACTATACCCGGCACTGCCTACATGGTATATGTCCTATACTATACCCGGCACTGCCATACATGGTATATGTCCTATACTATACCCGGCACTGCTGTACATGGTATATTTCCTATACTATACCCGGCACTGCCTACATGGTATATGTCCTATACTATACCCGGCACTGCTGTACATGGTATATGTCCTATACTATACCCAGCGTTGCCTACATGGTATATGTCCTATACTATATCCGGCACTGCCTACATGGTATATTTCCTACACTATTCCCAGCACTGCCTACATGGTATATTTCCTATACTATACCCGCACTGCCTACATGGTATATTTCCTATACTATTCCCAGCACTGCCTACATGATATATGTGCTATACTATACCCCGCACTGCCTACATGGTATATGTGCTATACTATACCCCGCACTGCCTACATGGTATATGTCCTATACTATTCCCAGCACTGTCTACATGGTATATGTCCTATACTATACCCCGCACTGCCTACATGGTATATGTCCTATACTATACCCAGCACTGCCTACATGGTATATTTCCTATACTATTCCCAGCACTGTCTACATGGTATATGTCCTATACTAAACCCCGCACTGCCTACATGGTATATGTCCTATACTATACCCAGCACTGCCTACATGGTATATTTCCTATACTATTCCCAGCACTGTCTACATGGTATATGTCCTATACTAAACCCCGCACTGCCTACATGGTATATGTCCTATACTAAACCCCGCACTGCCTACATGGTATATGTCCTATACTATACCCGGTGTTGCCTACATGGTATATTTCCTATACTAAACCCCGCACTGCCTACATGGTATATTTCCTATACTAAACCCCGCACTGCCTACATGGTATATTTCCTATACTATACCCGGCACTGCTGTACATGGTATATTTTCTATACTATACCCGGACGCTGCCTACATGGTATATGTCCTATACTATACCCGGACACTGCCATACATGGTATATGTCCTATACTATATCTGGATGCTGCTGTACATGGTATATGTCCAATACTATACCCAGCGCTGCCGTACATGGTATATGTTCTATACTATACCCAGCACTGCTGTACATGGTATATGTCCTATACTATACCCGGACGCTGCCTACATGGTATATGTCCTATACTATACCCGGCACTGCCGTACATGGTATATGTCCTATACTATACCCGGCACTGCCATACATGGTATATGTCCTATACTATACCCGGCACTGCCATACATGGTATATGTCCTATACTACACCCAGCGCTGCTGTACATGGTATATGTTCTATACTATACCCAGCACTGCTGTACATGGTATATTTCCTATATTTTACCCAGCACTGCTGTACATGGTATATATCCTATACTATATCCAGCACTGCTGTACATGGTATATGTTCTATACTATACCCAGCACTGCTGTACATGGTATATTTCCTATATTTTACCCAGCACTGCTGTACATGGTATATATCCTATACTATGCCCAACATTGCTGTACATGGTATATGTCCCATACTATACCCAGCACTGCTGTACATGGTATATGTCCTATACTATACCCAGCACTGCTGTACATGGTATATGTCCTATACTATACCCAGCACTGATGTACATGGTATATGTCCTATGCTATACCTGGACGCTGCTGTACGTGGTATATGTCCTATACTATACCCAACACTGCTGTACATGTTATATGTCCTATACTATACCCAGCACTGATGTACATGGTATATGTCCTATGCTATACCTGGACGCTGCTGTACGTGGTATATGTCCTATACTATACCCAACACTGCTGTACATGGTATATCTCCTATACTGTACCCAACACTGCTGTACATGGTATATGTCCTATACTATACCCAGATGCTGCCGTACATGGTATATGTCCTATACTATACCCAGACGCTGCCATACATGGTATATATGTCCTATACTATACCCAGCACTGCTGTACGTGGTATATGTCCTATACTATACCCAGCACTGCTGTACATGATATATGTCCTATACTATACCCAGCACTGCTGTACATGGTATATGTCCTATACTATACCCAGCGCTGCTGTACATGGTATATGTCCTATACTATACCCAACACTGCTGTACATGGTATATGTCCTATACTATACCCAGCACTGCCGTACATGGTAGATGTCCTATACTATACCCGGCACTGCTGTACATGATATATGTCCTATACTATACCCGGCACTGCTGTTCATGGTATATGTCCTATACTATACCCGGCACTGCTGTACATAGTAGATGTCCTAAACTATACCCAGCACTGCTGTACATGGTATATGTCCCATACTATACCCAGCACTGCTGTACATGGTATATGTCCTAAACTATACCCAGCGCTGCTGTACATGGTATATGTCCTATACTATGCCCAGCACTGCTGTACATGGTATATGTCCTATACTATACCCAGCACTGCTGTACATGGTAGATGTCCTATACTATACCCGGCACTGCTGTACATGGTATATGTCCTATACTATACCCGGCACTGCTGTACATGGTATATGTCCTATACTATACCCAACACTGCTGTACATGGTAGATGTCCTATACTATACCCGGCACTGCTGTACATGGTATATGTCCTATACTATACCCGGCACTGCTGTACATGGTATATGTCCTATACTATACCCGGACGCTGCCGTACATGGTAGATGTCCTATACTATACCCGGCACTGCTGTACATGGTATAGGTCCTATACTATACCCAGCACTGCTGTACATGGTAGATGTCCTATACTATACCCAGCGCTGCTGTACATGGTATATGTCCTATACTATACCCAGCACTGCTGTACATGGTATATGTCCTATACTATACCCGGACGCTGCCGTACATGGTAGATGTCCTATACTATACCCAGCACTGCTGTACATGGTAGATGTCCTATACTATACCCGGCACTGCTGTACATGGTAGATGTCCTATACTATACCCGGCACTGCTGTACATGGTAGATGTCCTATACTATACCCGGCACTGCTGTACATGGTATATGTCCTATACTATACCCGGCACTGCTGTACATGGTAGCTGTCCTATACTGTACCCGGCACTGCTGTACATGGTATATGTCCTATACTATACCCAGCACTGCTGTACATGGTAGATGTCCTATACTATACCCGGCACTGCTGTACATGGTAGATGTCCTATACTATACCCGGCACTGCTGTACATGGTAGATGTCCTATACTATACCCAGCACTGCTGTACATGGTATATGTCCTATACTATACCCAGCACTGCTGTACATGGTAGATGTCCTATACTATACCCGGCACTGCTGTACATGGTAGATGTCCTATACTATACCCGGCACTGCTGTACATGGTAGATGTCCTATACTATACCCGGCACTGCTGTACATGGTATATGTCCTATACTATACCCGGCACTGCTGTACATGGTAGATGTCCTATACTATACCCGGCACTGCTGTACATGGTAGATGTCCTATACTATACCCGGCACTGCTGTACATGGTAGATGTCCTATACTATACCCGGACGCTGCAGTATATGGTGCGTACACTTGGGATGAGGTTTGACATTGTCATTAGGCTGGATATTAACTCGGAGGTGGGAAGGGAGCAGAGGGCTGTTTAGTGGTCGGGAAACCCAGAAGCGAGTAAAGTGGATTCAGCAGATATGTGGAAAGTGGAAAGGCACTTCCCTCCTGGATCCAGTAGCTATGTGGAAAGTGGAAAGGCACTTACCTCCGGGATTCAGCAGCTATGTGGAAAGTGGAAAGGCACTTACCTCCGGGATTCAGCAGCTATGTGGAAAGTGGAAAGGCACTTACCTCCGGGATCCAGTAGCTATGTGGAAAGTGGAAAGGCTCTTACCTCCTGGATCCAGTGGCTATGTGGAAAGTGGAAAGGCACTTACCTCCGGGATCCAGTAGCTATGTGGAAAGTGGAAAGGCACTTACCTCCGGGATCCAGTAGCTATGTGGAAAGTGGAAAGGCACTTACCTCCTGGATCCAGTGGCTATGTGGAAAGTGGAAAGGCACTTACCTCCGGGATTCAGCAGCTATGTGGAAAGTGGAAAGGCTCTTACCTCCTGGATCCAGTAGCTATGTGGAAAGTGGAAAGGCACTTCCCTCCTGGATCCAGTAGCTATGTGGAAAGTGGAAAGGCTCTTACCTCCTGGATCCAGTAGCTATGTGGAAAGTGGAAAGGCACTTACCTCCTGGATCCAGTAGCTATGTGGAAAGTGGAAAGGCACTCACCTCCTGGATCCAGTAGCTATGTGGAAAGTGGAAAGGCACTTACCTCCGGGATCCTGTGGCTATGTGGAAAGTGGAAAGGCACTTACCTCCTGGATCCAGTAGCTATGTGGAAAGTGGAAAGGCTCTTACCTCCTGGATCCAGTGGCTATGTGGAAAGTGGAAAGGCTCTTACCTCCTGGATCCAGTAGCTATGTGGAAAGTGGAAAGGCACTCACCTCCGGGATCCAGTGGCTATGTGGAAAGTGGAAAGGCTCTTACCTCCTGGATCCAGTAGCTATGTGGAAAGTGGAAAGGCACTCACCTCCGGGATCCAGTGGCTATGTGGAAAGTGGAAAGGCTCTTACCTCCGGGATCCAGTGGCTATGTGGAAAGTGGAAAGGCTCTTACCTCCTGGATCCAGTGGCTATGTGGAAAGTGGAAAGGCTCTTACCTCCTGGATCCAGTGGCTATGTGGAAAGTGGAAAGGCTCTTACCTCCTGGATCCAGTAGCTATGTGGAAAGTGGAAAGGCTCTTACCTCCTGGATCCAGTGGCTATGTGGAAAGTGGAAAGGCTCTCACCTCCGGGATCCAGTGGCTATGTGGAAAGTGGAAAGGCACTTACCTCCTGGATCCAGTGGCTATGTGGAAAGTGGAAAGGCTCTTACCTCCTGGATCCAGTGGCTATGTGGAAAGTGGAAAGGCTCTTACCTCCTGGATCCAGTGGCTATGTGGAAAGTGGAAAGGCACTTACCTCCTGGATCCAGTGGCTATGTGGAAAGTGGAAAGGCTCTTACCTCCTGGATCCAGTAGCTATGTGGAAAGTGGAAAGGCACTCACCTCCTGGATCCAGTAGCTATGTGGAAAGTGGAAAGGCTCTTACCTCCTGGATCCAGTGGCTATGTGGAAAGTGGAAAGGCTCTTACCTCCTGGATCCAGTAGCTATGTGGAAAGTGGAAAGGCACTTACCTCCGGGATCCAGTGGCTATGTGGAAAGTGGAAAGGCTCTTACCTCCTGGATCCAGTGGCTATGTGGAAAGTGGAAAGGCACTTACCTCCGGGATCCAGTGGCTATGTGGAAAGTGGAAAGGCTCTTACCTCCGGGATTCAGCAGATATGTGGAAAGTGGAAAGGCACTTCCCTCCTGGATCCAGTAGCTATGTGGAAAGTGGAAAGGCTCTTACCTCCTGGATCCAGTGGCTATGTGGAAAGTGGAAAGGCTCTTACCTCCGGGATTCAGCAGATATGTGGAAAGTGGAAAGGCACTTCCCTCCTGGATCCAGTAGCTATGTGGAAAGTGGAAAGGCACTTACCTCCTGGATCCAGTGGCTATGTGGAAAGTGGAAAGGCACTCACCTCCTGGATCCTGTGGTCCTCGCCTCCTTTTAGCTGTCTGGTCTCCCGAAGCCCGAGCCAGTAGGGTTAAATTTAAAATGGTGATTAATTCTGAGACACACAGCCTCATTATAATATTTAAATGACCACCCCGCCTCACAGAATCATAGAATGGTTACAGCACAGAAGGAGGCCATTCGGCCCGTCGAGCCTGTGCCAGCTCTCTGCAAGAGCACTAACCTGCCACGTGTCCGCCCTTTCCACCAGCCTGTCTCTGTCTTCCTGAAGTCTATCGCTCTCCTTCTCACTGTTCACTATACTTCCAAGTTTTGTGTCATCTGCAAATTTTGAAATTGTGCCCTGTACACCCAAGTCCAAGTCATTAATATAGATCAAGAAAAGCAGTGGTCCTAGAACCGACCCCTGGGGAACACCGCTGTATCCTGCGAGCGGATTGGCTGCCCACCCCATTCCACCTCCATTAAATTCGGAAGTGCGTGTGTTGGAGGCTGGTTTCAGATTTTTAACATTTTAACATCTCACCTGACCCAAACCCGTCTGTTTTTGGGGGTTAAAATTGCCCCCAATGTTTATGTTCATTCACCAGCTGCTCCCCCTGTATACGAGGTGTTTTCCCTGGAGTATCTGTGCCTGGTCTCTCTCTTACTGGACTTGCTGCCCAGCGAAACAGTTCAAATCCCACTGCGGCAAGCTGTGCAAGAGAATTCTATAAATCTGTTCTTTATGGCTGTCACCTGGGGAACTGCCCATGAAAAGCTGCCAGATTACAGCAAATATGTAACTGCTTCTCTCATGTCCTTCAGGGAGGGGGTCTGCTGCCTCCCTAGTCTGGCCACAGGGCATTTCACCCCCACACTGGTTGATTCTCATTTTACTTGAAACTCCAGAAAGGCAATTGTGGGGGTGGGGCAATAATACCCTACCTGAAGACCAATTAACAAAAAGGTACTTCCTCTTTAATACTGAGTCGGTGCTGAGATTGTACAGTCTCTGGAGATCAGCAACGTTGGATGAAAGTCATTCAGTGCCGAGGTGAAGGTGCGGCTAAACCCTAATATCAAATCAATTATATCTTTCTTTTTTTAAATTAGCTTTTCTGGGCATTGTTGCATGCTCAACACTCCCTCTACACCGTCCCATCAAACACGCCCAGGGCAGGTACAGCACGGGTTAGATACAGAGTAAAGCTCCCTCTACACTGTCCCATCAAACACTCCCAGGGCAGGTACAGCACGGGTTAGATACAGAGTAAAGCTCCCTCTACACTGTCCCATCAAACACTCCCAGGGCAGGTACAGCACGGGTTAGATACAGAGTAAAGCTCCCTCTACACGGCCCCATTAAACACTCCCAGTGCAGGTACAGCACGGGTTAGATACAGAGTAAAGCTCCCTCTACACTGCCCCATTAAACACTCCCAGGGCAGGTACAGCACGGGTTAGATACAGAGTAAAGCTCCCTCTGCACTGTCCCATCAAACACGCCCAGGGCAGCTACAGCACGGGTTAGATACAGAGTAAAGCTCCCTCTACACTGTCCCATCAAACACTCCCAGGGCAGTTACAGCACGGGTTAGATACAGAGTAAAGCTCCCTCTGCACTGTCCCATCAAACACTCCTAGGGGAGGTACAGCACGGGTTAGATACAGAGTAAAGCTCCCTCTACACTGTCCCATCAAACACTCCCAGGGCAGGTACAGCATGGGTTAGATACAGAGTAAAGCTCCCTCTACACTGTCCCATCAAACACTCCCAGGGCAGGTACAGCACGGGTTAGATACAGAGTAAAGCTCCCTCTACACTGTCCCATCAAACACTCCCAGGGCAGGTACAGCACGGGTTAGAAACAGAGTAAAGCTCCCTCTACACTGTCCCATCAAACACTCCCAGGGCAGGTACAGCACGGGTTAGATACAGAGTAAAGTTCCCTCTACACTGCCCCATCAAACACTCCCAGGGCAGGTACAGCACGGGTTAGATACAGAGTAAAGTGTCCTGCCCCGGTTCGGGTCGGTGCCCCCTGGGAGCCAGAGGTGAAGAACCCGTCGAACATCCAGTGCTCGCCAGCTGTGTGCAGCTGCCGTATGAGTGAAACATTTTGAATTGTGATTGTGACTGGAGTTGGGTTTTTCTGGATTTGAACAATAACACTCAGTGAGCAGCTGGTGAGAGTTGTCAAGCGTGTTAGTGAAAACACCATGGGGGCGATTTTCCCAGCCCCGAGGGGGCGGGTTTGAAGGGGGGCAATTCAGTCCCGCCTCCATCAGTCGGGAGAGGTAGTTAAGACCCTTAAATAGTAGTGAAGGGCCTCTATAATCCTCTATAATCCTATTTTGACAGGCCCTCGTTATTTTTCCACATTTTCAGCGTGTTTCATGGCCCTCCTAAACGACGCCAGCTAATCCTGGCGGGTTGACAAGCGGGTGGCCTCCTCACAGCTGCAGCTCCAGCATTGAAATGGAGCTTTCATCAGGGAGAAGTTGCAGGTGGCAGAACTTTTGTTCCAAAGGTCTCTCAGCACTTTTAGCAGGCCTACTGAAGTCGGAGCTGCTGCAGCTTTTATCTCTCAACTGTGGGACCTCCTTGGAAGACCCTCGCCCCACTTGGACTGAGTGCTTTCCCAACGGAGGTACCTGCCAGCAGCATGGGAACTGTAACGATCAATAACATGTCATTCTATAGTGGACACTAGGTGGAGCCGTAGAGCTGTATATAGCTGTATGTATAAGACTACACTACCCAGCTGTATGATATTAAGACTACATTACCCATGAGGCACTAGGCTACCCACAAGGCAACAGTCAAGATGGAAGCCTCTACAGATACTGTACCTGGTCCACATGTGCTCAATAAAAGTGTCTAGCAAAAGCTAGCTGTGTTCATAATAGGAATGTCTATTTATTAATGAACATAAGATGGTACCAGGGTGGTGAAGATCTGCTGAAAATTGTGAAAAGCGACATGGAGAATTTGAAGCCACCAGAGCATTTGAAACTCACAGGAAACATCGACTACAATTGGCAGACTCTTAAACAACAATTCGAACTCTACATTGCAGTCATCGGATTCGGTACAAAGCCAGATGCAAGGAAGATAGCATTGCTGCTTACGGTTGCAGGCCCACAGGCGAAAGAGGTATTTAATACATTTGTATTTAACCCAGAGGAGAACAGAGAAAAATTAGAAGATGTGCTAAAAAAATTTGATGCACATTGCTCTCCCAAAAAGAATGAGACCTATGAAAGATACATCTTCCGTTCTCGGACACAGCAACAAAATGAGACTTTTGATAGCTTTATAACTGATCTGAAACTGAAAGCACAGACATGTAATTTCTCTGAGCTGAAATCATCCATGATTCGTGACCAGATTGTGTTTGGGATCCATGATAAAAAAGTCAGGGAACGTCTGTTGAGAGAAACCGAACTAAATTTGGAAAATGCGGTGAAAATATGCCAAGCCAGCGAGCTAGCTCGAAAGCATGCGAAGACTTTCAGTGAAATCAATAATGATGCGATTGTAATGAGTGATAATGCTGCTGTCGGTGCTGTGTCCTACAAGGGGAAGAAACGTGGGCAGAACAGAAATGAAAAGCAATCGGAGGATGAAATTTTTAATTGTAAACGCTGTGGTTACAAACACCAGTTAAGACAATGCCCAGCGTTTGGAAAAATGTGCACAAAGTGTAATGGAAAGAATCACTTTGCCAAACAATGCTTTTCAAAAGTAAAAACTAAGGGCAACGAGTTAATGTAATTGAGGACACTGATTTAAGTGAGACAATTTTTGTACGAATGGTGTCATGTGACGATATCAAAAAGGATACAGAAAATGTGCAGCCCTCAGAAATGGACAATGCTGAACATAAAGTTAATGCAGTAAAAGTGGACAAATGGATGATCCCACTGCAGGTAAATGGAGCATTAGTTACCTTGAAACTAGACACTGGGGCAAAAGCAAACTTAATCAGTATGAGTGACATTAACAATATGAAAGAAAAGCCCAAAATACAGAAAAAGTCAGTACTACTGAAGGACTATAATGGACAGAAAATAGATAGCTTAGGTGTATGCAGACTCAAAGTGACAGTCAAAGACAAAGTGCATCATCTCATGTTTTCTGTTGTGGCTGAAAGACTTGATTCGATACTAGGTGACAAAGCTTGTGAAGACTTAGAACTGGTCAAGAGAGTCTACCGTATAAACTGTGCCATAAGCAGACCAGATGACTCAGGTGATGAAGCAGAGAGCCCATCAAGGATGAAAAGGCCAAAGGGTATCCATGTCTTCAAAAAGCCTAGTTTCTCCAAGAAGAAAGGAAAAGACTTTAAGGTCAAAGAGAAGCCAAAGGAAGAAAAGCACAAAGAGGAAAAACACAAGGAGAAAAAGTCCAAAGATATAACCGCAGCAGATGTTGTTAAGCAGTGGAAAGAGAAAAAGAAAAAGAAGAAGCCTGCACCAGAGCAGGAAGCAGTTCCGGTGGATACTCCTTCTTCCCTCAGGCCAATCTTTGGTGTTCCATTAGCCGAGGCTGCTGAGAGGACTATCCTGTATGATGGGATCCAGCTGCCAGCAGTTTTTCGAGAGTGCATTGACTACATTGAGAGTTATGGCATGAAGAGTGAAGGAAACATTGAAACCCTCTCCAAGCAAAGATCGCAAGGAGACCTCGATCTATACAAGAGCAGATTGATGACAATGCCGCAACTGCATCTTGTCATTCACCGCCAGAACAATCCCATGAAGACACATCAGACTTACCCGTGTTGAGAAGATCCACACGTGAAGTAAAAGAGCCTGATAGACTTAATCTTTGAGTACAATGTAAAGCTTTGAAAATGTGTTGACTGTTTTGAAAATGTTTATGTTTATAGAGCACTAACAAAAGTGTTACTGATACTATCTTTATTGTTTTCTTGAAAGTTGATTGATATTGATTTTGTTAAACCTCAAAGAAAGGGGGATGTAATGATCAATAACATGTCATTCTATAGTGGACACTAGGTGGAGCCGTAGAGCTGTGTAGAGCTGTATATAGCTGTATGTATAAGACTACACTACCCAGCTATATATATATTAAGACTACATTACCCATGAGGCACTAGGCTACCCACAAGGCAACAGTCAAGATGGAAGCCTCTACAGATACTGTACCTAGTCCACATGTGCTCAATAAAAGTGTCTAGCAAAAGCTAGCTGTGTTCATAATAAGAATGTCTATTTATTCATGAACATAAGAGGAACCATTTATTTCCTTTCACCCTGGAGCTCAGATTCGGATGAGGAGCAGCCACGGCAGCAGCAGAACCAGGCAGCACAGCAGCAGGAGCCCCAACCTCCTGCTCACCCACCTGATGCTGCACAGGGCAGAAGGCACCAGCGCATGGAAGCACGTCGTGCAAGGAATGCACTCATCCTGGCCAGATTTGCATAGGTTGCCCATTGTGGCACATGTGCTTGGCTCCTTCTTAACACATGATAGACAATGGACATGACTCTCTGGCCTCCTTTCACTCTGACCACCAACCTGACCACGCAAGTGTCGCGGAGCCCGCAATGTGGAGCTGCCTAAGCCCAAATAACAGATGCCATCACGCCAACAGTTTGCCATCACCTAATTTTAATACATTTCCACAGGGATGGCATTTCATCAATAAACAGAAACAATCACCCAATCTGCACACAGATCTGGAGGTTATATCCCCTGCCAGCTGGACCCACACAGCCTTGGTTTCTTTGGGAGGCCTCTTCCTCCCAGATGAGGGGAAAAGCACCTCCCTGCTAGCTCTCACCCCCTCAACCAGCATACCCAGCGCCTCATCCGAGAACCTCGGGGAGACCCTTGCCTTGGAGCTGGCCATTCTTCAAGGAGATAACAGTTTGGAGGTGGTGCAGCATCGACCAAAAACCAGTGGAACGAGCCAAGGCAGCAAGCAGCCCTTAAATGAAGCTGGATAAGTGACGTCAGCAGAGGCG
Organism: Somniosus microcephalus; assembly: GCF_052327205.1. Classification (NCBI taxonomy): domain Eukaryota; kingdom Metazoa; phylum Chordata; class Chondrichthyes; order Squaliformes; family Somniosidae; genus Somniosus; species Somniosus microcephalus. The sequence goes on from NC_141010.1 coordinate 1,721,447, forward strand.
AGTTTCCGTCCCAAAACACTAATTGGCCCAGGGGAACCCACACCTCTGAAATCAACTGGCCAATTAGAGGAAAAGTGCAAATTTTTTCCACCTTTCAGAGGAGGCGGGTTTGGAATCCACCCAAACCGAAACCCGCCTCCAACCCCACTCCATTGGGAAAATCGCACCCCATGTGAATCCTTCTCTGCTGCATTCCAACACCTGTTTCAATGGCCCAGAAATTCGGGTCGGGGGCTTCCCGCGGGTGCAAGCCTCCGACCTGCACTTACTTAGCGCGCTGGCCGTTGTGCTGTGGGCCCATCGTGGGATTCCGATCCTAGGCCTGCTCCAGCTGTCGGCGCGCAGTGCTTGCGTATCCCGGGGCGCAGTTAGTTCGATGCGTCCCCTGGGATCACGTGGGCCATGGAGAGCCAATGGGAGCAGGGAATCTCCATTCATAAATTTGACAGGAAAACCTGTCAAATCTATGAATACAATTCAGCCCCAAAACATCACTAAAACTTCAAATAATTTTTCTTTTTATCACATTTTTAAAATAACTATAAATTACATAAAATAACTATTTTAAACAATAATTTAAATTTTTGAAAAAATTAATTACCGTTTCTAATGGGCTAAAAATAAACTTACCTTTCTTTAAAGTATTTAAAAATAATAAACCTGTGGAAAAAATGTTTTAATTTTACTTAATTCACCACTTACCTTGTTAAAAGCAGGCCTTGCAACTGCTTTTTAAACACGTAGCTGCTGGAGACTTACCCTCCCGGAGAAACCGGCAAAAAAAACGGAAGTTCCAGGCGCACGCGCTGCCTCTCCGGCGCACGCGTTCGACCTGTGAACCCCTTCCTTTAAGGGAACGGAAGTTCCGGTTTCCCGCGCATGCACAGTGCACGCACAGAACCGGCACTTTCGTTGGGCCTACGCATGAGTACCCAGCGCGTACTCACCCGTGGTGACCCGAATTTCTGGCCCAAAAATATATCCCATTTTCAGGCAGATTTGCTAACTCCTGATGTACTGACGGACCTCGAACATAGACATGAAAAGTGCAGTGGAATTTGCTGCATAATCTCCCAAACTCTCTGTCGCACCTTCCTTTCCTTCCTTCCTCTCTGCTCATGATTCATTGTCAGGGACTGACAACAAGTCAATTTAACCTCTTCGGTCCCAAATCTAGTGATGGTCGGACAGTAAAGCATGGACTGGAACCAGTGTGATGCCTGGGTTCCCGGAGAGAGCTGGTGGTTCCGGGGAGAGTCATAACAACATAACAACGTAACAACGTAAGAAATAAGAGGAGTCGGCCATTCGGCCCTTCGAGCCTGCTCCATTATTCATAAATCATAGCTGATCATCGACCTCAACTCCACCTTCCCGCCCGATCTCCATATCCCTTGATTCCCCTAGAGTCCAAAAATCTATCAATCTCAGCCTCGAATATAGAGTCATAGGGCTCGATTTTGTCATTGAGGCGGGCTGGGGGGCGTGTCAGCCGCTTTTTGTGTTATCCACCCAACTCCACTTTGATGTGGGGGAAAAATGCGATTTTCACCTAATTGGCCAATTGATTCCCAGCGTGTGGGAAGCCCTGGCCCAATGAGTCTTTCCATTCTGAAAGTCGTCTCTGATGACGTCATCACTGCTGCTGGATTTAAGACTTGCAAGCAGCCTTGCTTCTTCTGCAGACTTTAAACTTTATGGCCAGTGGTGTGATCGATTCATTCAGCCAATATGTCCAGCAGTAGGCCAAAGTCTGCACCCTTAAGGTTCGATGATGCAGCCCTGCAAGCTCTGGTGGAGGGAGCAAGAGGAAGTAAGGAGGTGCTCTTCCCTTCCTCAGGGAGAAAAAAGTCTCCCCGGCAGACAAAAGCTGTGTGGATGTAAGTAGCCCAGGAGGTCAACTCTTTGTCTATGTGCCGCAGAACCTGGCTGCAGTGCAGGAAGAGGTTTCATGACCTTCTGCGCACTGGAAAAGTGAGTATGACTTTCCCATCACCCTCAATCTGATCCCCATTGCCTCTCCTCACCAGCACTCAGCTTTGACAACCTCTTTCTCCACATCCCACTTGACACTGACATCCCTGCACCCTTACCCATTCCCTCTCTCTCTATGGTCACATTCACCTAACTATTCGACCATGCAGCCCTCACACTCCCTATCACTGTGATGCTATGAAAACAACTTACAACACACAGGGAGGGCCCTTTGTCTCGCTACCTCACTCCATCATTGTCTCCTTCTAGCCATCAATGATATGGATTCTCTACACTCGCTCCTTCATTCTCACTCAAACTCCACTTGTCTCCCTTATTGCAGGAAAAGAGGGCTCACAATAAGAGGGAAAGAGCGAGGACAGGAGGAGGGCCACCCTCAGTAGCCCAGCTCACCCCCTGGGAGGGGGCGGCCCTGGAGATTGTGGGAGTAGAGGAGGATGCGCAAGTGGGGGACGGACAGATGGGTGCATCAGAGCAAGCTGGTGACAGAATAGTTTATCATCTCTTTCATTGACATTGCATGAGTCACTGATAATGATTCTGATGCTCTAACAGATTGGCCTAGAAATTCACTGGCCTTAGCGCCGCTTTTGAGGCGCTAGAGAGCCTAGCGCCGAAGTTATGGCCAGTTTAGAAATTGACAGGGGCCCTAAATCGGCGTTAGGCCGGTAGCGCTGCGCCGGCACCGATGACGTCATCGGTGTGCGCAGCGCCCCGGTTGCCATGGTAACCCGCCCGAACTCGGAAATTGAGTTGCGGCCGCCTCGCCCGTGGCAGCCGCAAGCAACGTTCTGGCAGAGGTGCCTTACAGAACTTTGCGCCAGCGCATTAAAGGCCCCGCGGCGGCCGGCCGCTTTCCCGCCGGCCGCCTGGCCGCAGCTCCCTCCCCGGGCTTCCCCCCCCCCCCCCCCCCGGAACAGAAGCAAGCCCGGCACTTGTCCGAGGTGCCGGGCTCATTTTTAAAAAGATTATCGCGGGCCGCGGCCGGGTGCAGGCAGCTCCTCCTTAACGGAAGGAGGAGGCCTGCACTTCCCGAGCCTGCCGCACCGCAGCGGGCGCCGCAGCGCCGGAATAGCGCCGCAATGCGGCGCCAGTTTTGAGGCACTGAGACCCCTCAGTAGCGCCGGCAGCCGTTTGGGCGCGGCACTACTGAATTTTTGGCGCGCGCAGGGGGACTTAGCGCCGGCACTAACTTCCGGCGCTAAAGCCCTCGCTGCGCCAAAACCGAATTTCTAGGCCATTGACTTTTGATCATCTGCAATATTCAATGTGCATGTAACCTTGGCATCACACCTCTGACTCTTTCCTTTACTACCCCACAGGACCATCGAAAGCCCCCGTCCCCACTATCCAGGAGGAACAGCCTGAGCCTCCAGACTCCTCAGAGGAAGCTGCAACCTCTGAGGGCGCAGCATCAGCAGAATTCAGCGCACCCAGCACCAGCGCAGACACTCACACCTCAGTGGGGCCTTCGGGACATAGAGTAGAGTTGTCACCTGGTGTATCACAGCTCACAAGTGAGCATCAGCAGATTGTGGAGACAGGGACAGCAGTGGAGAGTCCTAGTCAGAGGGCGCAGGACTCTGCCAGCTCGGCTCAGCTGCATGTCGACCCTCTGCCTCCAGGTCCATCCAGAAGAAGAGCGGTGCTGGAACTCCAGGAAGAGGTGCAGGAGTCTCTGGCAGGTTTTGTCTCCAGGGTCGCTGCAAGTGTGGAGCGAATGGAGGAGTCCATCGCAAACATGAGCAGAGCCTTTGTGGAGGCGTTGGCGCATGAACGCATCACCACGGAAAGGATGGCAACCTCCGTGGAAAGGATGGCTACCTCCATGGTAAGGCTGGCTACCATAGAGGAAAGGATGGTTACGGTAGAGGAGAGGATGGCTATGGCCATGGAGGAGCTTAGTCGCCATGGTATTGAAAACATGGGCCCCGATTTTCAGCTTGTGTGGGAAATGGTCGGATTTCCCCGAATGTGGGGTTTCTGACACACATAAAAAAGTGTCAGCCAGCTCCACGCAATTTTCCCTCAATTGGCCAATTAATTCCTAGCATGTGGAAAGCCTTGCTAATTGTCTAAATCGAGTCAGAAAGCCCCACAGTATGATGTCATCATTCGTGGTGCTTTCAAGGTCCATGGCAAGCACTGTATCCTCTGAAGGCTTCCAAATGAACCATACAGGATGGCAGAGGAGCCTGCAGCAGCTGTGGCCAGTGCCAGACCCCGAGCTGCCTCCAAATTCGACGAGGCTTCACTGCAGGCATTATCGGATGGGGTTAGGGCCCAAAGGGAGGTCCTCTTCCCTAGGTCAGGGAGGAAGAGGCCTCCCACTGAGACCAATGCTGCATGGATGCAGGTGTCAGCAGATGCCAACTCGCTGGGAGTCACCAGAGGAACCTTGGCATTACATCTGTAACTCCTTCCTTTACTCCCCCACAGTACCATCCAGAGCCCCCGTCCTCACTGTGGAGGAGGAAGAGGCTGTGCAGCCAGACTCCTCAGAGAAAGCTCCAACCTCTGAGGGTGCAGCGTCAGCAGAAGTAAGCGCACCCAGCACAGACACTCACACCTCGAGGGGACCTTTGGGACATAGAGTAGTGTTGTCACCTGGTGTTTCACAGCTCACAAGTGAGCCTCAGCAGATTCTGGAGACAGGGACAGCAGTGGAGAGTCCTCGTCGGAGGGTGCAGGACTTTGCCAGCTCAGCTGCGCTGCATGTCGACCCTCTGCCTCTGGGTCCATCCGCAAGAGAAGAGGTGATGGATCTCCATGCACAGATGCAGGAGTCTCTGGCAGGTTTTGTCTCCAGGGTCGCTGCGAGTGTGGAGCGAATGGAGGAGTCCATAGCGACCATGAGCAGAGCCTTTGTGGAGTCATTGGTGCATGAACGCAGCACCATGGAAAGGTTGGCAACCTCCATGGAGGAGATAACTCGCCAGCATACGGAAAACATGGTGAGTGCTCATAAGAGAATGGCATCTCTTGAGGAGCGTTGGCCATCTGTTGAACAGAGAAACCAGATCTTCATGGAAGTCCTTCTGAGTAGGACTGCCAGTGCAGAAACGGGTCCCCATGGCCCCCTAAAGCGCTGCAAGGTGCTCTCAAGCCACTTCCAAGCGCTGGCCCCTTCTGGCCTGTGCAGCTTCAGGTGAGTGAGCAGCAGCCTGGTGCTCCTGGTGCTCATCCTGCTGTTCCTGGTTCTGCTGCTGCCGCCTCTGCTGTTGGAGATCCTCTAATGCCAGGAAGGGAAGGTGCCAAAGGCCTCCAATGCTTCTAGCAGATGCCTCGGTTGAGGTGGTCCTGAGTTAGGGTGGTGAGAGGGGCTTCCCAGGAGCTCACACTGGAGAAGTGTGTGAGGCTCCAACTTTCTGCAGCCTGCTCCTAAGGCTTCAAATAGTTCCCCCAAGCCTTGATCAACAAGGTCCTGCAGCCTGCAAATGCTGCCTATTTAAATCTCTTCAGCCCTCAGCGACCTGCTGCTGCAAGCAAGCAAGCCAGCTGTTTTCACGCCAGCTCTCAGCGGCGGGGTTCCCCGCAGGCGGGTTTCAGGTGGGGAAAGCCCCAAAGTCGCAACGGCACGGGAAAATCCACTTCAACAAGCAGATAATTGCTTGTTAGTGCTCCGACGACCATTCCCGCCAGCAGCGGGCGGGACTGAAGCGGGGCGCGTGAAAACGGCAATCCGAAAGTCGGACGGGGCGAGGAATCAGGCGGGGGGGCGTCCCGACCCGCCCGACCCGCTTATTCCACGATTTTCGGACCACAGCCGCATGAAAAGCCGCCCGACAGCTGCCAGAAAATCGGGGCCATGGTCTTTGTTCAGAATAGACTGAAATCTCTTGAGGAGCGATGATCAGCTATTGAGCAAACAAACCAGACCTTCAAGCAAGTCCTCGGGAGAAGGACTTCCAGTACAGAAACGGGTCCTCATGGCCCCCCTGAATTGCAGCAAGGTGCTGTCAAGCCACTTGCTAGCTCTGAAGTGGGGCTGACCCATGAGAGGGATGTTGGTGGTAGACAACAAGGAAGTGGGGGCTCCTCTCCAAGCACTCACATGACCATGCCACTGCAAAGCCCTTGGTCAGAGCCCCACCAGAGTCCCCACCCAACTGAGATGGGCGTCTCATCCCCTGCACAGCCGCAGGAGCAGCAGACTGTTGCCGAGCCCTCACAGGTTCGCAACCCCAGAGGACGCCCGCCAAAGGTGTCAAGACAGGAGCAGCAAGAAAGTGAGCAAGGGGCCTCCACATCTGCTGAAGCCACAGGGGAAGCACCACGTAGGAGCATGCGTAAGAGGAAGATAATGCACAAGTAGTCACAAGGGTAGTCACTTGGGTGTCATGTTGTGTTTATTTTTGAAATGTCATCAGTTGCTTGTTTTGATAAAAAAAATCCTGATGGCAAACTGTTGTAGTTGAGGCGTGTGTCATTTCGCAAATGGGACTTCCACAATGAGGGTTTAGGACGACTTGCAAGTGTCAGTATGGTGGTCAGAGTGATAGGAATCCGCAGGTTCTTGGCCATTATCAATGCTCTGGTAAGAAGGTGCGAGACAAAAGTTTTTGATTGTCTAGGCTAAGCAAATCTGGCCAGGATGAATGCATCCCTTGCATCCCGGGCAGCAATGTGCTCGCGTGCTGCTGCCGCTGGTTGATGCACCTCCGCAAGCTGGTCGTTGTCGCTCTCCTCCTCCTCCTCCTCATCTGAGAAGGCTATGCGATGAGCCACTTGTTCCTCAGGAATCTGCAAGCCACGACGCTGTGCCATGTTGTGAAGTGCACAGCAGACCACGACGATTCTGGAGACCTTGGCTGCTGAGTACTGCAGGGCTCCACCTGATCTATCCAGGCATCTGAAGCGCATCTTCAGCAAGCCGATGATTTGCTCGATTAAGGATCTGGTGGAAATGTGGCTGGAGTTGTAGCTCTCCTCAGCCTCGTTGGATGGCCTCCTCAACAGCATCATTAGCCACATCTTCAGGGGATAGCCCTTGTCTCCAAGTAGCCATTTCTTAAGTTGGTCTGGCAGACTGAAGAGCGGAGGCACATTAGACTGGCGCAGGATGAAGGAGTCATGGCAACTGCCAAGGTACTTGGCACAAACATGCAAAATTTCCTTCTTGTGGTCACACACCAGCTGCACGTTGAGGGAGTGGAAGCCCTTGCAGTTGACAAAAATACCTGGATTGCGATGGGGTGCCTTAAGGGCCACATGTGTGCAGTCAACGACACCCTGCACCCTTGGAAAGCCTGCCAGATTAGCAAATCCAACCGCACGAGTGGTTACACTGGCTTGATCCTTGGAGAAATGGATGTGATTGTGCACAATGGCAAAGAGGGCATCGGTTACCTGCATGATGCAAGTGTGTGCGGCCGCCTGGGAGACGCCGCTGATGTCTGCTGCTGATCCCTGGAATGAGCCTGAAGCAAAAAAGTTGAGTGCGGTGGTGGCTTTGACGGCCACTGGTAAGGGGTGTCCACCTGCTCCTCTGGGCTCCAGCTCTTGCTGCAGCATTGCGCAGATGTCACCCACTACCTCTCGCGAAATTCGGAGCCTCCTTTGGCACTGCTGCTCAGTCATGTTGAGGTAGCTGATCCTCTGTCTGTAGACCCTGTTTGGGAGGTATCTCCTGCGCCGACGGGCTTCCATGCGCTGGCGCCTTCTGGCCTGTGCAGCTTCAGGTGGGTGAGCAGCAGCTTGGCGCTCCTGCTGTTGCTCCAGCAGTTGGTGCTGCTGCTGTTCAGGGTTCTGCTGCTGCCGCGGCTGGTCTTCATCCAAATCTGAGGTCCAGGAGGAAAGGAAATAAATGGTTCCCATGCTTCTGGTAGATACCTCAGTTGAGGAAGCGCTCGGTCAAGGTGGGGAGAGGGGTTTCCCAGGAGGTCACACTAGAGATGGGTGTCAGGCTCCAAACTTCCACAACAATGAGTATGCCTGCTAAAAGTTCCCCCAGACCTGAGACAACAAAGTTCAGCCACCTGCAAATGAAGATTGCTGAAAACTCCTTTTTAATGGTGAAGCTGCAGCTGTTAGTAAGCAATCCACTTGTGCTGCCGCCAGGTTTCACTGGCATGTTCCAGAGGAGGCGTGCAGCACGTGGGAAAACTGTTAAAATCACAAAGGACCCTCAAAATGGGATTATAGAGGCACTTAACTGGTTGTTAAGGGCATTAAGGGCCCATCCCACCACCGCACTCAACTTTTTTGCTTCAGGCTCATTCCAGGGATCAGCAGCAGACATCAGCGGCGTCTCCCAGGCAGCCGCACACACTTGCATCACGCAGGTAACCGATGCCCACTTTGCCATCGCGCACAATCACATCCGTTTCTCCAAGGATCAAGCCAGTGTAACCGCGCGTGCGGCTGGGTTTGACAATCTGGCAGGATGGAAACGGGATGGGCCCTTAAGGCGTATCCGCGCCGGCCATCAAGCCCTGTCTATTCTAATCCCATTTTCCAGCACTTGGTCCATAGCCTTGTGTGCTATGGCGTTTCAAGTGCTCATCTAAATGCTTCTTGAATGTTGTGAGGGTTCCTGCCTCTACCACCCTTTCAGGCAGTGAGTTCCAGTTTCCAACCACCCTCTGGGTGAATAGGTTTTTCCTCAAATCCCCTCTAAACCTCCTGCCCCTTACCTTGAAACTATGCCCCCTGGTTATTGACCCCTCTACTAAGGGGAAAAGTTCCTTTCTATCTACCCTATCTATGCCCCTCATAATTTTGTACACCTCAATCAGGTCCCCCCTCAGCCTTCTCTGCTCCAAGGAAAACAACCCCAGCCTGTCCAGTCCCAAAGACTCAGCATCCACAGCCCTCTGGGACAGAGAATTCCAAAGATTCACAACCCTCTGAGTGAAGAAATTCCTCCTCATCTCAGTCCTAAATGGCCGACCCCTTATCCTGAGACTATGCCCCCTGGTTCTAGACACTCCAGCCAGGGGAAACAACCTCTCAGCATCTACCCTGTCAATCCCCCTCAGAATCTTGTATATTTCAATGAGATCACCTCTCATTCTTCTAAACTCCAGAGAGTATCGGCCCATTCTACACAATCTCTCCTCATAGGACAGCCCTCTCATCCCAGGAATCAATCTAGTGAACCTTCATTGCACCGCCTCCAAAGCAAGTATATCCTTCCTCAGATAAGGAGACCAAAACTGTGCCCAGTACTCCAGGTGTGGTCTCACCAAGGCCCTGTACAATTGGAGCAAGACTTCCTTACTCTTATACTCCAACCCCCTGCAATAAAGGCCAACATACCATTTGCCTTCCTTATTGCTTGCTGTACCTGCAGGCTAGCTTTCTGTGTTTCTTGCACGAGGACACCCAAATCTCTCTGAACACCAACATTTGAAAGTTTCTCACCATTTAAAAAAGATTCTGTTTTTCTATTCTTCCTACCAAAGTGAATAACCTCACATTTCCCCACATTATACTCCATCTGCCACCTGACTGCCCACTCACTCAGTCTATCTGCCACCTTACTGCCCACTCACTCAGTCTATCTGGCACCTTACTGCCCACTCACTCAGTCTATCTACCACCTTACTGCCCACTCACTCAGTCTATCTGCCACCTTACTGCCCACTCACTCAGTCTATCTGCCACCTTACTGCCCACTCACTCAGTCTATCTACCACCTTACTGCCCACTCACTCAGTCTATCTACCTCCTTACTGCCCACTCACTCAGTCTATCTGCCACCTTACTGCCCACTCACTCAGTCTATCTACCACCTTACTGCCCACTCACTCAGTCTATCTACCACCTTACTGCCCACTCACTCAGTCTATCTACCACCTTACTGCCCACTCACTCAGTCTATCTACCACCTTACTGCCCACTCACTCAGTCTATCTACCACCTTACTGCCCACTCACTCAGTCTATCTACCACCTTACTGCCCACTCACTCAGTCTATCTGCCACCTCACTGCCCACTCACTCAGTCTATCTACCACCTTACTGCCCACTCACTCAGTCTACCACCTTACTGCCCACTCACTCAGTCTATCTGCCACCTTACTGCCCACTCACTCAGTCTATCTGCCACCTTACTGCCCACTCACTCAGTCTATCTATATCTCTTTGCAGACTCTGAGGCCCCGATTTTCTGGCCGCCGTTGGGTGGCTTTTCATGCGGCCGGGGTCCGAAAATCGGCGAAAAAGCGGGTCGGGCCCCCCCCCCCGCCTGATTCCCCACCCCGTCCGACTTTCGGACCACCGTTTCCCCGCACCCCGCTTCAGTCCCGCCCGCCGCTGGCGGGACTGCTCGTCGGTGCACTAATCACCAATGATCACCTTGTTAAGGAAGATTTTCCGGGGCCGTTGCGACTTTGGGGCTTTTCCCACATGAAACCTGCCTGCGGGGAACCCCGCCGATGAGAGCTGGCATGCAAACAGCTGGCTTGCTTGCTTGCAGCAGCAGCAGGTCGCTGAGGGCTGAAGAGATTTAAATAGGCAGCATTTGCAGGCTGCAGGACCTTGTTGATCAAGGCTTGGGGGAATTTTTTGAAGCCTTAGGAGCAGCTGTAGAAAGTTGGAGCCTCACACACTTCTCCAGTGTGAGCTCCTGGGAAGCCCCTTTCACCACTCTAACTCAGCACCTCCTCGACGGAGGCATCTGCCAGAAGCATGGGAGGCCTTTGGTACCTTCCCTTCCTGGCATTAGAGGATCTCCAACAGCAGAGGTGGCAGCAGCAGAACCAGGAACAGCAGGATGAGCACCAGGAGCACCAGGCTGCTGCTCACTCACCTGAAGCTGCACAAGCCAGAAGGGGCCAGTGCTTGGAAGTGGCTTGAGAGCACCTTGCTGCGCTTTAGGGGGCCAGTGGGACCCGTTTCTGCACTGGCAGTCCTACTCAGAAGGACTTCCATGAAGATCTGGTTTCTCTGTTCAACAGATGGCCAATGCTCCTCAAGAGATGTCATTCTCTTATGAGCACTCACCATGTTTTCCGTACCCTGGCGAGTTATCTCCTCCATGGAGGTCGCCAACCTTTCCATGGTGATGCGTTCATGCACCAATGACTCCACAAAGGCTCTGCTCATGGTCGCTATGGACTCCTCCATTCGCTCCACACTCGCAGCGACCCTGGAGACAAAGCCTGCCAGAGACTCCTGCATCTGTGCATGGAGATCCATCACCTCTTCTCTTGCGGATGGACCCAGAGGCAGAGGGTCGACATGCAGCGCAGCTGAGCTGAGCTGGCAGAGTCCTGCGCCCTCCGACGAGGACTCTCCACTGCTGTCCCTGTCTCCAGAATCTGCTGAGGCTCACTTGTGAGCTGTGAAACACCAGGTGACAACACTACTCTATGTCCCGAAGGTCCCCCTGAGGTGTGAGTGTCTGTGCTGGTGCTGGGTGCGCTTACGTCTGCTGACACTGCGCCCTCAGAGGTTGGAGCTTCTTCTGAGGAGTCTGGCTGCACAGCCTCTTCCTCCTCCACAATGAGGACGGGGGCTCTGGATGGTACTGTGGGGGAGTTAAGGAAGGAGTTAGAGATGTAATGCCAAGGTTCTTCTGGTGACTCCCAGCGAGTTGGCATCTGCTGACACCTGCATCCATGCAGCATTGGTCTCAGTGGGAGGCCTCTTCCTCCCTGACCTAGGGAAGAGGACCTCCCTGTGGGCCCTAACCCCATCCAATAATGCCTGCAGTGAAGCCTCGTCGAATTTGGAGGCAGCTCGGGGTCTGGCACTGGCCACAGCTGCTGCAGGCTCCTCTGCCATCCTGTATGGTTCATTTGGAAGCCTTCAGAGGATGCAGTGCTTGCTATGGACCTTGAAAGCACCACGAATGATGACATCATACTGTGGGGATTTCTGACTCAAATTGGACAATTAGCAAGGCTTCCCACATGCTGGGAATTAATTGGCCACTTGAGGGAAAATTGCGTGGAGCTGCCTGACACTTTTTTATGTGTGTCAGAACCCCACATTCGGGGAAATCCGACCATTCCCCACACAAGCCGAAAGTCGGGGCCTTTGTGTTCTCCTCACAGCTTACTGTCCCACCTAGCTTTGTATCATCAGCAAACTTACATTACACTCAGTCCCTTCATTTAGATCATGAATATAGATTGTAAGTAGCTGAGGCCCCAACACTGATCCTTGCGGCACCCCACTAGTTATAGCCTGCCAACCTGAAAAAGGTCCATTTATCCCTACTCTCTGTTTTCTGTCCATTAACCAATCCTCTATCCATACTACTTTACTATATTACCCCCAACCCCATGAGCCCTAATCTTGTGTAATATCCTTTTATGTGACACCTTATCAAATGCCTTTTAGAAATCCAAATATACTACATCCACTGGTTCCCCTTTATCTACCCTGCTAGTTAAATCCTCAAAAAACTCTAATAAATTTGTCAAACACGATTTCCCTTTCATAAAACCATGTTGACTCTGCCTAATCATGTTATGATTTTCTAAGTGCCTTGTTACCACTTCCTTAACAATGGATTCCAGCATTTTCCCGACGACCGATGTCAGGCTAACTGGCCTGTAGTTCCCTGTTTTCTCTCTCCCTCCTTTCTTGAATAGCGGGGTTACATTTGCGACCTTCCAATCCACTGGGACCATTCCAGAATCTAGGGAATTTTGGAAGATCAAAACCAATGCATCCACTATCTCTTCAGCCACCCCTTTTAGAACCATAGGATGTAGGCCGTAAGGTCCAGGGGATTTGTCGGCTTTTAGTCCCATTAGTTTCTCTCGTATTTTTTCTCTACTTGTATTAATTACGTTAAGTTCCTCACCCTCATTAGACCCTTGGTTCCCCACCATTTTTGGTATACTTTTTGTGTCTTCTACTGAGAAGACCGATACAAAATATTTGTTTAACGTTTCTGCCATTTCCTTATTCCCCATAATAATTTCTCCTGTCTCAGCCTCTAAGGGACCAACGTTTACTTTTGCTACTCTTTTCCTTTTTACATACTTGTAGAAACTCTTACAATCTGCTTTTATATTACTTGCTAGTTTTCTCTCATATTCTATTTTTTCCCTTTTATCAATTTTTTGGTCAAACTTTACTGGTTTCTGAAACTCTCCCAATCCTCAGGTTTACTATTATTCTTTGCAACATTATAAGCTTCTTCTTTCAATCTAATGCTGTCCTTAACTTCTTTAGTTAGCCATAGTTGGATCACTTTTCCCGTGGAGTTTTTGTTTCTCAATGGAATGTATTTTTGTTGAGAATTATGAAATCTTTTTTTTAATGCTCGCCACTGCTTATCTACCGCCATACCTTTTAATCTATTTTTCCAATCTACCTTAGCCAACTCGCCCCTCATACCTATGTAATTGGCTTTATTTAAGTTTAAGACTCTAGTTTCGGACTTAGGCAAGTCACTCTCAAAATTAATGTGAAATTCTATCATATTATGATCACTCTGCCCCAGAGGATCCTTTACTATGAGATTGCTAATTAACCCTGTCTCATTACACAATACAAGATCTGAAATAGCCTGTTCCCTGGTTGGTTCCAGACACATTGTTCTAGGAAACTGTCCCGAATGCATTCCATGAACTCACCCTCCAGACTATCTTTGCAATTTGATTTGTCCAGTCAGTATGAAGATTAAAGTCCCCGAAGATTATTACATTACCTTTATTGCAAGCTCCTACTATTTCTTGAATAATATTCTGTCCAACGGTATAGCTACTGTTAGGGGGCCTATATACTACTCCTACCAGTGTTTTCTGCCCCTTGTTATTCCTTATCTCCACCCATACTGATTCTACTTCCTGATCTTCCGAGCCGAGATCCTTTCTCGCTACTGTCCTTATGTCATCCTTTATTATCTGGGCTACTCCCCCTCCTTTTCCATTCTGCCTTTCTTTTCAAAACGTCAAGTACCCTGGAACATTTAGTTCCTAACCTTGGCCACCTTGCAACCATGTCTCTGTAATGGCTATTAGATCAAACCCATTTATCTCTACTTGTGTCACTAGTTTGTCTATCTTGTTACGAATGCTTAGCGCATTCAGATAAAGAGCCTTTAATTTAATTTTTTTACCGTTATTCCCTGCTTTGACCTTATTCTCTGCTGCACTGCTACCGTTAAACTCTCTGGCCCTTCCCGTCACACTCTGCTTATTTTTACCCAAATCGCTACACTGCTCTATTGCCTTGATCGTTCTCTTTAGATTTCTAAATTTCCCCTCACCTGACCCCTCCCCCAGCTTTTCTAGTTTAAAGCCCGATCTACAGCCCTAGTTATTCGATTTTCCAGGACGCTAGTCCCAGCCCGGTTTAAGTGGAGCCTGTCCCGACGGAACAGCTCCCTCTTTCCCCAGTATTGGTGCCAGTGCCCCATGAATTGAAACCCCATTTTTCACACCACTTTTTGAGCCACGCATTTAACTCTCTGATCTGCTTGACCCTATGCCAATTTGCGCGTGGCTCAGGTAGTAAACCAGAGATTATTACATAGAAACATAGAAGATAGGAGCAGGAGTCGGCCATTCTGCCCCTCGAGCCTGCTCCGCCATTCAATGCGATCATGGCTGATCATCCAAACTCAGGACCCTGTCCCTGCCTTCTCCCCATATCCCTTGATCCCTTTAGCCTTAAGAAATATATCTAACTTCCTCTTGAATATAATTAATGACTTGGCCTCAGCTGCCTTCTGTGGTAGAGAATTCCACAGGTTCACCACTCTCTGGGTGAAGAAATTCCTCCTCATCTCTGTCCTAAATGGCTTACCCCTTATCCTTAGACTGTGACCCCTGGTTCTGGACTCCCCCGCCATCGGGAACATCCTTCCTGCATCTAGTCTGTCTAGTCCTGTTAGAATTTTATAAGTTTCAATGAGATCCCCTCTCATTCTTCTAAACTCTAGTGAGTATAAGCCCAATCGACCCAATCTCTCCTCATACGTCATTCCTGCCATCCCAGGTATCAGTCTGGTGAATCTTCGCTGCACTCCCTTCATGGCAAGAACATCCTTCCTCAGATAAGGCGACCAAAACTGCACACAATACTCAAGGTGTGGTCTCACCAAGGCCCTGTACAACTGCAGCAAGACATCCTTGTTCCTGTACTCAAACCCTCTCACTACGAAGGCCAACATACCATTTGCCTTCTTAATCACCTGCTGCACCTGCATGCTTACCTTCAGGGACTGGTGCACAAGGACACCCAGGTCTCGTTGCACTTCCCCTTCTCCCAATCTATTGCCGTTCAGATAATAATCTGCCTTCTTGTTTTTGCCACCAAAGTGGATAACCTCACATTTATCCACATTATACTGCATCTGCCATGCATCTGCCCAATCGCCCAACCCAATTACCCTTGTGGTTCTGCTTATTAATTTAGATCTTAGCTCCTCAAACTCCCTCAGCAGAACCTCATTCTTAGTTCTACCTATGTCGTTGGTTCCTACATGGACCACGACAACTGGATCCTCCCCCTCCCCCTCCAAGTTCTTCTCCAGCCGCGATAAGATATCCTTAACCCTGGCACCGAACACAGCCTTCAGGACTCTCTTTCGTGGCTGCAGAGAACAGTATCTATCCCCCTGACTATACTCTCCCCTACTATTACCACATTCCTTCCTTCCCCCCCACCAACTTGGATAGCCCCCTGTACCACAGTGCCGTGGTCAGTTTGCCCATCCTCCCTGCAGTCCTTTTCCTCATCCATACAGGTGGAAAGTGCCTTGTACCTGTTGGACCAGGTCCAGGGCTGAGGCTCCTCCATCACTACATCCTGGGTCCCCATACCGCCCTGACTTGCAGTCACACCCTCCTGTCCCTGGCCACTGATGAACTTTAAAGTACTCAAACCCTCTCGCTACGAAGGCCAACATACCATTGCCTTCTTAACTGCCTGCTGCACCTGCATGCTTACCTTCAGCGACTGGTGCACAAGGACACCCATGTCTCGTCGCACTTCCCCTTCTCCCAATCTATTGCCTTCCTGTTTTTGCCACCAAAGTGGATAACCTCACATTTATCCACGTTATATTGCATCTGCCATGCCTCTGCCCAATCACCCAACCTGTCCAAATCATCCTGGAGTTCCTCAGCATCCTCCTCACAGCACACATGTGCAGTTTTGGTCGCCTTATCTGAGGAAGGATGTTCTTGCCATGGAAGGAGTTCAGCGAAGATTCACCAGGCTGATAACTGGGATGGCAGGAATGACGTATGAGGAGAGATTGGGTCGATTGGGCTTATACTCACTGGAGTTTAGAAGAATGAGAGGGGATCTCATTGAAACTTATAAAATTCTGACAGGACTAGACAGACTAGATGCAGGAAGGATGTTCCCGATGGTCGGGGAGTCCAGAACCAGGGGTCACAGTCTAAGGATAAGGGGTAGGCCATTTAGGACAGAAATGAGGAGGAATTTCTTCACCCAGAGAGTGGTGAACCTGTGGAAATCTCTACCACAGAAGGCAGTTGAGGCCAATTCATTAAATATATTCAAGAAGGAGTTGGATATATTTCTTAAGGCTAAAGGGATCAAGGGATATGGGGAGAAGGCAGGGACAGGGTACTGAACTTGGATGATCAGCCATGATCGCATTGAATGGCGGAGTAGGCTCGAGGGGCCGAATGGCCTACTCCTGCTCCTATCTGTTGTGTATGTAATATGTATGCTACTTTAACCCTATGGCCAGGGCAGCACTACTTTGTAGGGCGTAGTGATACCGTAGTGCCACTCCTGGCCATAGGGGTATAAATAGTACTGCGGGTACTGATCTCCCCTCAGTTCCCGCCTGTGGGTATGAAGTAAAGACCTAAGTTAAACCCTTCCAAGCTGTCTCTTCCTTATTGTATTAAGTATATGCGCATACTTTACACTGGCGACTAGGAACGTTCGAACTCACCAGTACAAGGTGCAACAAAGGATCGGTAGCAGTACGGGGAGAGAAGCTTCTTACCAGCCTGCAGAGTCCAGCGTCGACCGAAGGAGGCCACCCAGTTCAGGAGGAGCGGCAGCAACGGAGCGAGAGAGAGAGGTTCCAGCGAAGGCTGCGGCAGCTGAGAGAAGAGGTTGAACGGGCGTTCCAGCCACGGGGCAAAAGTCCACTCAGGGTCAGGTAAACTGCAATCCTTCCCGGGGAACGCGAGCTGCAAGGGCCAGAACGGGCAGGCGATCTGGGGAACAAACGGAGCCACGAGGACTAGCGGGCCACGAGAGGGGAAGGTCGTTGTAATAGCGGCGGTGGCAATAACGGGAGCTGAAAGGGCCAAAAATAACGAACCTGGAGAGACGTCGTTGACAGCAGAGGGAGAAAAGGCGGGAAAAGCGCCATCTAGTGGACAAAGGGGAAAGTTTTTCTCTTCAGCAGTTTAAAATGAACAGCGCCATCTAGTGGACAAAAGGGGGAAAGTTTTTCTCCAGCAGTTTAAAATGAACAGCGCCATCTAGTGGACAAAAGGGGGAAAGTTTTTCTCTTAGGAAAAAAAATAACAGCGCCATCTAGTGGAAAAAGGCGGGAAAACCTCTTCAGTAGTTTTAAAAATGGCTAAAGAAGCTCGGTTGTCAGAATTTGTTGCCGACATAGAAGATTGGGACGCATATGTAGAAAGGCATGAGCTTTATTGCATAGTAAACAAGGTGAAAGATGACGAAAAGGCAGCAACCTTATTAAATTCTATGGGGGCAAAAACATACGGTCTGCTGAGGAATCTTCTTACTCCAGAAAAGCCAGCAGACAAAACGTATGCCCAAATTGTTGATACATTAAAGGAACATTTAAACCCTAAGCCACCATTTATAGCGGAAAGGTACCGCTTTTACAGACGCGACCAAAGGAATGATGAGTCGCAGGCAGCCTATTTGGCTGAGCTCAGACGGTTGTCCAAACATTGCCAGTTTGGAGCCTTTTTGGCGGAAGCGATCAGAGACAGATTTGTCTGTGGCATGTTAAATGAGAGTACACGAAAACGGTTGCTGGCCAAGAAACAGCTCAGCCTAGATCAGGCGATGGAAATAGCATTGGCACATGAAGCAGCAGCACAGGGTGCTGCCCAAATACGACAAAATACAACCGGCTATGACACCCATGAGGTGACATTTCACAAAGGTAAATGCTACCGTTGTGGCAAAACCACCCACGACCAAAGTAATTGTTGGTTTCGTGATAAAATATGCCGGCAGTGTGGGAAAAAGGGGCATATAGCGAAAGTTTGTCGGTCGGGTACGAAACCCAATAGTGGGGGCAATCCGAGCAGTACCAAGGCAAGGACAAAAATACATAAGATATCTGACAGTAGCTCAGACGAGTCACAGGAAGGCACAAAAGCAGAGCCTAAAGGTCTGGGATGTCTCAAGTTATATGGTGTAGACAAAACGGAGGACCACAGCACAATGTGGGTTAAAATGAAGGTAGCAGGCGTCGAAGTTAATATGGAGCTGGACACGGGTTCAGCCCTATCAGTAATTAATGAACAAGATTATAACAGGCTGTTCAAACGCATTCCCTTAAAGGATACCGAAATCAAATTAAAAACATATACGGGACAAAAAGTTTACCCGAAGGGAAAAATGCAAGTAACAGTTAAATACAATGGCAGAAAAGTGCCAGGACTTTATTTATACGTCCTACCAAACGGCGGACCACCACTTTTGGGTAGGGAATGGATAAGAAAAATCCATTTCGACTGGAAGTCGATACACGAGATAAAAGTAGAGACCACCAAGGATGATACAACCATTACAAGCAGGCTGTCGAAACTATTGGCAAAAACGCCAGAGGTGTTCCAACAAGGGCTGGGGACCTTAAAGGACATTAGAGCAAAAATAACTATTGCTCAAGACGCAAACCCCAAGTTTTGTAAGGCCAGACCGGTGCCTTACGCCATCCGGCCAGCTGTGGAAGCAGAACTGGATGCCTTAGAGAGTGCAGGTGTCCTTACAAAGATTGAGTGGAGCGAGTGGGCCACGCCCATCGTCCCAGTTATAAAGAAATCTGCAAATAACACGCCGGGGGAACCAAAGAAGGTTCGCATTTGCGGGGATTTTAAAATAACTATTAACCCAGTCCTGCACACGGTACAGTATCCGCTGCCGCGGATAGAGGACATATTCGCATCGTTAGCTGGGGGTAGACACTTTACGAAGATTGACCTTTGTCAAGCTTATTTACAGATGGAGGTGGAGCAGGACTCGAAAAAGCTCCTAACGATTAACACCCACAAGGGATTGTACCAGTACAATCGCCTGGTATTTGGTGTGGCGTCCGCCCCAGCCATATGGCAGAGGACCATGGAACAGGTCCTACAGGGCATTCCAGGAACGCAGTGCTACCTGGATGACATCCTGGTGACAGGACAAACGGATAACGACCACCTCGCTAACCTGGAGCGAGTACTTCTGCGGTTGCAACAATACGGACTCAGGGCAAACAAGCAGAAATGTGAGTTTTTCCAGGAACGTATCTCATACTGTGGTCACATTATAGATAAGGAAGGCCTGCATAAGTCCCCAGAAAAGATCGAGGCAGTAGTGAAGGCCCCGCCCCCTGAGAATGTATCTCAGTTACGATCATTCTTAGGCCTTATAAACTATTACCATAAGTTCCTCCCGAACTTATCGTCCATTTTACATCCACTAAATTCATTGCTGCAAAAGGGAGTCTCCTGGAATTGGGACGAAGCGTGTGAGGCTGCTTTTAAAAAGGGTAAACAACTCATTACATCAAAGGAAGTGCTCGCACACTTTGACCCAAAAATGCCAATGAGGTTGGCATGTGACGCCTCCCCGTATGGTATAGGGGCAGTGTTGTCACACAAATTTCCCAATGGGACGGAGAGGCCAATAGCATTTGCCTCAAGGTCGTTAACTACAGCCGAAAGAAACTATGCGCAAATCGACAGGGAGGCCCTCAGTCTGGTGTGGGGTGTAAAAACATTCCACCACTATCTACATGGACAACGTTTCACACTACTGACGGATCATCAACCGTTGGTGTCCATATTTAATCCAACAAAAGGGGTGCCCCTGATGACGGCCCAAAGGCTACAGAGATGGTCACTGTTCTTAGGAGCACACCAGTACCTTATCGAATATAAGGGTACCAAACAGCATGGCAATGCGGATGGCCTGTCGCGGCTACCATTGCCTGCAGAGATCGAAGAGATAGTACAGGACCCCGTGGAAATATATCATACGGCGGTTATGGAACACTTGCCCATCACCAGCCAATGTATCGAGCGGGAAACACAGAATGACCCGACACTGGCAAGGGTTTACGAATTGACCGTGAAAGGCTGGCCGGCGCAGGGTGACGCATCATTGCCGGCGTTTTCGGCAAGGAAGGACCAGTTGTCCGTCTGCCGGGGCACATTGATGTGCGGAGCCAGGGTGGTGGTCCCTCAAAAATTACAACATAAAGTGTTGCGGGACTTACACGAAGGTCATCTGGGGGGTGTCAAAATGAAAAGCCTCGCCAGAGCCTACGTCTGGTGGCCCGGCATTGACAGGGACATCGAGGAAGTAGCAAAAGCATGCCAAGGGTGCCAGATGGTACAGAACGTACCACCCCAAGCCCCACTACATCCGTGGGAGTGGCCCTCAACGCCGTGGCAAAGGATCCACGTGGACTTCGCTGGGCCCTTCATGGATGCGATGTTCCTTATTGTAGTGGACGCCCACTCAAAATGGCCGGAGGTCATAAAGATGTCATCAACGACAGCCGAAAAGACGGTCGCAGCCTTAAGGACCATTTTTGCCCGAAATGGGGTGCCCGAGCAAGTCTGTTCGGACAATGGGCCACAATTTGTGGCAGAAGAATTTCAAGCATTCCTAAAAAGGAATGGAGTGCGACATTATACGTCCGCACCATATCATCCGGCTACAAATGGGCTGGCAGAGCGATTTGTACAGACTTTTAAAAAGGCCATCAAGGCGATGGGGGAGGAAAGGTTGCCACTACAACACAAGGTGGACAATTTCCTATTCGCGTACCGTAATGCTGCACATACGGTGACCAACCAGGCCCCCGCCGTCATGTTCTTTAATAGAAGGTTAAGGTCTCGCCTTGAATTGCTCAGACCAAACATCCGGAGAGATGTGGAAAACCGAGTATTTCGTAGGGCTCCTGACAGACAGACACGGAGCTTCGAGGTGGGGCAGCAAGTGTTGGCCCGTGATTATAGAAATGAAAAGTGGCGGTCTGGTACGATAAAGGCCCGCCAGGGACCTTTGATGTACACAGTGGATACTGGGGACGGCATAATCAGACGACATGCTGATCAACTTGTGGAGTCCAGAAACCCAACTGATTCACTACCTCAAACGTCTCAGCACATTGTTCCAGCGGAATCATGGCCCAGCTCGTCGCTACAGAAGTCTCAGGATGGCGAGGAGTTCAGCACTCCAGTGAGCTCCACGGCACAGGATGTGCCATCAGGCACCGACGACTCCAGCGATGAAGTGGTGACGGAAGTACCGCCGCCTACACCGAGACCGACTAGAGAAAGACGTTATCCTCGTCGAGACAGGAGGCCTCCTCAGAGACTGAATCTATAACATGTTTCTTTTTATATATATATATAGGTAGACAACTCTGATGTAAATATGTTATGTATGTTGTGTTACCAAATGTTATTAGCCCTAGTTATGGTGCATCTGTTGACTTAATTGCACGGGTACGTTTTAATTAAAAGGGGAGGAATGTTGTGTATGTAATATGTATGTTACTTTAAACCTATGGCCAGGGCAGCACTACTTTGTAGGGCGTAGTGATACCGTAGTGCCACTCCTGGCCATAGGGGTATAAATAGTACTGCGGGTACTGATCTCCCCTCAGTTCCCGCCTGTGGGTATGAAGTAAAGACCTAAGTTAAACCCTTCCAAGCTGTCTCTTCCTTATTGTATTAAGTATATTCGCATACTTTACACTATCTTCTATGTTTCTATGTTTCTATGTTTACTACTTCACCTAAAGGGTGTGACTGCCCCCTGGAACAAAGTGTCCAGGTAACCCTCCCCCTCCCTGATGCCCCGCAATGTCTGCAGCTCGGACTCCAGCTCAACAACTCTGAGCCCAAGTTGCTCGAGTTGCAGACACTTACTGCAGATGTGGTTGCTCAGGATCGCGATGCTCTCCACAGACTCCCACATGTTGCAGTTATGTCACACCTGCCATCGCTATTCTTGTTTTATTTATTAATTAATTAGTTAAAGATTTTATTCAATCGATATTTTAGGTTTATTGTTTGATTATTTTATTTAGTTTAAGTTATTAATTTAATAAGTACTAGCAAGTTATAGTTTCTCAGCTCTTAATTTAACCCTCTTCCCTAACTTAGAGAGTAAAAAAGAGCTGTAATACTCACCCACCAACCAATCACCTACCTGTTCTCCTGTGACGTCACTCTTTGTTGTTGTTTTTGAATTGGAGCCTCGCCGCTGCCGCTGCTTTAATTCAGCTCCGCTCTCGGGCCGCTCTTTACCCTCTCGCCACTCTCGCTGCTTTAATTCAGGTCCGCTCTCGGGCCGCTCTTTATCCTCTCACCGTTGCCGCTGCTTTAATTCAGGTCCGCTCTCGGGCTGCTCTTTATCCTCTCGCCGCTGCCGCTGCTTTAATTCAGCTCCGCTCTCGGGCCGCTCTTTACCCTCTCGCCACTCTCGCTGCTTTAATTCAGGTCCGCTCTCGGGCCGCTCTTTATCCTCTCACCGTTGCCGCTGCTTTAATTCAGGTCCGCTCTCGGGCCGCTCTTTATCCTCTCACCGTTGCCACTGCTTTAATTCAGGTCCACTCTCGGGCCGCTCTTTATCCTCTCGCCACTGCCGCTGCTTTAATTCAGCTCCGCTCTCGGGCCGCTCTTTACCCTCTCGCCACTCTCGCTGCTTTAATTCAGGTCCGCTCTCGGGCCGCTCTTTATCCTCTCACCGTTGCCGCTGCTTTAATTCAGGTCCGCTCTCGGGCTGCTCTTTATCCTCTCGCCGCTGCCGCTGCTTTAATTCAGCTCCGCTCTCGGGCCGCTCTTTACCCTCTCGCCACTCTCGCTGCTTTAATTCAGGTCCGCTCTCGGGCCGCTCTTTATCCTCTCACCGTTGCCGCTGCTTTAATTCAGGTCCGCTCTCGGGCCGCTCTTTATCCTCTCACCGTTGCCACTGCTTTAATTCAGGTCCACTCTCGGGCCGCTCTTTATCCTCTCGCCACTGCCGCTGCTTTAATTCAGCTCCGCTCTCGGGCCGCTCTTTACCCTCTCGCCACTCTCGCTGCTTTAATTCAGGTCCGCTCTCGGGCCGCTCTTTATCCTCTCACCGTTGCCGCTGCTTTAATTCAGGTCCGCTCTCGGGCCGCTCTTTATCCTCTCACCGTTGCCACTGCTTTAATTCAGGTCCACTCTCGGGCCGCTCTTTATCCTCTCGCCACTGCCGCTGCTTTAATTCAGCTCCGCTCTCGGGCCGCTCTTTATCCTCTCGCCACTCTCGCTGCTTTAATTCAGGTCCACTCTCGGGCCGCTCTTTATCCTCTCACCGTTGCCACTGCTTTAATTCAGGTCCACTCTCGGGCCGCTCTTTATCCTCTCGCCACTGCCGCTGCTTTAATTCAGCTCCGCTCTCAGGCCGCTCTTTATCCTCTCGCCACTCTCGCTGCTTTAATTCAGGTCCGCTCTCGGACCGCTCTTTATCCTCTCGCCACTCTCGCTGCTTTAATTCAGGTCCACTCTCGGGCCGCTCTTTATCCTCTCACCGTTGCCACTGCTTTAATTCAGCTCCACTCTCGGGCCGCTCTTTATCCTCTCGCCACTGCCGCTGCTTTAATTCAGCTCCGCTCTCGGGCCGCTCTTTATCCTCTCGCCACTCTCGCTGCTTTAATTCAGGTCCGCTCTCGGGCCGCTCTTTATCCTCTCACCGCTGCCGCTGCTTTAATTCAGGTCCGCTCTCGGGCCGCTCTTTATCCTCTCGCCGCTGCTTTAATTCAGGTCCACTCTCGGGCCGCTCTTTATCCTCTCGCCGCTCCCGCTGCTTTAATTCAGGTCCGCTCTCGGGCCGCTCTTTATCCTCTCGCCGCTGCTTTAATTCAGGTCCACTCTCGGGCCGCTCTTTATCCTCTCGCCGCTGCTTTAATTCAGCTCCGCTCTCGGGCCGCTCTTTATCCTCTCGCTGCTGCCACTGCTTTAATTCAGGTCCGCTCTCGGGCCGCTCTTTATCCTCTCGCCGCTGCTTTAATTCAGGTCCACTCTCGGGCCGCTCTTTATCCTCTCGCCGCTGCTTTAATTCAGCTCCGCTCTCGGGCCGCTCTTTATCCTCTCGCCGCTGTCACTGCTTTAATTCAGGTCCGCTCTCGGGCTGCTCTTTATCCTCTCGCCGCTGTCACTGCTTTAATTCAGCTCCACTCTCGGGCCGCTCTTTATCCTCTCGCCGCTGCTTTAATTCAGGTCCACTCTCGGGCCGCTCTTTACCCTCTCGCCGCTGCTTTAATTCAGCTCCGCTCTCGGGCCGCTCTTTATCCTCTCACCGCTGTCGCTGCTTTAATTCAGGTCCACTCTCGGGCCGCTCTTTATCCTCTCGCCGCTGCTTTAATTCAGGTCCACTCTCGGGCCGCTCTTTATCCTCTCACCGCTGTCGCTGCTTTAATTCAGGTCCGCTCTCGGGCCGCTCTTTACCCTCTCGCCGCTGCTTTAATTCAGGTCCACTCTCGGGCCGCTCTTTATCCTCTCGCCGCTCCCGCTGCTTTAATTCAGCTCCGCTCTCGGGCCGCTCTTTATCCTCTCGCCGCTCCTTTAATTCAGGTCCACTCTCGGGCCGCTCTTTATCCTCTCACCGCTGCCGCTGCTTTAATTCAGCTCCGCTCTCGGGCCGCTCTTTATCCTCTCGCCGCTGCTTTAATTCAGGTCCGCTCTCGGGCCGCTCTTTATCCTCTCGCCGCTGTCACCGCTTTAATTCAGGTCCACTCTCGGGCCGCTCTTTACCCTCTCGCCGCTGCTTTAATTCAGGTCCACTCTCGGGCCGCTCTTTATCCTCTCACCGTTGCCGCTGCTTTAATTCAGGTCCGCTCTCGGGCCGCTCTTTATCCTCTCACCGTTGCCACTGCTTTAATTCAGGTCCACTCTCGGGCCGCTCTTTATCCTCTCGCCACTGCCGCTGCTTTAATTCAGCTCCGCTCTCGGGCCGCTCTTTACCCTCTCGCCACTCTCGCTGCTTTAATTCAGGTCCGCTCTCGGGCCGCTCTTTATCCTCTCACCGTTGCCGCTGCTTTAATTCAGGTCCGCTCTCGGGCCGCTCTTTATCCTCTCACCGTTGCCACTGCTTTAATTCAGGTCCACTCTCGGGCCGCTCTTTATCCTCTCGCCACTGCCGCTGCTTTAATTCAGCTCCGCTCTCAGGCCGCTCTTTATCCTCTCGCCACTCTCGCTGCTTTAATTCAGGTCCGCTCTCGGACCGCTCTTTATCCTCTCGCCACTCTCGCTGCTTTAATTCAGGTCCACTCTCGGGCCGCTCTTTATCCTCTCACCGTTGCTTTAATTCAGCTCCGCTCTCGGGCCGCTCTTTATCCTCTCACCGTTGCCGCTGCTTTAATTCAGGTCCGCTCTCGGGCCGCTCTTTATCCTCTCACCGTTGCCGCTGCTTTAATTCAGCTCCACTCTCGGGCCGCTCTTTATCCTCTCGCCGCTCCCGCTGCTTTAATTCAGGTCCACTCTCGGGCCGCTCTTTATCCTCTCGCCACTGCCGCTGCTTTAATTCAGCTCCGCTCTCGGGCCGCTCTTTATCCTCTCACCGTTGCCACTGCTTTAATTCAGCTCCACTCTCGGGCCGCTCTTTATCCTCTCGCCGCTCCCGCTGCTTTAATTCAGGTCCACTCTCGGGCCGCTCTTTATCCTCTCGCCACTGCCGCTGCTTTAATTCAGCTCCGCTCTCGGGCCGCTCTTTATCCTCTCGCCGCTGCTTTAATTCAGCTCCGCTCTCGGGCCGCTCTTTATCCTCTCGCCACTCTCGCTGCTTTAATTCAGCTCCGCTCTCGGGCCGCTCTTTATCCTCTCGCCACTCTCGCTGCTTTAATTCAGCTCCGCTCTCGGGCCGCTCTTTATCCTCTCGCCGCTGCTTTAATTCAGCTCCGCTCTCGGGCCGCTCTTTATCCTCTCGCCACTCTCGCTGCTTTAATTCAGCTCCGCTCTCGGGCCGCTCTTTACCCTCTCGCCACTCTCGCTGCTTTAATTCAGGTCCGCTCTCGGGCCGCTCTTTATCCTCTCGCCACTCTCGCTGCTTTAATTCAGGTCCACTCTCGGGCCGCTCTTTATCCTCTCGCCGCTGCTTTAATTCAGGTCCGCTCTCGGGCCGCTCTTTATCCTCTCACCGCTGCCGCTGCTTTAATTCAGGTCCGCTCTCGGGCCGCTCTTTATCCTCTCACCGTTGCCGCTGCTTTAATTCAGCTCCACTCTCGGGCCGCTCTTTATCCTCTCGCCACTGCTTTAATTCAGGTCCACTCTCGGGCCGCTCTTTATCCTCTCGCCGCTCCCGCTGCTTTAATTCAGGTCCGCTCTCGGGCCGCTCTTTATCCTCTCGCTGCTGTCACCGCTTTAATTCAGGTCCACTCTCGGGCCGCTCTTTATCCTCTCACCGTTGCCGCTGCTTTAATTCAGGTCCGCTCTCGGGCTGCTCTTTATCCTCTCGCCGCTGTCACCGCTTTAATTCAGGTCCACTCTCGGGCCGCTCTTTATCCTCTCACCGTTGCCGCTGCTTTAATTCAGCTCCACTCTCGGGCCGCTCTTTATCCTCTCGCCGCTGTCACCGCTTTAATTCAGGTCCACTCTCGGGCCGCTCTTTATCCTCTCGCCGCTGTCACTGCTTTAATTCAGCTCCACTCTCGGGCCGCTCTTTACCCTCTCGCCGCTGTCACCGCTTTAATTCAGGTCCGCTCTCGGGCCGCTCTTTATCCTCTCGCCGCTCCCGCTGCTTTAATTCAGGTCCACTCTCGGGCCGCTCTTTATCCTCTCGCCGCTGTCACTGCTTTAATTCAGGTCCACTCTCGGGCCGCTCTTTATCCTCTCGCCGCTGTCACTGCTTTAATTCAGCTCCACTCTCGGGCCGCTCTTTATCCTCTCGCCGCTGTCACTGCTTTAATTCAGCTCCACTCTCGGGCCGCTCTTTATCCTCTCGCCGCTGTCACTGCTTTAATTCAGCTCCACTCTCGGGCCGCTCTTTATCCTCTCGCCGCTGCTTTAATTCAGCTCCGCTCTCGGGCCGCTCTTTATCCTCTCACCGCTGTCGCTGCTTTAATTCAGGTCCACTCTCGGGCCGCTCTTTACCCTCTCGCCGCTGCTTTAATTCAGGTCCACTCTCGGGCCGCTCTTTATCCTCTCACCGCTGTCGCTGCTTTAATTCAGGTCCACTCTCGGGCCGCTCTTTACCCTCTCGCCGCTGCTTTAATTCAGGTCCACTCTCGGGCCGCTCTTTACCCTCTCGCCGCTGCTTTAATTCAGCTCCGCTCTCGGGCCGCTCTTTATCCTCTCGCCGCTGTCACTGCTTTAATTCAGGTCCACTCTCGGGCCGCTCTTTATCCTCTCGCCGCTACCTCTGCCCCGGTGACCCTGTGTCTGTGTTTTGTGTGTTGGGGGGGGGGGTGAGTGTGTCTGTGTCTGAGTCATCCCATCCCCCTTCCCTTTCTCCTGTTCCTTTTTAAATACTGTTCATCTATAATTTGTCCAGTTCTGATGAAGGATCCACGCCTGAAATGTCAACTTGTCTCAGCCTCTGTTTGACCTGCTGAATGTTTCTTTGTGTTTCAGATTTGCAGTATCTGATTTTTTTTTGCCTTTTTCTCTTTGACGAAGTTTGTGGCCGTGTCTCCTTTGTCTGCTCACTCTTCCTTCACTCCAATATGAAGTGTTTGGGAATATTTAAGTGTTCAAGGTGTTTTATAAATAAAAGTTGTTGTTCAGACTCCTGGTGTATTTCCAGCCAATTCTGGTTTCTTTTTTGTCTTTTTTTGTTATTATATACTTATAGTTTGATTGACACAGAAATCCTATTTATAAAATCGAAAATCTGGCCTGTGCTGTTTAGCACTGACTGACCAGCGGCGCCAATCGGCCAGACTGCGGCATTGCAGCCGGCAGCGCCATCCTGTGCCAACAAAGAGGTACTGCAGCGCGTCTAAGTGCGGACATCGCCACCGGGTGTGTGGGATGAGTTACTGCAGCGGGTCTAAGGGCGGACAGCGCCACTGGGTGTGCGGGAAGAGGTACTGCAGCGCGTCTAAGTGCGGACATTGCCACCGGGTGTGCGGTATGAGGTACTGCAGCGGGCCTAAGAGCGGACAGCGCCACCGGGTGTGCGGGAAGAGGTACTGCAGCGCGTCTAAGTGCGGACATCGCCACCGGGTGTGCGGTATGAGGTACTGCAGCGGGTCTAAGGGCGGACAGCGCCACCGGGTGTGCGGGATGAGGTACTGCACCGTGTCTAAGCGCGGACACCGCCACCCGGTGTGCGGGAAGAGGTACTGCAGCGTGTCTAAGTGCGGACAGCGTCACCTGGTGTACGGGATGAGGTACTGCAGCGGATCTAAGGACGGACACCGCCACCTGGTGTACCGGATGAGGTACTGCAGCGGATCTGAGGGCGGACAGCGCCACCCGGTGTGCAGGATGAGGTAGTGCAGCGGATCTAATGACGGACAGCGTCACCTGGTGTGCGGGATGAGGTACTGCAGCGGATCTAAGGACGGACACCGCCACCTGGTGTACCGGATGAGGTACTGCAGCGGATCTGAGGGCGGACAGCGCCACCTGGTGTGCGGCATGAGGTACTGCAGCGTGCCTAAGGACGGACAGCGTCACCTGGTGTGCGGGATGAGGTACTGCAGCGTGCCTAAGGACGGACTGCGTCATCTGGTGTGCGGGATGAGGTACTGCAGCGTGCCTAAGGACGGACAGCGTCACCTGCTGTGCGGGATGAGGTACTGCAGCGTGTCTAAGCGCGGACATCGCCACCCGGTGTACCGGATGAGGTACTGCAGCGGGCGGACAGCGCCACCTTGCGGTTTTGTGAGAAAGGAGGCGGTCCGGAAGTAGATCTTTGACCCCTGCAGGATCTGGATTTCCGGTACTGAAGCCGCAATGGCGTCGGTGTTTCCAAAGCTGAAGGCAGGCTGCTGCCAGCAATCCGCCTCCATCGGCCTGAGTAGCGGCCAGAGAGGGGTCCAGGGC
This sequence comes from Somniosus microcephalus, assembly GCF_052327205.1. NCBI lineage: Eukaryota > Metazoa > Chordata > Chondrichthyes > Squaliformes > Somniosidae > Somniosus > Somniosus microcephalus. Next base: position 1,750,566 of record NC_141010.1, read on the forward strand.
TTCTAACCCCATTGCAGAATGCCCTATATACACGCTGATAGAGCCATTTGCTGAGAATCAAAGCGATATTATTGATAAAAACTTAAATACCAGATACAAGTTTTTTTGCGTTCGTTAATCCAATTTGCCGGACTCCAACTCAACTCAAAACGAAATAAAATAAGTTTTTAATGTTTGGAAACGGCGCCCATTCTGTAAAAAATCTTCAGGAGCCAAAACATTGCCAAGAAAATCCAAGCCCCAGGCGCCAGTTCCTGTGCCTTAAAGTAAAGCCCGAAGTTGCTGCCAGTGGCAGCCCCGCAGAGTAAAGATTATGGAAGAAAAGGAACACTTGGGGTGAATGTTCAGACAGAGGATCAGGATCAGGGCCGCCGCCAGCACACTTTCACTCTCCTTTCCTTGCTGTTTTCTGTGGGATGCCGGGCTCGGAGCGAGCTGGGACTAAGGTGGACGGAGGCAGTGGCTCGGGCTCCCTGCAGCCCGGCCCCAGCAGCGGCAGAGAGCGGCGCAAAGCAGCGTCCAGGCACAAGCGACACCGAGCCAAGCACAGCCGGGACTCGCCAGGGGCGGCTGCGCAGCCTCCGCTCACCAAGGTGAAGTCTCTGGTGGAGTACGATGACATCAGCTCGGACTCCGACACTTTTTCTGAGGTCACCGAGCGGAGGGAGAAGGAAGAACGGACGAGCTCGGACAGAGCGCTTAAAGTTCACAAGCATCACCACCACCATCCGCATAAACGGGTTAAGGAGCACCACAAGTCGAAGGAGATGGAAAGGGTTAAAGAGCGGGCCAGGAGGCCGGAGTCTGGCAAATCCAGTACCAGCAGAGAAAGGACTTCTTCCAAAAGGCAGGTGATGGAGGACGAGGATGGCGGGAAGAAGGAGCAAACATCGCCATTCTTGAAACATGGCAGCAAGGAGACAAAGTCTGCCAAATCGTACAAAGAGAGGGGTAAGAGAGAGAAAGAGGAGCGATCAACGCACAAGGAGCGAGTGAAGAGCCAGAAGAAAAGCAAGGAAACGCCGCGAGGTTATCGAACGTCCCCCAGCCCGAAAAAGAAAAGCGGGAGCCCGAGGCGCAAGCGGTCATCGAGCCCCAATAGAGAAGACAGCCCCTTTGGGACATACAGCAAAGGATACGATGCCAGCCCTGTTTATAGGTCCCGGACTTCAAGTAATTACGATGGTTATCGGCGAAGTCCTGGTGATTCCAGCCGGAAACAGTCAGTGAGTCCACCCTACTACGGTTCCAGGGAGCCCGCTGCCTACCAAATCGGTTATAACGTGCGATCACCAAGTCCTTACGCCAGGAGGCAACGGTCTTCGAGCCCCTACAGCAGACACCGATCGCCCAGCTATGACAGACACAGCAGCTCGTACGAATACAGCGGGAGATCACCAAGTCCGTACGGCAGGAGGCGGTCACTCAGCCCGTACAGCACCAGACGGTCATTCAGCCAAAGCCCGGTGGCCAGGTACAGTCTGAACTTTACTAACCTATTACGATACAATTAACTGAAACAGATTTGTGTCAGTCCGTAGCTGTGAGTTGCATGCCCTGTTTATAGTGCGAGATGGTTGGGGGTAGTTAGGAGGTCTTAGTTCGGGGTCGGGTGAGACTTGCACCTACAGAATCTCAGATCTGGTGTTGTAGTCTCAGCCCCTAGAGTCACGGCCGGGGAATGAGGCAGTACCACACTGCCTTGCTGGCGGGTCTTGGGCCTAGTGCTAACTCTTGCGTCACTACTGTGACCCTGTTGTTGGCGGGGCGACGGGTTCAGTGTTTGAGGGGCGCCCTCTCCCCGCTCTGACTGGACTGGGGCAGCTTGAAGTGGCAGGAGGTTTATCGTCGCTTGAGGCCTGTATTGAGTTTCAGGCAATGTGTGTAATAATTTAGTTTCTTTTAGAGAGTGACAAAGAGAAGCGAGTGGCTGAGATGTCATCTTCACATCTTCAGAGCTCTGGTGTCAGGTTCCAAAAGTGACCTCCTTGTCTCTGTTGCTGCAGCACCTCCCACCACTCAAAACACTGGCTGGCCGAAGGCAGGTGGGGGAGGGGTGTGGAAGTGTCTGGATAACTGGAGCAGGAAGGCCGGGTCCTGGGCTTTACAGACCGAGCTCGTCACACAAATGTTATAAATTGGGGCTGGAAGTCGGATTGTGAGGGGCACTAGTGAGACCGCCATGTTAAAGGATCGTGTAGTGAGGTCACACCACGGCCGAGTGCTAATGCCCGGGTGTGGGCACATGGTGCCAGGGCATGGGTAGCCTTGAACCTCACTGACGTGATACCTGGTGCTGGACCAGGATACCCACAAGGGGGTCGCTGTGCACGAGGGAGTCGCTGGGCACAAAGGGGTCGCTGTGCGTGAGGGGGTCGCGGTGCGGGAGGGGGTCGCTGGGCGCGAGGAGGTCGCTGGGCGCGAGGGGGGACGCTGGGCGCGAGGGGGTCGCTGTGCGGGAGGGGGTCGCTGTGCGGGAGGGGGTCGCTGGGCGCGAGGGGAGTCGCTGGGCGCGAGGGGGACGCTGGGCGCGAGGGGGACGCTGGGCGCGAGGGGGACGCTGGGCGCGAGGGGGTCGCTGGGCGCGAGGGGGACGCTGGGCGCGAGGGGGCCGCTGGGCGGGAGGGGGTCGCTGGGCGGGAGGGGGGTCGCGGTGCGGGAGGGGAGTCGCTGTGCGGGAGGGGGTCGCTGTGCGGGAGGGGTCGCTGTGCGGGAGGGGGTCGCTGTGCGGGAGGGGGTCGCTGTGCGGGAGGGGTCGCTGTGCGGGAGGGGAGTCGCTGTGCGGGAGGGGTCGCTGTGCGGGAGGGGGTCGCTGTGCGGGAGGGGTCGCTGTGCGGGAGGGGGTCGCGGTGCGGGAGGTGGTCGCGGTGCGGGAGGGGGGTCGCGGTGCGGGAGGGGGGTCGCGGTGCGGGAGGGGGGTCGCGGTGCGGGAGGGGGTCGCTGTGCGGGAGGGGAGTCGCGGTGCGGGAGGGGGTCGCTGTGCGGGAGGGGTCGCTGTGCGGGAGGGGGTCGCTGTGCGGGAGGGGGTCGCTGTGCGGGAGGGGTCGCTGTGCGGGAGGGGTCGCTGTGCGGGAGGGGAGTCGCTGTGCGGGAGGGGTCGCTGTGCGGGAGGGGGTCGCTGTGCGGGAGGGGTCGCTGTGCGGGAGGGGGTCGCGGTGCGGGAGGTGGTCGCGGTGCGGGAGGGGGGTCGCGGTGCGGGAGGGGGGTCGCGGTGCGGGAGGGGGGTCACTGTGCACGAGGGGGTCATTGTGCACGATCAGGGTTACTACCTAACTGGACAATGGTGTTAATCCGTGACTCTGCCCAGTGTGTGGGTTTTAAACACGGTGATGAGATTTTTAAATTGGAGGCATTGTGAGCCTGAGAGCCAGGGTAGGTCAGCAAGGACGGGGTGATGGGAGAGCAGGACTTGGTGCGAGTTAGGATACGGGCAGCAGAGTTCTGGGTGTGCTGAAGTTTACGGAGGGTTGATGATGGGAGGCCAGGCAGGAGACTACTGGTTCCTTTGCTTTTTGTGGTCATTTGGACTTGGATGTAAGAAGTATGATTAAGAAGTTTGCAGATGATACAAAAATAGGCCGTGTGGTTGATAGTGAAGAAGAAAGCTGCAGACTGAGGAAAATAGCAATGGATTGGTCAGGTGGGTAGAACAGTAGCAAATGGAATTCAATCTGGAGAAGTGTGAGGTAATGCATTTGGGGAGGGCTAACAAGGAAAGGGAATACACTATAAATGGTAAGACACTGAGTAGTGCAGAAGATCAGAGGGACCTTGGAGTGCATGTCCACAGATCCCTGAAGGTAGCAGGCCAGGAAGATAAGGTGGTTAAGAAGCCATACAGAATGCTTGCCTTTATTAGCTGAGGTATAGAATATAAGAGCAGGGGGGTTGTGCTTGAACTGTATAAAACACTAGTTAGGCCTCAGCTAGAGTACTGCGTGCAGTTCTGGTCACCACATTACAGGAAGGATGTGATTGCACTGGAGAGGGTACAGAGGAGATTTATGAGGATGTTGCCTGTGCTGGGGAATTTTAGCTATGAGGAAAGATTGGATAGGCTGGGGTTGTTTTCTTTAGAACAGAGGAGGCTGAGGGGAGACTTAATTGAGGTGTATAAAATGATGAGGAGCCTAGATAGAGTTGATAGAAGGACCTGTTTCCCTTAGCAGAGGGGTCGATAACCAGGGGGACATAGATTTAAGTAATTGGCAGGAGGTTCAGAGGGGAGTTGAGGAGAAATTTCTTTCACCCGGATGGGGTGGGGTCTGGAACTCACTGCCTGAAAGGGTGGTAGAGGCAGAAACCCTCATCACATTTAAAAAGTACTTGGATATGTACCTGAAGTGCCGGAACCCACAGGGCTACGGACCAAGAGCTGGACAGTGGGATTAGGCTGGAGAGCTCTTTTTCGGCTGGCGCGGACAAGATGGGCCGAATGGCCTCCTTCTGTGCGGTAAACGTCTATGATTCTATGAGAGCCCTGGAATAGTTGAGTCTGGAATAGTGACGTCTGGAGGTAACAAAAGCATGGATGAGGGTTTCAGTGGCAGATGGTCTGAGGTGGGGCGGAGACGGTCGATGTTACGGAGTATACAGTGGTGTCCCCCAGGGGTCGGTGTTGGGACCACTGCTCATTTTGATAGAGATCAAAAGATTTTGGGATATTAAGGGAATCAAGGGATATGGGGACCGTGCAGGAAGTGGAGTTGAGGTAGAAGATCGGCCATGATCTTATTGAATGGCGGAGCAGGCTCGAGGGGCCGAATGGCGGAGCAGGCTCGAGGGGCCGAATGGCGGAGCAGACTCGAGGGGCCGAATGGCGGAGCAGGCTCGAGGGGCCGAATGGCGGAGCAGGCTCGAGGGGCCGAATGGCGGAGCAGACTCGAGGGGCCGAATGGCGGAGCAGGCTCGAGGGGCCGAATGGCGGAGCAGGCTCGAGGGGCCAGATGGCCGACTCCTGCTCCTAATACTTATGTTCTTACGTTTGCAGATGACAAGAAACTCAGAAATGTAGTAAACAGTGAGGAGGATAGTAACAGACTTCAGGAGGACACAGACAGACTGGGGAAGTGGGCAGACGCGTGGTGGATGTAAGAGAAGTGTGAATTGATGCATTTTGGAAGGAAGACTGAGGAGAGGCAATATAAACTAAAGGGTGAAATTATAAAGGGGGTGCAGGAACAGGAACCTGGGGGTATATGTAGACAAATCTTTGAAGATGGCAGGACAAGTTGTGTCAGATTCTGGGCACCACACTTTCGGAAGGATGTCAAGGCCTTGGAGAGGGTACAGAGGAGATTTACTAGAATGGTTCCAGGGATGAAGGATTTCAGTGATGTGGAGAAGCTGGGATTGTTCTCCTTAGAGCAGAGAAGATTAAGAGGAGATTTAATAGAGGTGTTCAAAATCATGTAGGGTTTTGATAGACTAAATAAGGAGAAACTGTTTCCAGTGGCAGAAGAGTCAGTAACCAGAGGACACAGATTTAAAGTAATTGACAAACGAACCAGAGGTGACAGGAGGGAAAACTCATTACACAGCGAGTTATTGTGATCTGGAAAGCGCCGAAAAAAGAGACTCCCATTTCTCCCGCGCCTTTCACGACCACCAGACGTCCAAAGCGCTTTACAGCCAATGAAGTACTTTTTTTTTTGCTGGTATTGTCACTGTTGTAATGTAGGAAACGCAGCAGCCAATTTGCACACAGCAAGCTCCCACAAACAGCAATGTGATAATGACCAGATCATCTGTTTAGTGATCTTGATTGAGGGATGAATATTGGCCCAGGACACCGGGGAGAACTCCCCAGCTCTTCTTCAAAATAGTGCCGTGGGATTTACGTCCACCTGAGAGAGCAGACGGGGCTTCGGTTTAATGCCTCATCTGAAAGACAGCATCCCCGACAGTGCAGCGCTCCCTCAGTACTGCCCCAACGACAGTGCAGCACTCCCTCAGTACTGCCCCTCCGACAGTGCAGCACTCCCTCAGTACTGCCCCTCCGACAGTGCAGTGCTCCCTCAGTACTGCCCCTCCGACAGTGCAGCGCTCCCACAGTACTGCCCCTCCGACAGTGCAGCGCTCCCTCAGTACTGCCCCTCCGACAGTGCGGCGCTCCCGCAGTACTGCCCCTCCGACAGTGCAGCGCTCCCTCAGTACTGCCACTCCGACAGTGCGGCACTCCCTCAGTACTGCCCCTCCGACAGTGCAGCGCTACCTCAGTACTGCCCCTTTGACAGTGCAGCGCTACCTCAGTACTGCCCCTCCGACAGTGCAGCATTCCCTCAGTACTGCCCCTCCGACAGTGCGGCGCTCCCTCAGTACTGCCCCTCCGACAGTGCGGCACTCCCTCAGTACAGCCCCAACGACAGTGCAGCGCTCCCTCAGTACTGCCCCTCCGACAGTGCGGCACTCCCTCAGTACAGCCCCAACGACAGTGCAGCGCTCCCTCAGTACTACCCCTCTGACAGTGCAGCGCTCCCTCAGTACTGCCCCTTCGACAGTGCAGCGCTCCCTCAGTACTTCTCCTCCGACAATGCAGCACTCCCTCAGTACTGCCCCTCCGACAGTGCTGCGCTCCCGCAGTACTGCCCCTCCGACAGTGCGGCACTCCCTCAGTACTGCCCCAATGACAGTGCAGCGCTCCCTCAGTACTGCCCCTCCGACATTGCGGCGCTCCCTCAGTACTGCCCCTCCGACAGTGCGGCGCTCCCTCAGTACTGCCCCTCCGACAGTGCGGCGCTCCCTCAGTACTGACCCAACGACAGTGCAGCGCTCCCTCAGTGCTGCCCCTCCGACCGACAGTGCAGCGCTCCCGCAGTACTACCCCTCCGACAGTGCAGCGCTCCCTCAGTACTGCCCCTTTGACAGTGCAGCGCTCCCTCAGTACTGCCCCTCCGACAGTGCAGCACTCCCTCGGTACTGCCCCTCCGACAGTGCAGCACTCCCTCGGTACTGCCCCTCCGACAGTGCGGCACTCCGACAGTGCGGCACTCCCTCAGTACTGCCCCTCCGACAGTGCAGCGCTCCCTCAGTACTGCCCCTCCAACAGTGCAGCGCTCCCGCAGTACTGCCCCTCCGACAGTGCAGCGCTCCCTCAGTACTGCCCCTTTGACAGTGCAGCGCTCCCTCAGTACTGCCCCTTTGACAGTGCAGCGCTCCCGCAGTACTGCCCCTCCGACAGTGCGGCACTCCCAGTGCGGCAGTCCCTCAGTACTGCCCCAACGACAGTGCAGCGCTCCCTCAGTACTGCCCCTCCGACAGTGCAGCGCTCCCTCAGTACTGCCCCTTCGACAGTGCAGCGCTCCCTCAGTACTGCCCCTTCGACAGTGCAGCGCTCCCTCAGTACTGCCCCTCTGACAGTGCAGCGCTCCCTCAGTACTGCCCCTCTGACAGTGCAGTGCTCCCACAGTACAGCCCCTCCGACAGTGCAGCGCTCCCTCAGTACTGCCCCTCCGACAGTGCAGCGCTCCCGCAGTACTGCCCCTCCGACAGTGCGGCACTCCCTCAGTACTGCCCCAACGACAGTGCAGCGCTCCCGCAGTACTGCCCCTCCGACAGTGCAGCGCTACCTCAGTACTGCCCCTCCGACAGTGCAGCGCTCCCTCAGTACTGCCCCTCCGACAGTGCAGCACTCTCTCAGTACTGCCCCTCCGACAGTGCAGCGCTCCCGCAGTACTGCCCCTCCGACAGTGCAGCGCTCCCTCAGTACTGCCCCTCTTGACAGTGCAGCGCTCCCTCAGTACTGCCCCTCCAACAGTGCAGCGCTCCTGCAGTACTGCCCCTCCGACAGTGCAGCGCTCCTGCAGTACTGCCCCTCCGACATTGCAGCGCTCCCGCAGTACTGCCCCTCCGACAGTGCAGCGCTCCCTCAGTACTGCCCCTTTGACAGTGCAGCGCTCCCTCAGTACTGCCGCTCCGACAGAGCAGCACTCCCTCAGTACTGCCCCTCCGACAGTACAGCGCTCCCGCAGTACTGCCCCTCCGACAGTGCGGCACTCCCTCAGTACTGCCCCTCCGACAGTGCAGCGCTACCTCAGTACTGCCCCTTTGACAGTGCAGCGCTCCCTCAGTACTGCCCCTCCGACAGTGCAGCACTCCCTCAGTACTGCCCCTCCGACAGTGCAGCGCTCCCGCAGTACTGCCCCTTTGACAGTGCAGCGCTCCCTCAGTACTTCTCCTCCGACAATGCAGCACTCCCTCAGTACTGCCCCTCCGACAGTGCTGCGCTCCCGCAGTACAGCCCCAACGACAGTGCAGTGCTCCCTCAGTACTGCCCCTCTGACAGTGCAGCGCTCCCTCAGTACTGCCCCTCCGACAGTGCTGCGCTCCCGCAGTACAGCCCCAACGACAGTGCAGCGCTCCCTCAGTACTGCCCCTCCGACAGTGCTGCGCTCCCGAAGTACTGCCCCTCCGACAGTGCGGTACTCCGACAGTGCGGCACTCCCTCAGCACTGCCCCAATGACAGTGCAGCGCTCCCTCAGTACTGCCCCTCCGACAGTGCGGCGCTCCCTCAGTACTGCCCCTCCGACAGTGCGGCACTCCCTCAGTACTGCCCCTCCGACAGTGCAGCGCTCCCTCAGTACTGCCCCTCCGACAGTGCAGCGCTCCCTCAGTACTGCCCCTTTGACAGTACAGCGCTCCCTCAGTACTGCCCCTCCGACAGTGCAGCGCTCCCGCAGTACTGCCCCTCTGACAGTGCAGCACTCCCTCAGTACTGCCCCTCCGACAGTGCAGTGCTCCCGCAGTACTGCCCCAACGACAGTGCGGCACTCCCACAGTACTGCCCCTTCGATAGTGGAGTGCTCCCGCAGTACTGCCCCTCTGACAGTGCAGCACTCCCTCAGTACTGCCCCTCCGACAGTGCAGTGCTCCCGCAGTACTGCCCCTCCAACAGTGCAGCGCTCCCTCAGTACTGCCCCTTTGACAGTGCAGCGCTCCCTCAGTACTGCCCCTCCGACAGTGCAGCGCTCCCTCAGTATTGCCCCTCCGACAGTGCAGCGCTCCCGCAGTACTGCCCCTCCGACAGTGCAGCACTCCCTCGGTACTGCCCCTCCGACAGTGCAGCGCTCCCTCGGTCCTGCCCCTCCGACAGTGCGGCACTCCGACAGTGCGGCACTCCCTCAGTACTGCCCCGCCGACAGTGCAGCGCTCCCTCAGTACTGCCCCTCTGACAGTGCAGCACTCCGACAGTGCGGCACTCCCTCAGTACTGCCCCTCCGACAGTGCAGCGCTCCCTCAGTGCTGCCCCTCCGACAGTGCGGCGCTCCCTCAGTATTGCACTGGAGTGTCAGCCTAGATTTTTGTGCTCAAGTCTCTGGAGTGGGACTTGAACCCACGACCTTCTGACTCAGAGGCGAGGGTGCTGCCCACTGAGCCACGGCTGACACTGCCTGAAAGGGCAGTGGAAACAGATTCAATAATTAACTTTCAAAAGGGAATTAGACAAATACTTGAAGGGGAAGTATTTGCAGGGCTATGGGGATAGGGAAGTGGGACTAATTGGAGCGCTCTTTCAAAGAGCTGGCACAGGCACAATGGACCGAATGGCCTCCTTTTCAGCATCGTTCTATGATTCTCTGTGGACGTAGGCAGTCTTGGTGATAGAGAGGATCTGAGGTTGGAAGCTCAGCTCCGGGTTGGAAAGGATGCAGAGGTTGCAAACAATCTGGCTTAGTTTGAGAGTGGCCAGGAAGGGGGACGGAATTGGTTGCTAGAATAGGGAGTTGTGGGAGCTGAGATAGACTTTTCTCTTGTAAATAGACATTTACAGTACAGAAGGAGGCCTACGCTATGAAGCCACGCTACATACTATCACCATCCCAGAGAAGGGTATGGGTGAAATCAGAGACCTCTGCCTGAGAGTAACACAGGCTCCTGAGTGGCTCACTCTGTCACCTCAGTTATTTTACAGCAGAAACTGTGAGCTGGCTGTTCAGTCAATGTGTTTGGGCAATGCAGGCTTTGCAAAGAAGTTTCTAATCCACTGTACAACATTTTGCAAACATTGACCCTGGCTGTTACTCATCCTTTAGCTGCACGGGTTATATCTGTTGTGTGTACACTATTGCACGGGTTATATCTGCTGTGTGTACACTATTACATGGGTTATATCTGCTGTGTGTACACTATTACACGGGTTATATCTGCTGTTTGTACACTATTACACGGGTTACATCTGTGTGTACACTATTACACAGGTTATATCTGCTGTGTGTACACTATTGCACGGGTTATATCTGCTGTGTGTACACTATTACACGGGTTATATCTGCTGTGTGTACACTATTGCACGGGTTATATCTGCTGTTTGTACACTATTACATGGGTTATATCTGCTGTGTGTACACTATTACACGGGTTATATCTGCTGTGTGTACACTATTACACAGGTTATATCTGCTGTTTGTACACTATTGCACGGGTTATATCTGCTGTGTGTACACTATTGCACGGGTTATATCTGCTGTGTGTACACTATTACACGGGTTATATCTGTGTGTACACTATTGCACAGGTTATATCTGCTGTGTGTACACTTACACGGGTTATATCTGTTGTGTGTACACTATTGCACGGGTTATATCTGCTGTGTGTACACTATTACACAGGTTATATCTGCTGTGTGTACACTATTGCACGGGTTATAGCTGTTGTGTGTACACTTGCACGGGTTATATCTGCTGTTTGTACACTAATACACAGGTTATATCTGTTGTGTGTACACTATTACACAGGTTATATCTGCTGTGTGTACACTATTACACGGGTTATATCTGCTGTGTGTACACTATTACACGGGTTATATCTGCTGTGTGTACACTATTACACGGGTTATATCTGCTGTGTGTACACTATTACACGGGTTATATCTGCTGTGTGTACACTATTACACGGGTTATATCTGCTGTGTGTACACTATTACACGGGTTATATCTGCTGTGTGTACACTATTACACGGGTTATATCTGCTGTGTGTACACTATTACACAGATGATCTCTGCCGGCAGTATAGTTTGTTTTGGGTTGGGTATGATTTTGCTGGAGTATTCTGCGTGTTCAGGTTATCTCTGTTGCACCAAGTTGCTCCAAGGTTTTCATAGAATCGTAGAAACGAACAGGAACATCGGAGCCCCTCGAGCCTGTTCCACCATTCAGTGAAATCATGGCTGATCTGTGACCTAACTCCATATACCCGCTTTTGCCCCATATCCCTTAATACCTTTGGTTAACAGAAATCTATCAATCTCAGATTTAAAATGAACAATTGATCTCGCATCAATTGCCGTTTGCGGAAGAGAGTTCTAAACCTCTCCCACCCTTTGTGTGTAGAAGTGTTTCCTAATTTCACTCCTGAAAGGTCTGACTCTAATTTTTAGACTCTGCCCCCCAGTCCTAGACTCCCCAACCAGCGGAAATAGTTTCTCTCTCTCCACCCTATCTCTTCCCCTTAATATCTTGAAAACTTCGATCACATCACCCCTTAACCTTCTAAATTCCAGGGAATACAACCCTAATTCGTGTAATCTCTCCTCGTAACTTAACCCTTGGAGCCCTGGTATCATTCTGGTAAACCTACGCTGCACTCCCTCCAAGGCCAATATATCCTTCCTAAGGTGTGGTGCCCAGAACTGCTCCCAGTGCTCCAGGTGTGGTCTAACCAGGGTTTCGTATACCTGGAGCATAACTTCTACCCCCTTGGATTCTAATCCTCTCGATATAAAGGCCAGCATTCCATTAGCCTCTTTGTTCATTTTCTGTAGCTGTTCCTGACATTTTAATGATCGATGTACCTGGACCCCCAAGTCTCTTTGGACATCCACTGTTTTTAGTTTTTCACCATTTAGAAAGTACCCTGTTCTATCCTTTTTAGTTCCAAAGTGGGTGACCCCACATTTGCCACAATTTTGCCCATTCACTTAATCTATCAATATCCCTTGCGATTTTAATAGCAAAGAAGGCGGCCATTCGGCCCCTCGTGCCTGTGCCAGCTCTTTGAACGAGTTCTCCAATTAGTCCCACTCCCTGCTCTTTCTCCTTAGCCCTGCAAATTTTTCCCCCTTCAAGTATTTATCTAATTCCCCTTTGAAAGTTACCATTGAATCTGCCCCCACCGCCCTTTCAGGCAGCGTGTTCCAGATCACAACAACTCGTTGCATAAAAAAAAATCTCCTCATCTCCCCCCTGTTTATTTTTTGCCAATCACCTTAAATCATGTTGTCTGGCTACTGACCCTTCTTCCAAGATTACCTTCCTTGCATCAAATTGTAGTTCAGACTGAGATGAGGTTGACAGTGAAGTAGAACTGCCCTTTGACCTGGTTTAGTGACCATTTATTGCACTGAATATCTGCTGCTGAAACCCTCCTCCTTGCCTTTATTACCTCGAGACTCGACTATTCCAACACACTCCTGGCAGTCCGCCCATCTTCCACCCGACATAAACTTGTGCTCTTCCAAAACTCTGCTGCCCTTCTCTTCACTCGCATCAAGTCCCGTTCACCCATCACCCCTGTGCTCGCTGACCTACATTGACTCCCGGTTGAGCAATGCCTCAATTTTAAAATCCTCAGCCTTGTTTTCAAATCCCTCCATGGCCTCGCCCCTCCCTATCTCTGTAACCTCCTCCAAGACTTCGAGATCTCTGCGCTCCTCCAGTTCTGGCCTCTTGTGCATCCCCGATTTTAATCGCTCCACCATTGGCGGCTGTGCCTTCAGCTGCCTGGGCCCTGAGCTCTGGAATTCCCTCCCTAAACCTCTCCGCCTCTCTCCTCCTTTAAAATGCTCCTTAAAACTGACCTCTTTGACCGAGCTTTTGGTCACCTGTTCTGATTCTCCTTATGTGGCTCGGTGTCAAAAATATTTTTATTGATCTCGCTCTTATTCAGCTCCTTGGGACGTTTTGCTACGTTAAATGCACTCCATAAATGTAAGTTGTTGAATTCGCATGGCCAGGGTTGGAGAGTGAACCAGGCTGAAGAGCTTCCTGTTTCTTGGGAAAACTGATTTAAGAAGGAGATAGATTTCTAGACACAAAAGACATCAAGGGGTATGGGGAGAGAGCGGGAATCTGGTATTGAGATCGAGGATCAGCCAGGATCACACTGAATGGCGGAGCAGGCTCGAAGGGCCAAATGGCCGACTCCTGCTCCTATTTTTCTATGTTTCTATATTTCTATTTGTTGATTTTCACACAGGAAATTCCAGGAGATCACTATTGGTTCAGGTTCAAAGCATAACCCTTGAGCAGAAGATTCTGGATATTGGTTCTGAGCAAAGGTTCAGGAAGTCAGGATCATTTTCTTTGAAAAAGCCGAGGTTTTGAGGTGGCCAAACTGACAGGTCTAACAGACTGATCCAGGGAAATGTTTCTTGTGGGGAGGGTCATAGAGTCATAATGGCACAGACGAACATAAGAAATAAGAGCAGGAGTCGGCCATACGGCCCCTCGAGCCAGCTCCACCATTCAATAAGATCATGGCTGATCATCGACCTCGACTCCACTTTCCTGCCCGATCTCCATATCCCTTGATTCCCCTAGAGTCCAAAAATCTATCGATCTCAGCCTTGAATATACTCAACGACTCAGCATTCACAGCCCTCTGGGGCAGAGAATTCCAAAGATTCACAACCCTCTGAGTGAAGAAATTCCTCCTCATCTCAGTCTTAAATTACCTACCCCTTATCCTGAGACTATGACCCCTGGTTCTAGACACTCCAGCCAGGGGGAACAGCCTCTCAGCATCTACCCTGTCAATCCCCCTCAGAATCTTGTGTGTTTCAATGAGATCACCTCTCATTCTTCTAAACTCCAGAGAGTATCGGCCCATTCTACACAATCTCTCCTCACAGGACAACCCTCTCATCCCAGGAATCAATCTAGTGAACCTTCGTTGCACCGCCTCCAAGGCAAGTATATCCTTCCTTAGATAAGGAGACCAGAACTGTGCCCAGTACTCCAGGTGTGGTCTCACCAAGGTCCTGTACAATTGGAGCAAGACTTCCTTACTCTTATACTCCAACCCCCTGCAATAAAGGCCAACATGCCATTTGCCTTCCTTATTGCTTGCTGTACCTGCAGGCTAGCTTTCTGTGTTTCTTGCACTAAGACACCCAAATCTCTCTGAACACCAACATTTGAAAGTTTCTCACCATTTAGAAAATATTCTGTTTTTCTATTCCTCCTACCAAAGTGAATAACCTCACATTTCCCCACATTATACTCCATCTGCCACCTTACTGCCACTCACTCAGTCTATCTATATCCCTTTGCAGACTCTTTGTGTTCTCCTCACAGCTTATTGTCCCACCTAGCTTTGTATCATCAGCAAACTTGGATACATTGCACTCGGTCCCTTCATCTAGGTCATTAATATAGATTGTAAATAGCTGAGGCCCCAACACTGATCCTTGCGGCACCCCGCTAGTTACAACCTGCCAACCTGAAAAAGATCCGTTTATCCCTGATCTCTGTTTTCTGTCCGTTAATCAATCCTCTATCCATGCTACTATATTACCCCAACCCCATGAGCCCTAATCTTGTGTAATAACCTTTTTATGTGACACCTTATCGAATGCCTTTTGGAAATCCAAATATACTACATCCACTGGTTCCCCTTTATCTACCCTGCTAGTTACATCCTCAAAAAACTCTAATAAATTTGTCAAACATGATTTCCCTTTTATAAAACCATGCTGACTCTGCCTGTTATGATTTTCTAAGTGTCCTGATACCACTTCCTTAACAATGGATTCCAGCATTTTCCCGATGACTGATGTCAGGCTAACTGGCCTGTAGTTCCCTGTTTTTTCTCTCCCTCCTTTCTTGAATAGCGGGGTTACATTTGCGACCTTCCAATCCGCTGGGACCATTCTAGCATCTAGGGAATTTTGGAAGATCAAAACCAATGCATCCATTATTTCTTGAGCCACCTCTTTTAGAACGCATTCGGCCCATCGAGTCGGTGCCGGCTCTCTGTAGAGCAATCCAGTCAGTCCCATTCCCCCGCTCTATCCCCGTAGTCCTGCAAGTTTATTTCCCCCAAGTGCCTATCCAGTCTCCCCTTGAAAACATTGAGTGTCTCCGCTTCCACCACTTCCGTCGGCAGCGAGTTCCAGACCCTCACCACTCGCTGCGTAAAAAGGTTTTTCCTCACATCCCCCCCTGTATCTCTTGCCCAAAACCTTAAATCTGTGTCCCCAGTCCTTGTACCATCAACTAGTTGGAACAGCCTTTCCCCGTCTAGCCTATCCAAACCCGTCATAATCTTGTACACCTCTATCAAATCAGCCCTCAACCTCCTTTGCTCTACTGAGAACAAATCCAGCTTCTCCAACCTGTCCTTGTAGCGAACATCCCCCATCCCCGGAACCATTTTGGTAAATCTCCTCTGCACTCTGTCAAGGGCCTTCACATCCTTCCTAAAGTGTGGTGACAAGAACTGGACGCAATACTCCAGTTGTGGCCTAACCAGCGCTTTATAAAGGTTCAGCATAACTTCTCTACTTTTGTACTCAATACCTCTATTTATGAAGCCTAAGATCCCATATGCTTTGTTAACCACTCTCTCAATATGTCCTGCCACCTTCAGGGACATATGCACATTAACTCCCAGGGACTTGTAATAATCCAGGGAAGGACATTGAAACAGGCAGTATAAATGGGATTGAGACAATTAGACATTTCTGGAGAGAGAAGAGATTGAGGAATATAGGGAAAAGGTGGGTAGATGGTGTTGAGAGATATGGGGAGAAGGTGGGTAAGTGGTGTTGAGAGATATGGGGAGAAGGTGGGTAAGTGGTGTTGAGAGATATGGGGAGAAGGTGGGTAAGTGGATTGAGGGGTATGGGGAATAGGTGGGGCTGAGGGATATGGAGAGAAGGTGGGTTGAGGGGTATGAGAAGAAGGTGGGGTTGAGGGATATGGGGAATAGGTGGGGTTAAAGGATATGGGGAGAAGATGGGTAGGTGGGGTTGAGGGATATGGTGAGTGGGTGGGTGGGGTTTAGGGATATGGTGAGTGGGTGGGTGGGGTTGAGGGATTTGTGGAGAAGGTGGGTAGGTGGGGTTTAGGGATATGGTGAGTGGGTGGGTGGGGTTGAGGGATATGGTGAGTGGGTGGGGTTGAGGGATTTGTGGAGAAGGTGGGTAGGTGGGGTTGTGGGATATGGTGAGTGGGTGGGTGGGGTTGAGGGATATGGTGAGTGGATAGGTGGGGTTTAGGGATATGGTGAGTGGGTGGGTGGGGTTGAGGGATATGGTGAGTGAGTGGGTGGGGTTGAGGGATATGGTGAGTGGATAGGTGGGGTTTAGGGATATGGTGGGTGGGTGGGGTTGAGGGATATGGTGAGTGGGTGGGTGGGGTTGAGGGATATGGTGAGTGGGTGGGGTTGAGGGATATGGTGAGTGGGTGGGTGGGGTTGAGGGATATGGTGAGTGGGTGGGTGGGGTTGAGGGATATGGTGAGTGGGTGGGTGGGGTTTAGGGATATGGTGGGTGGGTGGGGTTGAGGGATATGGTGAGTGGGTGGGGTTGAGGGATATGGTGAGTGGGTGGGTGGGGTTGAGGGATATGGTGAGTGGGTGGGTGGGGTTGAGGGATATGGTGAGTGGGTGGGTGGGGTTGAGGGATATGGTGAGTGGGTGGGTGGGGTTGAGGGATATGGTGAGTGGGTGGGTGGGGTTGAGGGATATGGTGAGTGGGTGGGTGGGGTTGAGGGATATGGTGAGTGGGTGGGGTTGAGGGATATGGTGAGTGGGTGGGTGGGGTTGAGGGATATGGTGAGTGGGTGGGTGGGTGGGGTTGAGGGATATGGTGAGTGGGTGGGTGGGGTTGAGGGATATGGTGAGTGGGTGGGTGGGGTTGAGGGATATGGTGAGTGGGTGGGGTTGAGGGATATGGTGAGTGGGTGGGTGGGGTTGAGGGATATGGTGAGTGGGTGGGTGGGGTTGAGGGATATGGTGAGTGGGTGGGGTTGAGGGATATGGTGAGTGGGTGGGTGGGGTTGAGGGATATGGTGAGTGGGTGGGTGGGGTTGAGGGATATGGTGAGTGGGTGGGGTTGAGGGATATGGTGAGTGGGTGGGTGGGGTTGAGGGATATGGAGAGAAGGTGGGTGGGGTTGAGGGATTTGTGGAGTAGGTGGGGTTGTGGGATATGGGGAGAAGGTGGGGGTTGAGTGATTGTTACCTCCTTGGGTTCAGTAGTGTCAGTTTCTCCCAATCTGAGCATATAACATTTCTGAGAGTTGACTCATAACCCAGGGATATAACAATAGCATTCCTTGTGATTAGGACATGATACTTGTGAATTTCACACGTGGATTTCTTCAATCTTTCTGATGGTGGACACTTGGATTCTTGGTGAGATCCCGCCACTGCCTCTGATTTGTCACACTGCCTGTCCGACATCCAGTTCTGGATTAGCAGAAATGTCCTCCAATTAAATATTGGAAAAACCGAAGCCATTGCCTTCGATCCCCACCACAAACTCTGTTCTCTAGCCACTAACTCCATCCCCCTCCCTGGACATTGTCTGAGGCTGAACCAGACCGTTTGCAACCTCAGTGCCCTACTTGACCCTGACCTGAGCTTCCGACCCCATATCCTCTCCATCACCAAGACCGCCTATTTCCACCTTCGTAACCTCGCCCGTCTCTGCCCCTGCCTCAGCTCATCTGCTGCAGAAACCCTCCTCCATGCCTTTGTTACCTCCAGACTCGACTATTCCAACACACTCCTGGCTGGCCTCCCACTTTGCATCCTCGTAGAATCATAGAATGATAGAGCACAGAACGAGCTCTCCAATTAGACACAACCCCCTGCTCTTTCCCCAGAGTCCTGCAAATTTACCCCCTTCAGGTATTTATCCAATTGCCTTTTGAAAGTTACTATTGAATCTGCTTCCACCGCCCTTTCAGGCAGCGCGTTCCAGATCACAACAACTTGCAGCGTAAACATTTTTTCCTCATCTCGCCTCTGGTACTTTTGCCAATTCCCTTCAATCTGTGTCCTCTGGTTACTGACCCTCCTGCCACTGGAAACAGTTTCTCCTTATTTACTCGATCAAAACCCATCATGAATTTGAACACCTCTATTAAATCTCCTCCTAGCCTTGTATGCTCTAAGGAGAACAAACCTAGCTACTCTAGTCTCTCCACATAACTAAAATCCCTCAACCCTGGTACCATTCTAGTAAATCTCCTCTCCAAGGTCTTGACATCCTTCGTGATGCCCAGAATTGAAGACAATACTCCAGCTGAGGCCTAACCAGTGATTTTTGAATGTTTAGCATCACTTCCTTCCTTTTGTAAAATGCCTCTGTTTATAAAGCCAAGGATCCCGTGTACTTTTTTAACAGCCTTCTCAACTTGTCCTGACCCCTTCAAAGATTTGCGTACATACATACACCCACAGGTCTCTCTGTTCTTGCATTCTTTTAAAATTGTACCATTGAGTTTATATTGCCACTCCTCATTCTTCCTTCCGCAATGAATCACTTCACTGTGTTAAATTGCATCTGCCATGTGTCTGCCCATTTCACCGGTCTGTCTACGTCCTCATTGGTCACTACATTTCTGAGTTTCGTGTCATCTGCAAACTTTGAAGTTATACCCTGTATACCCAAATCCAGATCATTAATGTATATCAAAATATTCCATAAACTTCAACTCATCCAAAGCTCTGCTGCCCGTATCCTAACTTGCACCTGTTCACCCATCACCCCCTGTGCTCACTGCCCCGTGTCCTAACTCACACCCAGTCCCGTTCACCCATCACCCCCTGTGCTCACTGCCCCGTGTCCTAACTCACACCCAGTCCCGTTCACCCATCACCCCCTGTGCTCACTGCCCAGTGTCCTAACTCGCACCCAGTCCCGTTCACCCAGCACCCCCTGTGCTCACTGCCCCGTGTCCTAACTCACACCCAGTCCCGTTCACCCATCACCCCCTGTGCTCACTGCCCCGTATCCTAACTCACACCCAGTCCCGTTCACCCATCACCCCCTGTACTCACTGCCCCGTGTCCGAACTCACACCCAGTCCCATTCACCCATCACCCCTGTGCTCACTGCCCCGTGTCCTAACTCACACCCAGTCCCGTTCACCATCACCCCCTGTGCTCACTGCCCCGTGTCCTAACTCACACCCAGTCCCATTCACCCATCACCCCCTGTGCTCACTGCCCCGTGTCCTAACTCGCACCCAGTCCCGTTCACCCATCACCCCCTGTGCTCACTGCCCCGTGTCCTAACTCACACCCAGTCCCGTTCACCCATCACCCCCTGTGCTCACTGCCCCGTGTCCTAACTCACACCCAGTCCCGTTCACCCATCGCCCCCTGTGCTCACTGCCTGTGTCCTAACTCACACCCAGTCCCGTTCACCCATCACCCCCTGTGCTCACTGCCCCGTGTCCTAACTCACACCCAGTCCCGTTCAGCCATCACCCCCTGTGCTCACTGCCCCGTGTCCTAACTCACACCCAGTCCCGTTCACCATCACCCCCTGTGCTCACTGCCCCGTGTCCTAACTCACACCCAGTCCCATTCACCCATCACCCCCTGTGCTCACTGCCCCGTGTCCTAACTCGCACCCAGTCCCGTTCACCCATCACCCCCTGTGCTCACTGCCCCGTGTCCTAACTCACACCCAGTCCCGTTCACCCATCACCCCCTGTGCTCACTGCCCCGTGTCCTAACTCACACCCAGTCCCGTTCACCCATCGCCCCCTGTGCTCACTGCCTGTGTCCTAACTCACACCCAGTCCCGTTCACCCATCACCCCCTGTGCTCACTGCCCCGTGTCCTAACTCACACCCAGTCCCGTTCAGCCATCACCCCCTGTGCTCACTGCCCCGTGTCCTAACTCACACCCAGTCCCGTTCACCCATCACCCACTGTGCTCACTGCCCCGTGTCCTAACTCACACCCAGTCCCGTTCACCCATCACCCCCTGTGCTCACTGCCCCGTGTCCTAACTCACACCCAGTCCCGTTCACCCATCGCCCCCTGTGCTCACTGCCTGTGTCCTAACTCACACCCAGTCCCGTTCACCCATCACCCGCTGTGCTCACTGCCCCGTGTCCTAACTCACACCCAGTCCCGTTCAGCCATCACCCCCTGTGCTCACTGCCCCGTGTCCTAACTCACACCCAGTCCCGTTCACCCATCACCCACTGTGCTCACTGCCCCGTGTCCTAACTCACACCCAGTCCCGTTCACCCATCGCCCCCTGTGCTCACTGCCCCGTGTCCTAACTCACACCCAGTCCTGTTCACCCATCACCCCCTGTGCTCACTGGCCCGTGTCCTAACTCACACCCAGTCCCGTTCAGCCATCACCCCCTGTGCTCACTGCCCCGTGTCCTAACTCACACCCAGTCCCGTTCACCCATCACCCCCTGTGCTCACTGCCCCGTGTCCTAACTCACACCCAGTCCCGTTCAGCCATCACCCCCTGTGCTCACTGCCCCGTGTCCTAACTCACACCCAGTCCCGTTCACCCATCACCCCCTGTGCTCACTGCCCCGTGTCCTAACTCACACCCAGTCCCGTTCAGCCATCACCCCCTGAGCTCACTGCCCGTGTCCTGACTCACACCCAGTCCCGTTCACCCATCACCCTCTGTGCTCACTGCCCCGTGTCCTAACTCACACCCAGTCCCGTTCACCCATCACCCCTGTGCTCACTGCCCCGTGTCCTAACTCACACCCAGTCCCGTTCACCCATCACACCCTGTGCTCACTGCCCCGTGTCCTAACTCACACCCAGTCCCGTTCACCCATCACCCCCTGTGCTCACTGCCCCGTGTCCTCTAGCACCCAGTCCCGTTCACCCATCACCCCCTGTGCTCACTGCCCCGTGTCCTCTCACACCCAGTCCCGTTCACCCATCACCCCCTGTGCTCACTGCCCCGTGTCCTCTCGCACCCAGTCCCGCAGTCCCGTTCACCCATCACCCCCTGTGCTCACTGCCCCGTGTCCTAACTCACACCCAGTCCCGTTCACCCATCACCCCTGTGCTCACTGCCCCATGTCCTAACTCACACCCAGTCCCGTTCACCCATCACACCCTGTGCTCACTGCCCCGTGTCCTAACTCACACCCAGTCCCGTTCACCCATCACCCCCTGTGCTCACTGCCCCGTGTCCTCTCGCACCCAGTCCCGTTCACCCATCACCCCCTGTGCTCACTGCCCCGTGTCCTCTCACACCCAGTCCCGTTCACCCATCACCCCCTGTGCTCACTGCCCCGTGTCCTCTCGCACCCAGTCCCGTTCACCCATCACCCCCTGTGCTCACTGCCCCGTGTCCTCTCACACCCAGTCCCGTTCACCCATCACCCCCTGTGCTCGCTGCCCCGTGTCCTAACTCACACCCAGTCCCGTTCACCCATCACCCCCTGTGCTCGCTGCCCCGTGTCCTAACTCACACCCAGTCCCGTTCACCCATCACCCCCTGTGCTCACTGCCCCGTGTCCTCTCACACCCAGTCCCGTTCACCCATCACCCCTGTGCTCACTGCCCCGTGTCCTCTCGCACCCAGTCCCGTTCCCCCATCACCCCCTGTGCTCACTGCCCCGTGTCCTCTCACACCCAGTCCCGTTCACCCATCGCCCCCTGTGCTCACTGCCCCGTGTCCTCTCACACCCAGTCCCGTTCACCCATCGCCCCCTGTGCTCACTGCCCCGTGTCCTCTCACACCCAGTCCCGTTCACCCATCACCCCCTGTGCTCACTGCCCCGTGTCCTGACTCACACCCAGTCCCGTTCACCCATCACCCCCTGTGCTCACTGCCCCGTGTCCTGACTCACACCCAGTCCCGTTCACCCATCACCCCCTGTGCTCACTGCCCCGTGTCCTGACTCACACCCAGTCCCGTTCACCCATCACCCCCTGTGCTCACTGCCCCGTGTCCTCTCACACCCAGTCCCGTTCACCCATCACCCCCTGTGCTCACTGCCCCGTGTCCTAACTCACACCCAGTCCCGTTCACCCATCACCCCCTGTGCTCACTGCCCCGTGTCCTCTCACACCCAGTCCCGTTCACCCATCACCCCTGTGCTCACTGCCCCGTGTCCTCTCGCACCCAGTCCCGTTCCCCCATCACCCCCTGTGCTCACTGCCCCGTGTCCTCTCACACCCAGTCCCGTTCACCCATCGCCCCCTGTGCTCACTGCCCCGTGTCCTCTCACACCCGGTCCCGTTCACCCATCGCCCCCTGTGCTCACTGCCCCGTGTCCTCTCACACCCAGTCCCGTTCACCCATCACCCCCTGTGCTCACTGCCCCGTGTCCTGACTCACACCCAGTCCCGTTCACCCATCACCCCCTGTGCTCACTGCCCCGTGTCCTGACTCACACCCAGTCCCGTTCACCCATCACCCCCTGTGCTCACTGCCCCGTGTCCTGACTCACACCCAGTCCCGTTCACCCATCACCCCCTGTGCTCACTGCCCCGTGTCCTCTCACACCCAGTCCCGTTCACCCATCACCCCCTGTGCTCACTGCCCCGTGTCCTAACTCACACCCAGTCCCATTCACCCATCACCCCCTGTGCTCACTGCCCCGTGTCCTCTCACACCCAGTCCCGTTCACCCATCACCCCCTGTGCTCACTGCCCCGTGTCCTCTCACACCCAGTCCCGTTCACCCATCACCCCTGTGCTCACTGCCCCGTGTCCTCTCACACCCAGTCCCGTTCACCCATCACCCCTGTGCTCACTGACCTACATTGGCTCCTGGTCCGGCAACGCCTTGAATTTAAAATTCTCAATCCCTCCGTGGCCTCACCCCTCCCTATCTCTGTAACCTCCTGAAGCCCTACAACCCTTCGAGATCTCTGCGCTCCTCCAATTCTGCCCACTTGAGCATCCTCGATTTTCATCGCTGCACCATTGACGGCCGTGCCTTCAGCTGCTGAGGCCCTAATGTCTAGAATTGCTTCCCTAAACCTATCCACCCCTCTCGCCTCCTTTAAGACGCTCCTTAAAACTCTTTACATTGAGTCTACAGCACAGAAACAGGCCATTCGGCCCATCTGGTCCGTGCCAGTGTTTCTGCTCCACACCAGCCTCCTCCCACCCTAGTTCACTCACCCTGTCACCATATCCTTCTATTCCTTTCTCCCTCATGTGTTTATCTAGCTTCCTCTTAACGGGCATCTGTACTCTTCACCTCAACCACCCCGTGTCCTAATTATCCCTTCTTTGGCTCGGTGCCAAATTTTGCTTTATAACGCTCCTGTGAAGCGCCTTGGGACATTTTACTATGTTAAAGGCACTATATAAATGAAAGTTGTGTTTATTTCTTCTCGGCTCCCTGATTTTGAAACATGGCTGCCCCGTTGAGTGTGTCCCGCAGACTCTGGTATTCTCTGTCCAAGGTGGGAGCAGATCGTGCAAGCAGAACACTGCCTGCAAATGTGCGCTGACAGTCCAGTTGGCACTCGGTTACGGTAACCAACCACCCCACGCCACTCAGAGCGCGTTAGAATACATAGCTCTCAGTTACAGTTCCATTGTAAGTAAATGAGAAGGGCACTAGGACCATGTGGAAGCTCCTTCTCAGTTGGCCAGGAATTGTCAGCGGGCTCACTCACATCTGAGCCTTGGCCTTGCTGCTGCGACGGTGAGTCTGCACTGCTGCTGCGACGGTGAGTCTGCACTGCTGCTGCGATATTTAGGGTCATTGTTGTTCGGACTCTGCGCGTCGAGAAGAAAATGAGACAAGGAGGCAAAAGCAGCAGGAGACGGGAGCAGGAGAGTTGTAAAGGGATGGAGAGGATCTGCAAGTGCAGGCATATTGGGAATATTCTGATTGGAGTACGCTCTGAGATGATGTAGGGGTTTTACAGGCAGAGAGGCAGAGGTCGCTAATGTAGCAGTGAACACAGCACTCCACGAGGTTGGATATTTCCATTCCGGCGGCAGTGTGTCAGTTATCTCCCTTTAAGAAGGAGCAGGATTGATATCTGGTGAAATCACAAACTGCAGGTTTGATGAATACAGGCCCATGGTCAAAGAGGCTCTAGAACACAGGCTCCAGTGCTGGCAGGGCCCAATGCAACCAGGTAGGATGTAGCATAGGACTAGGCATGCCTGGCCGAGAGGGGTGGGGCAAAAGCAAAGCTGCCCAGGTGGGGGGTGGCACGGTGAGTGTGAGGAGTTTAATCATTGTGTGTGTGTGTGAGTGTGTGTCAGTCAGTCAGTCACCTGGATTCAGCCTATAGACTGTGTGGCCACTCTCCTGTGCTCTGTGATGTTGCTTTATTGATCGTACTTTATAGTGTGCCTGTCGCTGGAGAACAAGAAGCGCGGGAACTTCACTGAGTCGCAGTGTGATCAGCAACTCTCGGCTGGGCCGGCTGTGAATGGAGACACAGAGTAATAATGTGTATAATGAAGTACAAGTGAAGTAGAAATGGGATGTAAATGGCCAAGGGGCTGTATTGGTGATGCCACAGGTCCAAACTGTTCCAAAGCCCCTGCGTTGCATTACTGTGAAGCAGTACATACCTCAGGTAGTGCGCGATGCACTTGTTTAAGCTGACTGAGAGGGGTGTATTGTGGAGATGTACTGTTTGGTTCGGCCTAGAATTGAATTTGCGATGGCAGAATTTGTGCACTGTCTATTAACCTGTTGAAGATTGTGAGTGCATACCCGTGTGTGCGCGGGCGTGCACACGCGTGTCTCGGTTCCCGGTTGTTATTTGACACATGCTGTTACGGAGGTGACTCGAATTGTTCAGATTTTAATGAGCCTTTTTCTCTTTGCAGGAGGTCGGCAAAGTCGAGGAGCCGGAGCCCGTTATACTCGAGGCACTCGCGGTCGCATAGCAAACACCGGCAGTCCCGATCGCGAAGTCGGCATTCGAGTATTTCACCGAGCCGATTTACCCTCAAGTCGAGCCTCGGCGCTGAGCTGAGCAAAACCAAGAGGGCGAGAGCTGCCGTTGCTGCCAAGACTGGTGCGAAAGACTCAAAAGAGCCTAAAGTGTCGGCTGGGAGTGTTTGTAAAACGAGCGCACACGGTGCTGGTTCCAGCAGCACGGCCTCTGTGACATCACTTAAAGACGTGAAGAAATCGACTAAAATAATTAAGAGCGAGAAGCCACTGTCACCCATTGAAACCTCAAACTCAGTGACTGTGAAGAAAGAGAAAGACATTGCTGAGGAGATGGTCCCAGAGATAAAAGTCATGACTGAAATAGCAGAGGATAAACCAGTGCTGTCCCCATTGGCAGTGGTGGTGAAAGAGGCGGTGAAATGTGAGTTGGGAACGCCGAAGGAGAAGAGTCTGCCGCCGTTACCAAACGAAAGCGATCCGGAAAAGCCTCCGCTTCCTCCTTCAGGTTCCGCTCCTCCGCCGTTACCTCCACCGTCTCCCCCGGTAACGCTGCCTCCAGCCCCAGTACAACCACCACCACCTCCCCTACCACCGGTGACTCTTAACCAATCACAGCCTCCGCCAGAGATTCTGACTGAACAGCCACCACCGATAACTGCGGTGCAGCTACCGCTGCTCCCAGTAACCTTGTCGTTACCATTACCGCTTCCACCTGTACCGGTACCTGTACCCATATTAGCTCCGGTACCGGTCTTGACACACTCACCGACCATCTCACAGCAACCGCCACCGCGGACCACAGTGTTGGGCAGTGCGCTCCCCATGCCACCGATGCTGAACTCAGTAATGCCCTTACTGACTTCAACACTGCCACCACTGCCCCTGCCTCCGCTCCTGCCCGGGGAGGATGAGATAGAAAGGTAAGAAATTTGTGTCGGGAAACATTGGCTACTGCATCAGCAGTCAGTACAAGCAGGGATTTATTCTCAAAGTTTTTGCAGATTGTCATCCCAGAACTAGCCTCCATTCTATGATTGTTCTTTTCTATCAGTCACTGTCAACACAGCTGCAATAAGTTCTTGTCTGGGACAGCAGAAAAGTTAAGTGAAAGAGATTGATTAAGAGGGGAAAAATAGAGTATGAGAGTAAACTTGCACGGAACATAAAAGCAGATTGTAAAAGCTTCTACAAGTATGTAAAAAGAAAAAGGTTAGCGAAGACAAATGTAGGTCCCTTACAGTCAGAAATGGGAGAATTTATAATGGGGAACAAGGAAATGGCATGGCAATTAAACAAATATTTTGGTTCTGTCTTCACGGAAGAGGACACAAATAACTTCCCAGAAATGCTAAGGAACCAAGGGTCTAGTGAGAAGGAGGAATTAAAGGAAATTAATATTATTAAAAAAGTAGTGCTGGAGAAATTAAATGGACTGAAAGCCGATAAATCCCCAGGGCCTGATAATCTGCATCCCAGAGTACTAAAAGAGGTAGCCATGGAAATAGTGGATGCATTGGTTGTCATCTTCCAAAATTCTATAGATTATGGAACAGTTCCTGCAGATTGGAGGGCGGCAAATGTAACCCCACTATTTAAAAAAGGAGAGAGGGAAAACAGGGAACTACAGACTGGTTAGCCTAACATTAGTAGTAGGGAAAATGCTAGAATCTATTATAAAGGATGTGTAACAGGACACTTAGAAAATATCAACGGGATTAGACAAAGTCAACATGGATTTATGAAAGGGAAATCGTGTTTGACAAACCTACTGGAGTTTTTTGAGGATGTAACTGGTAGAATAGATAAGGGAGAACCAGTGGATGTGGTGTATTTGGATTTTCAGAAGGCCTTTGATAAAGTCCCACATAAGAGGTTAGTGTGCAAAATTAAAGCACATGGGATTGGGGGTAATATACTGGCATAGATTGAAACTTGGTTAACAGACAGGAAACAGAGTAGGAATAAATGGGTCTTTTTCGGGGTGGCAGGCGGTGACTAGTGGGGTACCGCAGGGATCAGTGCTTGGGCCCCAGCTATTCACAATATATATCAATGATTTGGATGAGGGAACCAAATGTAATATTTCTAAGTTTGCTGACGACACAAAACTAGGTGGGATTGTGAGTTGTGAGGAGGATGCAAAGAGGCTTCAAGGCGATTTAGACAAGTTGAGTGAGTGGGCAAATACATGGCAGATGTAGTATAACGTGGATAAATGTGAAGTTATCCACTTCGGTAGGAAAAACAGAAAGGTAGAGTATTATTTAAATGGTGATAGATTGGGAAATGTTGATGTACAAAGGGACCTGGGTGTCCTTGTACACCAGTCACTGAAAGCAAACATGCAGGTGCAGCAAGCAGTTAGGAAGGCAAATGGTATGTTGGCCTTCATTGCAAGAGGATTTGAGTACAGGAGCAAGGATGTCTTACTACAGTTGTACAGGGCCTTGGTGAGACCACACCTGGAGTACTGTGTGCAGTTTTGGTCTCCTTAGCTAAGAAAGGATATACTTGCCATAGAGGGAGTGCAGCGAAGGTTCACCAGACTGATTCCTGGGATGGCAGGACTGTCGTATGAGGAGAGATTGGGTCGACTAGGCCTGTATTCACTAGAGTTTAGAAGAATGAGAGGGGATCTCATTGAAACGTATAAAATTCTGACAGGGCTAGACAGACTGGCTAGGAAGGGAGGATGTTTCCCCTGGCTGGGAGGTCTAGAACGAGGGGTCACAGTCTCAGGATAGGGGTAGGATATTTAGGACTGAGATGAGGAGAAATTCTTCACTCAGCGGATGGTGAACCTGTGGAATTCTCTACCACAGAAGGCTGTGGCCAAGTCATTGAATATATTTAAGAAGGAGATAAGATAGATTTCTAGATGCAAAAGGCGCCAAGGGGTATGGGGAGAGAGCAGGAATATGGTATTGAGATAGAGGATCAGCCATGGTCATATTGAATGGCGGAGCAGGCTCAAAGGGCCGAATGGCCTACTCCTGCTCCTATATTTCTGTGTTTCTATTCTATGAAAGGCAGAAGGTGGCATCTTTATTAATGGAGACTGTTGACAGTAATGGGGGAAACAGCGCAATTGTCTGACCATCACTGTGAACTCTCTGGGACCTAGCGACAGTAAAACCTCGCAAAGAAACATGATGGGGCGACATCAGATGAAACGAGTTTTATTGAATTGAAATGACAGAATTCTTCATGAACACCAGGTTGTTTGGGCCAGTGACACAGGTTTGCACTGAATGGGGAGGAGGGCAGGAGACAACACAGCTCCAAGGGCAAACAGATGGTCGGTACTAGGACCACTGCTTTTCTTGATCTATATTAATGACTTGGACATGGGTGTACAGGGCACAGTTTCAAAATTTGCAGATGACACAAGACTTTAAAATATAGTGAACAGTGAGGAGGAACGTGATAGATTTCAGGAAGACATAGACAGGCTGGTGAAATGGGCGGACACGTGGCAGATTAAATTTAATGCAGTAAAGTGCGAAGTGATACATTTTGGTAGGAAGAATGAGGAGAGGAAATATAAACTAAAAGGTACAATTCTAAAGGGGGTGCACAAACAGAGAGACCTGGGGTATGTGTGCACAAATTGTTGAAGGTGGCAGGACAGGTTGAGAAAGCAGTTAAAAAGGCTTACAGGATCCTGGGCTTCATAAATAGAGGTATAGAGTACAAAAGTGTGGAAATTATGATGAACCTGTATAAAACACTGGTTCGGCTCCAACTGGAGTGCTGTGTCAAATTCTGGGCAGCACACTTTAGGAAGGATGTGAAGGCCTTAGAGAGGGTGCAGAAAAGATTTACGAGAATGATTCCCGGGATGAGGGACTTCAGTAATGTTGATAGACTGGAAAAGCTGGGGTTGTGCTCCTTGGAACTGAGAAGATTGAGAAGAGATTTGATAGAGGTGTTCAAAATCATGAGGGGTCTGGACAAAGTAGATAGAGCGAAACTGTTCCCATTGGTGGAAGGGTCGAGAACCAGAGGACACAGATTTAAGGTGATTGGCAGAAGAACTAAAGGCGACGTAAGAAAAAACTTTTTTACACAGCGAGTGGTGAGGATCTGGAATGCACTGCCTGAAAGGGTGGTGGAGGCAGATTCAATCGTGGCTTTCAAAAGGGAGTTGGATAAGTACCTGAAGGAAAACAATTTGCAGGGCTACAGGGGAAGGGCAGGGGAGTGGGACTAGCTGAAGTGCTGTTGCAGAGAGCTGGCACAGGCTCGACAGGCTGAATGGCTTTCGTCTGTGCTGTAACCATTCTATGGTTCTAGAGGCCATAGTGCAGGGTACCGCCAAGAATGAAATGGTGAATCAAAGCATGGCAATTTGCTGGCACCAAACTTGGGTTTTAAAAGCTGAAGGAATATCTAGGATGGAGGAGGGGAAGGGGGTGGGAGAGATGGGGAGGGAGGGGAGGTGCCATGGGGAGTGGGAAGGAGGAAAGGGGGGGGGAGAAGGAGGGATGGGGCGGGGTTGGGAGAGGAGGGGCGGAGGCAGGGAGAGGAGAGGAGGGATGCGGGAGGGAGAGGAAAGGAGGGATGCAGGAGGGAGAGGAGAGGAGGGATGCGGGAGGGAGAGGAGAGGAGGGATGCGGGAGGGAGAGGAGAGCAGGGATGTGGGAGGGAGAGGAGAGGAGGGATGCGGGAAGGAGAGGAGGGGCGAGGCTGGTTGGAGGGGGAGGGAGGGTGCCACGTATTTCAGGTCCGCGGAGAGAATGAGTTGGATTGGGCGAAGATGAGACGTGATTTGGAGAACATTTATTAAATGGCCAAAAATAAATTGCATTATGACATTTAGAATGGAAACCTGTACACACACCTGGAAAAACCTGTACATGCTCCCGGGATGTTCTCTACACTCCCGGAATGGTCCGTGCTCACTCCCGGAATGGTCCGTGCTCACTCCCGGAATGGTCCGTGCTCACTCCCGGAATGGTCCGTGCTCACTCCCGGAATGGTCCGTGCTCACTCCCGGAATGGTCCGTGCTCACTCCCGGAATGTTCTCTACACTCCCGGAATGGTCCGTGCTCACTCCCGGAATGGTCCGTGCTCACTCCCGGAATGGTCCGCGCTCACTCCCGGAATGGTCCGCGCTCACTCCCGGAATGGTCCGCGCTCACTCCCGGAATGGTCCGCGCTCACTCCCGGAATGGTCCGCGCTCACTCCCGGAATGGTCCGCGCTCACTCCCGGAATGGTCCGCGCTCACTCCCGGAATGGTCCGCTCTCACTCCCGGAATGGTCCGCGCTCACTCCCGGAATGGTCCGCGCTCACTCCCGGAATGGTCCGCGCTCACTCCCGGAATGGTCCGCGCTCACTCCCGGAATGGCCCGAGCTCACTCCCGGAATGGCCCGAGCTCACTCCCGGAATGGCCCGAGCTCACTCCCGGAATGGCCCGAGCTCACTCCCGGAATGGCCCGCGCTCACTCCCGGAATGGCCCGCGCTCACTCCCGGAATGGCCCGCGCTCACTCCCGGAATGGTCCGCGCTCACTCCCGGAATGGTCACGGTTCACTCCCGGAATAGTCACGGTTCACTCCCGGAATGGTCCGTGCTCACTCCCGGAATGTTCTCTACACTCCCGGAATGGTCCGTGCTCACTCCCGGAATGTTCTCTACACTCCCGGAATGGTCCGCGCTCACTCCCGGAATGGTCCGCGCTCACTCCCGGAATGGTCCGCGCTCACTCCCGGAATGGTCCGCGCTCACTCCCGGAATGGTCCGCGCTCACTCCCGGAATGGTCCGCGCTCACTCCCGGAATGGTCCGCGCTCACTCCCGGAATGTTCTCTACACTCCCGAAATGGTCCTTGCTCACTCCCGGAATGTTCTCTACACTCCCGGAATGGTCCGCGCTCACTCCCGGAATGGTCCGCGCTCACTCCCGGGATGTTCTCTACACTCCCGGAATGGTCCGCGCTCACTCCCGGAATGGTCCGCGCTCACTCCCGGAATAGAAACATAGAAACATAGAGATAGGAACAGGAGTAGGCCATTCGGCCCTTCGAGCCTGCTCCGCCATTCAATGAGATCATGGCTGATCTTCGTCTGAGATCATAGCTGATCTTACCAGTTCAGTACCCCGTCCCCGCCTTTTCTCCGTAACCCTTAATCCCCTTAGCCTTCAGAAATATATCCAATTCTCTCTTGAAAATATTTATTGAATTAGCCTTCACAGCCCTCTGTGGCAGGGAATTCCACAGGCTCACCACTCTTTGAGTGAAGAAATTCTTCCTCATCTCTGTTTTAAATGATTTGCCCGCTATTTTTAGACTGTGGCCCCTGGTTCTGTGCTCCCCTGCCATTGGAAACATTCTCTCTGAATTCAGCCTGTCCAGGCCTGCCATAATTTTATATGTTTCGATGAGATCCCCTCTCAATCTTCTAAACTCCAGTGAGTACAAGCCCAAACTATTCAATCTCTCCTCGTAGGTCATTCCCGCCATTCCAGGTATCAGCCTGGTGAATCGCCGCTGCACTCTTTCCATGGCAAGAACATCCTTCCGCAGATGGGGCGACCAAAACTGTACACAATACTCCAGATGCGGTCTCACCAGCACCTTGTACAGCTGTAGTAAGGTATCACTATTCCTATACTCGAACCCCCTTATAATGAAGGCCAACATACCATTTGCCGCCTTAATCGCCTGTTGCACCTGCATGCTCTCCTTCAGTGACTGGTGCACAAGAACACCCAGGTCCCTCTGCACTTCCCCATCTCCCAATCTATTGCCATTTAGATAATAATCCACCCTCCTGTTTTTACCCCCAAAGTGGATAACCTCGCATTTATCCACATTATAGTGCATCTGCCACGTATCCGCCCATTCCCCCAACCTGTCCAAATCGCACTGTAGCCTCCTGACATCCTCATCAGAGCCCACCCCTCTTCCTAGTTTAGTGTCGTCAGCGAATTTGGAAATATTGCATCCAATTCCCTGATCCAGATCATTTATATATATTGTGAACAGCTGGGGTCCCAGGACAGATCCTTGCGGCACCCCGCTGGTCACTGCCTGCCACTCCGAAAACGAGCCGTTTATTCCAACTCTCTGTTTTCTATCCGCCAGCCAGTTCTCTATCCACGTTAATACTTTGCCCCCAATCCCATGAGCCTTAATTTTGCATGATAATCTTTTGTGTGGAACCTTATCGAAGGCTTTCTGGAAGTCAAGGTACACCACATCCACTGGCTCTCCCCCATCTATTTTACCAGTTACTTCCTCAAAAAATTCCAGCAGATTAGTCAAACACGATTTACCCTTTGTAAATCCATGTTGACTCTGTCCGATCCTTTCCCCATTTGTCAAGTGCTCCGCTATTTTATCCTTAATAATGGACTCTAGCATTTTGCCCACAACCGATGTAAGGCTTACTGGTCTATAATTCCCTGCTTTCTCTCTACCCCCCTTTTTAAATATTGGGGTAACATTAGCTACCCTCCAATCCACGGGTACTGTTCCCGAGTCAATGGAGTTCCGGAAGATGATCCTTAGAGCATCTGCTATCTCCAGGGCCACCTCCTTAAGTACCCTAGGATGTAGTTTATCAGGCCCCGGGGATTTGTCGGCCTTCAGTCCCCTCAACTTACCCAACACCATATCCCTAGAGATACTAATTTCTGTCAGCTCCTCCCTCTCATTAGTCCCTATGTTTGTCGATATTCCTGGGAGGTTATTTGTGTCCTCCTTTGTGAATACAGAACCAAAGTATGAGTTTAATTGGTCTGCCATTTCCTTATTCTCCATTATATATTCTCCCGAATCGGACTGCAAGGGACCGACTTGGGATTTTACCAGTCTTTTCCTCCTGATATACCGATAAAAGCTTTTGCAGTCTGTCTTTATGTTTGCTGCAAGTTTACTTTCGTATTCTATTTTCCCCTTCCTGATTAATCCCTTTGTCCTCTTTTGCTGTATCCTGTACTGCCCCCAATCTTCCGGTCTGGTGCTTTTTTTTGCCAGTTGATATGCCCTTTTTTTTGATTTTATGCTGTCCCTAATTTCCCTCGTTATCCACGGTTGAGTCACCTTTTTAGGTTTATTTTTATGCCAAACCGGTATAAACATGTTCTGGAATTCTTCCATTCTATCTTTGAATGCTTGCCATTGTCTATCCACTGTCAATCCCCCCAGAAACACCACCCAATCAATCTTACCCAATTCCCGTCTCATACCCTCGTAATTCCCTTTATTTAAGTTCTGGACCTTAGTCTCTGATTCAATTTCCTCACTCTCCATCTCGACTGAGAGCTCGATCATATTGTGATCGCTCTGACCCAAGGGGCCTCGTACAAGAAGATTGCTGATAAGTCCCTTCTCATTGCACAATACCCAGTCTAAAATGGCCTGATCTCGAGTCGGCTCCTCGACATATTGGTCCAGATAACCGTCCCGAAAACATTCCAGGAATTCCTCCTCCTCAGAATTTTTACTAATTTGGGTAGTCCAATCAATATGTAAATTAAAGTCACCCATGATGACAGCTGTGCTCTTATCGCACGCTTCTCTAATTTCCCTTTTTATGCCTTCCCTCACCTCCATATTACTATTTGGAGGCCTATATATCACACCCACTAACGTTTTCCTCCCCTTGCTATTTCTCATTTCTACCCATACAGATTCCGTTTCATCCGAGTTAATATCCTTCCTTTCCATTGCATTAATCCCCTCCTTTACCAGCAATGCTACCCCACCTCCCCTACCTTTTTGCCGATCCTTCCTAAATATTGTATATCCCTGGATGTTAAGTTCCCAGCCTTGCCCACCCTGCAGCCACGTTTCTGTAATCCCAATCAAATCATACTTGTTTACCTCTATTTCCACAACTAATTCATCCACCTTGTTCCTAATGCTTCTAGCATTAAGATACAAAGCCTTCAGGCTTGCTTTTTTCACACTCTCATTATGAATTAGTTTGGCCCTTTGTGTTTCTCTCCTTTGCTTATTGCTTCTCACCTTTCTACCATCTATTTCTAACTTCATATGACTTCCCTCTTTTCCACTACCTAGGTTCCCATCCCCCTGCCAAATTAGTTTAAATCCTCCCGAACCGCCCTAGAAAATATTACCCCGAGGACATCGGCTCCCTCACAGTTCAGGTGTAGACCGTCCCCTTGGTACAGGTCACTCCTCCCCAAGAACTGGTTCCAATGCCTCAAGAATTTAAATCCCTCTCCCTTGCACCACTGCTCAAGCCACGTATTTAGCTTATCTATCTTACTCTCTCTAAACTTATTAGCTCGTGGCACTGGTAGCAATCCAGAGATTACTACCTTTGAGGTCCTACTTTTCAATTTAGCTCCTAACTCCCTAAATTCAGCTTGTAGGACCTCCTCCCTCTTTTTACCTACATCGTTGGTACCTACATGTACCACGACAACTGGCTGATCCCCCTCCCCCTTCAGAATGCTCTGCACCCACTCCGAGACATCCTTGACCCTTGCACCAGGGAGGCAACATACCATCTTGGAGTCTCGGTCTCGGCCACAAAAACTCCTATCTATCCCCCTTACAATTGAATCCCCTATCACTATAGCCCTATCCCTCTTTTTCCCGCCCTTCTGCGCTCACTCCCGGAATGGTCCGCGCTCACTCCCGGAATGGTCCGCGCTCACTCCCGGAATGGTCCGCGCTCACTCCCGGAATGGTCCGCGCTCACTCCCGGAATGTTCTCTACACTCCCGAAATGGTCCTTGCTCACTCCCGGAATGTTCTCTACACTCCCGGAATGTTCTCTACACTCCCGGAATGGTCCGTGCTCACTCCCGGAATGGTCCGTGCTCACTCCCGGAATGGTCCGCGCTCACTCCCGGAATGGTCCGCGCTCACTCCCGGAATGGACGGCGCTCACTCCCGGAATGGTCCGCGCTCACTCCCGGAATGGTCCGCGCTCACTCCCGGAATGGTCCGCGCTCACTCCCGGAATGGTCCGCGCTCACTCCCGGAATGTTCTCTACACTCCCGGAATGTTCTCTACACTCCCGGAATGTTCTCTACACTCCCGAAATGGTCCTTGCTCACTCCCGGAATGTTCTCTACACTCCCGGAATGGTCCGTGCTCACTCCCGGAATGATCCGAGCTCACTCCCGGAATGGTCCGCGCTCACTCCCGGAATGGTCCGCGCTCACTCCCGGAATGGTCCGCGCTCACTCCCGGAGTGGTCCGCGCTCACTCCCGGAGTGGTCCGCGCTCACTCCCGGAGTGGTCCGCGCTCACTCCCGGAGTGGTCCGCGCTCACTCCCGGAGTGGCCCGCGCTCACTCCCGGAGTGGCCCGCGCTCACTCCCGGAGTGGCCCGCGCTCACTCCCGGAGTGGCCCGCGCTCACTCCCGGAGTGGCCCGCGCTCACTCCCGGAGTGGCCCGCGCTCACTCCCGGAGTGGCCCGCGCTCACTCCCGGAGTGGCCCGCGCTCACTCCCGGAGTGGCCCGCGCTCACTCCCGGAGTGGCCCGCGCTCACTCCCGGAGTGGCCCGCGCTCACTCCCGGAGTGGCCCGCGCTCACTCCCGGAGTGGCCCGCGCTCACTCCCGGAGTGGCCCGCGCTCACTCCCGGAGTGGCCCGCGCTCACTCCCGGAGTGGCCCGCGCTCACTCCCGGAGTGGCCCGCGCTCACTCCCGGAGTGGCCCGCGCTCACTCCCGGAGTGGCCCGCGCTCACTCCCGGAATGGCCCGCGCTCACTCCCGGAATGGCCCGCGCTCACTCCCGGAATGGCCCGCGCTCACTCCCGGAATGGCCCGCGCTCACTCCCGGAATGGTCCGCGTTCACTCCTGGAATGGTCTGTAGTTTCTTTGTCTTTGTGAACAGCCCTAACTGCCCCTCGACATTCCTGTTTACAATAACACCGAACACTCTGTGGTTTTGCGGAGCTGTGATTGCCCCGCCTCCTCCTCGGAGCAACACTTCTATCTGTCCATTTTCACATTGCCGGTGCTGCTAACGTGGCATCAACTGGGTTCTACTATTGCTTAACCTCATCTGTGGAGCTTGTCAGCCCTTGAGAGATGCTGCAATGAGGGGGGAGCTTTCAAACCTGTTCATAGAACTTCAAATCTAAGGACACCGTCCAGAGGATTCTCTCTCTGAAGAGAGAGACAGGGGCCCCAATTTTATGCCAGCCGTCGGGCGGCTTTTCAGGCAGCCGGGGTCCGAAAATCGCCGAAAAAGCGGGTCGCAACCCCCCCGCCTGATTCCCCGCCCCATCCGACTTTCGGACCACCGTTTCTCCGCGACCCGCCCGCCGCTGGCGGGACTGGCCGTCGGAACACTAATGATCAATTATTACCTTGTTTAAGGCGATTTTGGGGCTTTCCCCACATCAAACACGCCTGTGGGGATCCCCGCTGATGAAACCTGGCGTGAAGCTTGCCGGCTTGCTTGCTGTCAGCTGCAGGTCATTCGGGAAAGCTGCGATTTAATCGGAGAGCATTTGTATGTTGAAGGACCTTGTTGCTGCAGGCTTGGGGCTACTTCTTCAAGGCTTAGGCACAGCTGTGGAAGGTTGGAGCCTCACACACTTCTCCAATGTGATCTCCTGGGAAGCCCCTCTCGCCACCCTCCCTCAGCGCTTCCTCAGCGGAGGCATCTGCGAGAAGCATGGGACGCCTTTTTTTCCTTCCCTTCTTGCCATTACAGGATCTCCAGCAGCAGAGGTGGCAGAACCAGGAACAGCATGATGAGCACCAGGCTGCTGCTCACTCACCTGAAGCTGCACAGGCCAGAAGGGGCCAGCGCTTGGAGGTGGCTTGAGAGCACCTTGCTGCGCTTTAGGGGGCCATGGGGACCTGTTTCTGCACTGGCAGTCCTACTCAGAAGGACTTCCATGAAGATCTGGTTTCTCTGTTCAACAGATGGCCAACGCTCCTCAGGAGATGTCATTCTCTTATGAGCACTCACCATGTTTTCCGTACCCTGGCGAGTTATCTCCTCCATGGAGGTTGCCAACCTTTCCATGGTGATGCGTTCATGCGCCAATGACTCCACAAAGGCTCTGCTCATGGTCGCTATGGACTCCTCCATTCGCTCCACACTCGCAGCGACCCTGGAGACAAAACCTGCCAGAGACTCCTGCATCTGTGCATGGAGATCCATCACCTCTTCTCTTGCGGATGGACCCAGAGGCAGAGCTGAGCTGAGCTGGCAGAGTCCTGCGCCCTCCGACAAGGACTCTCCACTGCTGTCCCTGTCCAGAATCTGCTGAGGCTCACTTGTGAGCTGTGAAACACCAGGTGACAACACTACTCTATGTCCCGAAGGTCCCCCCGAGGTGTGAGTGTTTGCGCTGGTGCTGAGTGCGCTTACTTCTGCTGACGCTGCGCCCTCAGAGGTTGGAGCTTCCTCTGAGGAGTCTGGCTGCACAGCCTCTTCCTCCTCCACAGTGAGGACGGGGGCTCTGGATGGTACTGTGGGGGAGTAAAGGAAGGAGTTAGAGATGTAATGCCAAGGTTCTTCTGGTGACTCCCAGCGAGTTGGCATCTGCTCACACCTGCATCCATGCAGCATTGGTCTCAGTGGGAGGCCTCTTCCTCCCTGACCTAGGGAAGAGGACCTCCCTGTGGGCCCTAACCCCATCACCTCTTTTTCCGATACATTGATGACTGTATCGGTGCCGTTTCCTGCTCTCGCCCCGAACTTGACAATTTCATTCACTTTGCCTCCAATTTCCACCCTTCCCTCACCTTCACATGGTCCATCTCTGACTCTTCCCTTCCTCGACTTCTCCGTCTCCATCTCTGGGGATAGGTTATCGACCAATATTCACTACAAGCCCACTGACTCCCACAGCTACCTGGACTACACTTCCTCCCACCCCGCTTCCTGTAAGGACTTTATTCCATTCTCCCAGTTTCTCCGCCTCCGCCGTATCTGCTCCGACGATGCCACCTTCTACACCAGTGCTTCAGACATGTCTTCCTTTTTCCGCAACCGAGGATTCCCCTCTACCATGGTTGACACTGCCCTCGACCGTGTCGGTTCCATCTCCCGCACTTCTGCCCTCTCCCCTGCCCCTCCCTCCCGGAACCACGATCAGGTTCCCCTTGTCCTCACCTTTCACCCCACCAGCCTCCACATTCAACGGATCATCCTCCGGCATTTCCGCTACCTCCAAAGTGATCCCACCACCAAACGTATCTTCCCCTCCCCTCCCCTTTCAGCATTCCGTAGGGACCGCTCCCTCCGAGACACCCTAGTCCACTCCTCTATCACCCCAAACAGCCCTTCCCCTTTGCCTGGCACCTTCCCGTGCAAGCGGAGGGGATGTAACACCTGCCCCTATACCTCCCCCCTTCCCACTGTCCAGGGCCCCAAACACCCCTTCCAGGTGAAACAGCGATTTACTTGTACTTCTCGCAATCTAGTACACTGTATTCGCTGCTCACGATGCGGTCTCCTCTACACTGGGGGGACCAAACGCAGATTGAGTGACGGCTTTGCGGAACACCTCCGTTCAGTCCGTAAGGGTGACCCCGAGCTTCCGGTCGTCTGTCATTTTAATTCACCACTCCATTCCCACTCGGACCTCACCATCCTTGGCCTCTTGTACTGTTCCACGGAAGCTCAACGTAAACTCGAGGAACAGCACCTCATCTTCCGATTAGGCACTCTGCAGCCTTCCGGACTCAATATCGAGTTCAACAATTTCAGATCATAACCTCGGCCCCTATTACACATTTTTTCTTGTAATTTTTCCACTCCTTTCCCCCCCCCCCTTTTCCTTTTGTTTCTCTCTCACACCTGTCAGCTATCTCTTGCCCTGCCAGTACACGTCACACCTAATCTCAGCCTATTACCATCTCGTCTAGCTCTTTTGTTTCTTTCACTTCTTTTGTCCGATCGCAGCCCTGCCTTCGATCTAATTTCTTTTCTTTCCAGTTTTGAAGAAGGGTTCGACCCGAAACGTCAACTCAAATTTCTCTCCACGGATGTTGCCTGACCTGCTGAGTTTTTCCAGCATTTTCTGTTGTTATTTCCCATCCAATAATGCCTGCAGTGAAGCCTCGTCGAATTTGGAGGCAGCTCGGGGTCTGGCACTGGCCACAGCTGCTGCAGGCTCCTCTGCCATCCTGTATGGTTCGTTTGGAAGCCTTCAGAGGATGCAGTGCTTGCTGTGGACCTTGAAAGCACCACGAATGATGACATCATACTGTGGGGCTTTCTGACTAGAAATGGACAATGAGCAAGGCTGCCCACACGCTGGGAATTAATTGGCCACTTGAGGGAAAATTGCGTGGAGCTGGCTGACATTTTTTTGTGTGTCAGAACCCCACATTCGGGGAAACTCGACCATTTCCCACACAAGCCACAAAATCGGACCCAGGCGCTCTGAGAGGTGTGGAGTATGATGAAATGGACTGTGGGCTGAATGATGGTCTAGTCCATTATTCTGCGTTTAGACTGATCTTACTCCAGTACCGCGCGGTGCTGCGTTTAGACTGATCTTACTCCAGTACCGCGCGGTGCTGCGTTTAGACTGATCTTACTCCAGTACCGCGCGGTGCTGTGTTTAGACTGATCTTACTCCAGTACCGCGCGGTGCTGCGTTTAGACTGATCTTACTCCAGTACCGCGCGGTGCTGCGTTTAGACTGATCTTACTCCAGTACCGCGCGGTGCTGCGTTTAGACTGATCTTACTCCAGTACCGCGCGGTGCTGCGTTTAGACTGATCTTACTCCAGTACCGCGCGGTGCTGCGTTTAGACTGATCTTACTCCAGTACCGCGCGGTGCTGCGTTTAGACTGATCTTACTCCAGTACCGCGCGGTGCTGCGTTTAGACTGATCTTACTCCAGTACCCGCGCGGTGCTGCGTTTAGACTGATCTTACTCCAGTACCGCGCGGTGCTGCGTTTAGACTGATCTTACTCCAGTACCGCGCGGTGCTGCGTTTAGACTGATCTTACTCCAGTACCCGCGCGGTGCTGCGTTTAGACTGATCTTACTCCAGTACCGCGCGGTGCTGCGTTTAGACTGATCTTACTCCAGTACCGCGCGGTGCTGCGTTTAGACTGATCTTACTCCAGTACCCGCGCGGTGCTTGCGTTTAGACTGATCTTACTCCAGTACCGCGCGGTGCTGCGTTT
The DNA here is from genome assembly GCF_052327205.1 of Somniosus microcephalus. NCBI lineage: Eukaryota > Metazoa > Chordata > Chondrichthyes > Squaliformes > Somniosidae > Somniosus > Somniosus microcephalus. Next base: position 1,790,506 of record NC_141010.1, read on the forward strand.
AGACTGATCTTACTCCAGTACCGCGCGGTGCTGCGTTTAGACTGATCTTACTCCAGTACCGCGCGGTGCTGCGTTTAGACTGATCTTACTCCAGTACCCGCGCGGTGCTGCGTTTAGACTGATCTTACTCCAGTACCCGCGCGGTGCTGCGTTTAGACTGATCTTACTCCAGTACCGCGCGGTGCTGCGTTTAGACTGATCTTACTCCAGTACCGCGCGGTGCTGCGTTTAGACTGATCTTACTCCAGTACCGCGCGGTGCTGCGTTTAGACTGATCTTACTCCAGTACCGCGCGGTGCTGCGTTTAGACTGATCTTACTCCAGTACCCGCGCGGTGCTGCGTTTAGGACTGATCTTACTCCAGTACCGCGCGGTGCTGCGTTTAGACTGATCTTACTCCAGTACCGCGCGGTTGCTGCGTTTAGACTGATCTTACTCCAGTACCGCGCGGTTGCTGCGTTTAGACTGATCTTACTCCAGTACCGCGCGGTGCTGCGTTTAGACTGATCTTACTCCAGTACCGCGCGGTGCTGCGTTAGACTGATCTTACTCCAGTACCGCGCGGTGCTGCGTTTAGACTGATCTTACTCCAGTACCGCGGTGCTGCGTTTAGACTGATCTTACTCCAGTACCGCGCGGTGCTGCGTTTAGACTGATCTTACTCCAGTACCCGCGCGGTGCTGCGTTTAGACTGATCTTACTCCAGTACCGCGCGGTGCTGCGTTTAGACTGATCTTACTCCAGTACCGCGCGGTGCTGCGTTTAGACTGATCTTACTCCAGTACCGCGCGGTGCTGCGTTTAGACTGATCTTACTCCAGTACCGCGCGGTGCTGCGTTTAGACTGATCTTACTCCAGTACCGCGCGGTGCTGCGTTTAGACTGATCTTACTCCAGTACCGCGCGGTGCTGCGTTTAGACTGATCTTACTCCAGTACCGCGCGGTGCTGCGTTTAGACTGATCTTACTCCAGTACCGCGCGGTGCTGCGTTTAGACTGATCTTACTCCAGTACCGCGCGGTGCTGCGTTTAGACTGATCTTACTCCAGTACCGCGCGGTGCCGTGTTTAGACTGATCTTACTCCAGTACCGCGCGGTGCTGTGTTTAGACTGATCTAAGGTGGAGTGTACACCTCCGATCCAGACCTGGAATTCTGTGCTCGATTGTGTCTCATCTTCTCTCTGCCCTGTTTGTAAAAGGAGTTGAGAGTTCATCGCATGGATGCAGTGGACTGGTGAGTTGGCTTATAATGAGCTGTCTGAAATAAGGCAATAAACCCAGAGCAGACAGCTCACAGCAACAACTGGTGGCACGTTGATATGTGAGAGAGCAGAGGTGATATGTGATAAACACTCATTCCTGTGCAGTCAGCCACGCAAAGGGTGCAGCCAATTGCTCCAAAAAAATTGCATGTGTTTATAAAAAAGCATCGCACCTGGTAGAAGTAACGCTGGGGCGACCTGGGGGACACGGGTGTGGTGATGTTCAGAAGCTGGCTGTAGAAACGGAGCTCATCAGATTCCTCTTGGTGCAGAGCTAACCCTTTTATCGTGTAACGTTGTATACAGGTTTGAAAAGTAATTGTCTATATTTAGCTGTGACTAGCTGCTCCCAGTCCTTCACACAGCTGTGCTTTGCTCTTTGAGAGCAATCTGCAACTGTCAGGACTCCTAAAGCGGGGGAGTAACAGGGAGAGGCTCTACAACAGGCGGGAGAGTCTGACACGGGCGGGGGGAGAGTCTGACTCGAGGGGGGTGGTCGGGGGGGGGAGAGAGTAACATGGGGGGAGGGAGGAGAGTCTGACACGGGCGGGGGGGGAGAGAGTAACACGGGCGGGGGGAGAGAGTGTAACACGGGCGGGGGGAGAGAGTGTAACACGGGCGGGGGGAGAGAGTGTAACACGGGCGGGGGGAGAGAGTGTAACACGGGGCGGGGGGGAGGGAGAGTAACACGGGCGGGGGGAGGGAGAGTAACACGGGCAGGGGGAGGGAGAGTAACACGGGCGGGGGGAGAGAGTGTAACACGGGCAGGGGGGAGGGAGAGTAACTCGGGCGGGGGGAGAGAGTGTAACTCGGGCGGGGGGAGAGAGTGTAACACGGGGGGGGGAGGGAGAGTGTAACATGGGGGGGGAGGGAGAGTAACACGGGCGGGGGGAGGGAGAGAGTAACACGGGGGAGGGAGAGAGTAACACGGGGGGGAGAGAGAGTAACACGGGCGGGGGGGGAGAGTGTAACTCGGGGGGGGGGGGAGAGAGTAACACGGGGGAGGAGAGTAACACGGGGGGGAGGGAGAGAGTAACGGGGGGGAGAGAGTGTAACTCGGGGGGGGGGGTGGAGAGTAACACGGAGGGAGAGAGTAACACGGGGGGGAAAGTAATACGGGGGCGGGGGGGGAGAGTGTAACTCGGTGGGGGGGGGGGAGAGAGAGTAACACGGGCGGGGGGGGAGAGACTGTAACTCGGGCGGGGGGAGAAACTGTGCAGCATTCCTTGATGATCAGGCACAGATTAGGAATCCTTTGTTATGATACTGTCATGGTCCCAACAACTACTTTTTAAGAAATATAAACAGAAAATGCTGGAAATACTCAGTGGGTCAGGCAGCATCTGTGGAGAGAGAAACAGAGTTAACGTTTCAGGTCGATGACCTTTCATCAGAACTGGAAAAAAACAGGTTTTAAGCAAGTACAGAGCCAGGGAAAGGGAGGAGGGGAGGAATGAATCAAAGGGAAGGTCTGTGATAGGGTGGAAGGCAGGAGAGATTAAATGACAAAGGGGATGATGGTGCGAGGCAAAAGGAGATGGAAATGGGACAAGTAAAGAAACAAAAGACGGGTCTCGAGGAGGTGGAAATGGGAATATCAGAATCATCAACAAAACTGACATCCAAAAAAATGGGAGCAGTGGTTATAGTCTGAAATTGTTGAACTCAATATTGAGTCAGGAAGGCTGTAAAGTGCCTATTCGAAAAATGAGGTGCTGTTCGTCGAGTTTACGTTGAGCTTCATTGGAAGTCTAGGAGACAGAGGACGGAGAGGTCAGAGTGGGCGTGGAGCGGAGAATTAAAGTGACAGGCGACCGGAAGCTTGGGGCCACACTTGTGGACTGAATCTGCATTTGGTCTCCCCATCGTGAGTAGCGAATACAGTATACTAAATTGAAAAAAGTACAAGTAAATCGCTGTTTCACCTGGAAGGCCTGTTCACGGCCCTCGATGTTTGAAGGGAGATGGTAAAAGGGCAGGTGTTGCATCTCCTGCGCTTGCTCGGGAAGGTGACGTGGGAAAGGAGGGGACTGTTGGAGGTGATTGAGGAGTGGGTCAGGGTTTCACGGAGGGAGCGGTCCCTTCAGAATGCTGAAAGGGGAAGAGAGGGGAAGATGTGTTTGGTGGTAGGATCATGCTGGAGGTGGCGGAGGATGATCATTGAATGTGGAGGCTGGTGGGGTGAAAGGTGAAGACAAGGGGAATCCTATCGTAATCCTGGGAGGGAGAGGAAGGGGTGAGGGCTGAAGTGCGGGAAATGGAACGGACACAGTCGAGGGCCCTGTCAACCATGGTAGAGGAAAAAGGAAGTTATATCGGAAGCACTGGTATGGAAGGTGGCATCATCAGAACAGATGCGACAGAGACGGAGAAACTGGGAGAATGGAATAGAGTCGTGGGAGGAAGTGTAATCAAGGTAGCTGTGGGAGTCAGTGGGCTTATAGTGGATGTTTGTCGATAGCCTATCCCCAGAAATGGAGACCGAGAAGTTGAGGAAGGGAAGGGATGAGTCGCAGATGGACCATGTGAAGGCAAGGGAAGGGTGGAAATTGGAAGCAAAGTTGATGAAATGTTTGTGTTCGAGTGAGAGTGGGAAATGGCACTGATACAGGCATCAATGTACCATACATCAATGTATGGCCTACTCCTGCTCCTAATTCTTATATTCTTATGGAAAAAGAGGTGAGGGAGGGGACTGGAGTCCCCTTGGGACAAAGAATGTTCCACATATCCCACGAAATGGCAGGCATAGCTAGGGCCCATGTACGTTCCCATAGCAACACCTTTTACTTGGAGGAAGTGAGTCAAAGGAGAAGTTGTTCAATGTGAGAACAAGTTCAGCCAGGCGGAGGAGGGTGGTGCTGGATGGGGAGTGGTTGGGCCTCTGTTCAAGGAAGAAGCGGACCAACCTCATGCTGTCCTGGTCATGCATGGAGGTGCAGAGGGATTGGAGGTCCATGGTGAAAATCTTTTTTGAGATCCTTATGTAGTACAATGGATTACAGTTCATGTGTTTCTCTCTGTTCCAGATACGTTGCAATGTGATCACAACTGATCCTTAACATTGTGTTTTTTTATTGCTATTCACTGTGAAGCATTGCCTGCTGTTAATGGGGTAGGAGGGGTCCAGAGGGTGAAAGGCCATTGCTGACCCTGGGATATAGTGGGAGCCAGTCTCTCTCCCCCCCTGCCCCCCACAAGCAAAAGTACCAAGTCAAACCTGGCCAAGTACCTTTACCAGATATGATGGGATTCTGCACCCGTGCTGTCCTGTATTAGTGCCCCCCCCCCCCCCCAGCGGTCTCCCCGTGCTGTCCTGTATTAGTGCCCCCCCCCCCCCCCGCAGTCTCCCCGTGCTGTCCTGTATTAGTGACCCCCCCCGCGGTCTCCCCGTGCTGTCCTGTATTAGTGCCCCCCCCCCCCCCGCGGTCTCCCCGTGCTGTCCTGTATTAGTGACCCCCCCCCCCGCGGTCTCCCCGTGCTGTCCTGTATTAGTGACCCCCACCCGCGGTCTCCCCGTGCTGTCCTGTATTAGTGCCCCCCCCCCCCCCGCGGTCTCCCCGTGCTGTCCTGTATTAGTGCCCCCCCCCCCCCCCGCGGTCTCCCCGTGCTGTCCTGTATTAGTGCCCCCCCCCCCCGCGGTCTCCCCGTGCTGTCCTGTATTAGTGACCCCCCCCCCCCCGCGGTCTCCCCGTGCTGTCCTGTATTAGTGCCCACGGTCTCCCCGTGCTGTCCTGTATTAGTGCCCCCCCCCACCCCGCGGTCTCCCCGTGCTGTCCTGTATTAGTGCCCCCCCCCCCCCCCCACGGTCTCCCCATGCTGTCCTGTATTAGTGCCCCCGCGGTCTCCCCGTGCTGTCCTGTATTAGTGCCCCCCCCCCCACGGTCTCCCCGTGCTGTCCTGTATTAGTGCCCCCCCCCCCCCCCCACGGTCTCCCCGTGCTGTCCTGTATTAGTGCCCCCCCCCCACGGTCTCCCCGTGCTGTCCTGTATTAGTGCCCCCCCCCCCACGGTCTCCCCGTGCTCTCCTGTATTAGTGACCCCCCCCCCCCCAGCGGTCTCCCCGTGCTCTCCTGTATTAGTGCCCCCCCCCCCACGGTCTCCCCGTGCTGTCCTGTATTAGTGCCCCCCCCCCCCCCCCCCCCACGGTCTCCCCGTGCTGTCCTGTATTCGTGCCCCCCCCCCCCCCCCCCACGGTCTCCCCGTGCTGTCCTGTATTAGTCCCCCCCCCCACGGTCTCCCCGTGCTGTCCTGTATTAGTCCCCCCCCACGGTCTCCCCGTGCTGTCCTGTATTAGTGCCCCCCCCCCCCACGGTCTCCCCGTGCTCTCCTGTATTAGTCCCCCCCCACGGTCTCCCCGTGCTGTCCTGTATTAGTGCCCCCCCCCCCCCCACGGTCTCCCCGTGCTGTCCTGTATTAGTGCCCCCCCCCCCCCCAGCGGTCTCCCCGTGCTGTCCTGTATTAGTGCCCCCCACGGTCTCCCCGTGCTGTCCTGTATTAGTGCCCCCCCCCCCCAGTGGTCTCCCCCGTGCTGTCCTGTATTAGTGCCCCCACGGTCTCCCCGTGCTGTCCTGTATTAGTGCCCCCCCCCCCACCCCGCGGTCTCCCCGTGCTGTCCTGTATTAGTCCCCCCCCACGGTCTCCCCGTGGTGTCCTGTATTAGTGCCCCCCCCCCAGCGGTCTCCCCCGTGCTGTCCTGTATTAGTGCCCCCCCCCCCACGGTCTCCCCGTGCTGTCCTGTATTAGTGCCCCCCCCCCCCCCCGGCACTCTCCCCATGCTGTCCTGTATTAGTGCGCCCCCCCCCCAACGGTCTCCCCGTGCTGTCCTGTATTAGTACCCCCCCCCACGGTCTCCCCGTGCTGTCCTGTATTAATGCCCCCCCCCCCCCGTGCTGTAACACTGTTTCTGTTTCAGTCCTAAGGAGATCCATCCTGTAAAACCTGCCAAGAAAGACAGAGACCAAAGAACACGGCATTTACTGGCAGACCTCCCACTCCCCCCGGAGCTGCCGGGAACAGACCCCTCGCCGCCAGATTCACCGGAGCAGACGACCCCACCTCCGCCTCAACCAGCCCTTAAAAAGAGGCCCAAGTAAGCATATCGGAGGGAATGAGAGCTTAGTTACATCCCACTGATGTTGGGCCAGTGCTTGCAGTGGTTTTCTGAAGGGAACTTTCTGTAATTTGTCGCTCAGGCTGGGAGTCGGGATCTTTCTTAACTGTACGGATTACATGGGTTGTATGTGGAGTATCACCGTGAATCAGACTGTGATATAACATTGTCCTGATCAGCCGCATTGTGGGATCCCATTAACATCTGCAAGACAGAGCAGTGATATTGGAGGTGGAATGCTGGGTCAGGATTTCTGTAACCTGTCGGCCCTGTGTACGAATGGGGAAAGGTGCTGTCTGCACACTGGCTCCATCAGCGCTTTCCTTTTCTGTCAAACTGCACTTTCTCAGATGCAGGAAACAGTTCACTTCCATGAGGGCAAATCCTGGAGGCCCCAGGTACAGAGTCAGTGCGTGTGGAACTGTACCCCAGTGAGAGTCAGTGTCTGTGGAACTGTACCCCAGTGAGAGTCGGTGTCTGTGGAACTGTACCCCAGTGAGAGGCAGTGTCTGTGGAACTGTACCCCAGTGAGAGTCAGTGTCTGTGGAACTGTACCACAGTGAGAGTCAGTGTCTGTGGAACTGTACCCCAGTGAGAGTCAGTGTCTGTGGACCCGTACCCCAGTGAGAGTGGGTGTCTGTGGAACTGTACTGTACCCCAGTGAGAGTCAGTGTCTGTGGAACTGTACCCCAGTGAGGGTCAGTGTCTGTGGAACTGTACCCCAGTGAGAGGCAGTGTCTGTGGAACTGTACCCCAGTGAGAGTCAGTGTCTGTGGAACTGTACCCCAGTGAGTGTCGTTGTCTGTGGAACTGTACCCCAGTGAGAGTCAGTGTCTGTGGAACTGTACCCCAGTGAGAGTCAGTGTCTGTGGAACTGTACCCCAGTGAGTGTCAGTGTCTGTGGAACTGTACCCCAGTGAGTGTCAGTGTCTGTGGAACTGTACCCCAGTGAGAGTCAGTGTCTGTGGAACTGTACCCCAGTGAGAGTCGGTGCCTGTGGAACTGTACCCCAGTGAGAGTCAGTGTCTGTGGAACTGTACCCCGGTGAGAGTCAGTGTCTGTGGAACTGTACCCCAGTGAGAGTCAGTGTCTGTGGAACTGTACCCCAGTCAGAGTCACCTTCAGGAGAAGAGGTGCAAATATTGGACATATTGCTGTCGACGGGAGGGTTTACTGCTGTCGGTACTGGTTGGTTATTATTGCCACTCACAATTTTATGAACTTTTTTTTAAAGAATCTGTTGCCCCCGCTATGGTGAGAAAAAGGAGACTGAGAGCGACTGGGGCAAGCGGTGTGTGGATAAATTCGACATCATTGGAATCACTGGTGAAGGGACGTATGGGCAAGTTTACAAGGCCAAGGATAAGGACACAGGTAACTGGTGATTCAGAAGCTAGTGCTTTCTGACATACAGGCGCTACAGAACATTGTGTTTTGTGGGGGAAATTTCTGTGTTCAAGAGTTGCGATTTTCATTGCTTTGTGTTTTGGTGGGTGGGGGAATTACCTCTCGAGTGTTTGTGTGTTGATGGATTGTTTCTGCGGCCCTCAGCCAGCTGCTTATTGCTGCAGGTCAGAAGTTGCACTCTGGTCACCAAGCCCGCTGGACTGTGATCATAGCACCATAGGAACAGGAGGAGGCCATTCAGCCCCTCGAGCCTGTTCCGCCATTCAATGAGATCATGGCTGATCTCTGACTTAACTCCATATACCCGCCTTTGACCCATATCCCTTAATACCTTTGGTTAACAATAATCTATCAATCTCAGATTTAAAATTAACGACCCAGCATCAATTGCCGTTTGCGGAAGAGAGTTCCAAACCTCTCCCACCCTTTGTGTGTAGAAGTGTTTCCTAATTTCACTCCTGAAAGGTCTGGCTCTAATTTTTAGGCTATGTCCCCTAGTCGTTGACTCCTATAGGCCAGACCAGCAGATTTCCTTCCCTAAAGGACATCAGTGAACCAGATGGGTTTTTACGACAATCCGGTAGTTTCATGGTCACCATGACTGATACTAGTAATAATTCCCGATTTATTTAATTAACTGAATTTAAATTCCCCAGCTGCCGTGGTGGGATTTGAACTCACAGACTCTGGATCATTAGTCCTGGCCTCTGGATTACTAGTCCAGTAACATAACCACAATGCTACCATTCCCTCCGCGACTAGTTTGTGTAATCTCTCCTCGTAATTTAACCCTTGGAGTCCAGGTATCATTCTGGTAAACCCACGCTGCACTCCCTCCAAGGCCAGTATATCCTTCCTACGGTGTGGTGCCCAGAACTGCTCACAGTGCTCCAGGTGTGGTCTAACCAGGGCTTTGTACAGCTGGAGCATGATTTCTACACCTTTTTATTCTAGTCCTCTAGCGGATTGGAAAACCGCAAATGTAACTCCCCTATTCAAGAAAGGAGACAGAAAGCAGGAAACTATTGGCCAGTTAGCCTAACATCTGTCATTGGGAAAATGCTGGAATCCATTAAGTAATAGGACATGTAGAAAATCATAATACAGCCAAGCAGAGTCAACATGGTTTTATGAAAGAGAAATCGTGTTTGACAAATTTCCTAGAGTTCTTTGTGGATGTAACGATCAGGATGGATAAAGGGGAACCAGTAGATGTAGTATATTTGGATTTCCAGAAGGTATTCGATAAGGTGCCACATAAAAGGTTACTGCACAAGATAAGAGCTCATGGGGTTGGGGGTAATATATTAGCATGGATAGAGGATTGGCTAACTGACAGAAAACAGAGTTGAGATAAATGGGTCATTTTCAGGTTGGCAGGCTGTAACTAGTGGGGTGCCACAGGGATCAGTGCTGGGGCCTCAACTATTTACAATCTATATTAATGACTTGGATGAAGGGACCGAGTGTACTGTAGCCAAATTTGCGGATGATACAAAGATAGGTGGGAAAGCAAGTTGTGAGGAGGACACAGAGTCTGCAAAGGGATATCGACAGGCTAAGTGAGTGGGTAAAAATTTGGCAGATGGAGTATAATGTGGGAAAATGTGAGGTTATCCACTTTGGTAGGAAGAATAAAAAAGTAAATTATTATTTAAATAGACAGAGACTACAGAACGCTGCGGTACAGAGGGATCTGGGGGTCCTCGTACATGAAACACAAATAGTTAGCATGCAGGTACAGCAAGTAATTGGGAAAGCAAATGGAGTGTTGGCCTTTATTGCAAGGGGGATGGAGTATAAAAGTAGGGAAGTCCTGCTACAACTGTACAGGGCGCTGGTGAGACCACACCTGGAGTACTGTGTACAGTTTTGGTCTCCTTATTTAAGGAGGGATATACTTGCATTGGAGGCAGTTCAGAGAAGGTTCATTAGGTTGATTCCTGAGATGAAGGGGTTGTCTTATGAGCAAAGGTTGAGCAGGTTGGGCCGATATTCATTGGAGTTTAGAAGAATGAGAGGTGATCTACCCCAGAGAGCTGTGAAGGCGGAGTCATTGAATATATTCAAGGCGGAAATGGACAGATATTTGAGCTACAGGGGAGTCGAGGGTTATGGGGAGCGGTGGGGAAGTGGAGTTGAGGCTAAGATCTGATCAGCCATGATCTTATTGAATGACGGAACAGGCTCGAGGGCCCAAATGGCCTACTCCTCCTATTTCTTATGTTCTTAGATGTAAAGGCCAGCATTCCATTAGCCTTTTTGATTATTTTCTATATTTGTTCATGACATTTTAATGATCTGTGTACCTGGACCCCCAAGTAACTTTGGACCTCCACTGTCTTTAGCTTTTCACCATTTAGAAAGTACCCTGTTCTATCCTTTTTAGGTCCAAAGTGGATGACCTCACATTTACCTAGATTGAAATCCATTTGCCACAGTTTTGCCCATTCGCTTAATCTGTTAATATCTCTTTGTAATTTTATACTTCCATCTACACTGGTTACAATGCCGCCTATCTTTGTGTCATGAGCAAACTTGGATATGTGGCTTTCTATCCCATCATCTAAGTCGTTAATAAATACAGTGAATGGTTGAGGCCCCAACACACATCCCTGCAGGACACCACGAGTCACATCCTGCCAATTCGAGTAGCTACCCATTATCCCTAATCTCTGTCTCCTGCCGCTCAGCCAATTTCCTAACCAGGTCAATAATTTGCCCTCAATTCCATGGGCTTCAACTTTAGTTAACAGTCTCTTATGAGGGACTTTATCAAATGCCTTCTGGAATCCATATAAATAACATCCATAGACCTTCCCTTGTCCACTGCTTTAGTCCCCTCTTCAAAAAATTTAATCTGTTTCGTCAGGCACGACCTACCCTTTACAAATCCATGCTGGCTCTCTCTGATCAGCTGAAAATTTTCAAGGTGTTCAGTCACCCTATCCTTAATTATAGACTCTAGTAATTTCCCAACAACAGATGTTAGACTATAGTACTGTACAAACTAACCTCACAGATGATCATCCTTTGTAGAGCAGGTGAGCTAGTGAAGGCTTTCACTCTGAACTACCAGCACTGTTAAAGTGTCTGGGCTGGGTGGGGCAATGGCTTAGCACTGCCGTTTGACTCCATGGTACTTGGGTTTGGATCCCCTGTGTCTGGGTTAGTCCATGGTACAGTACAGTCCCCACCACGTAAACGGTCCCTGCTTAAAATGGGCAGTAGCTTGTATCAGTCAGAAAGCGATAATCAATTTGCATTAATATCAATTTCAAAGTTGCAGGTTAAAATGTTTTAAGCGCTCCGTTTATTTCAGGCAGAAGTAGTTGTGCTTATTCACTAGTTCACACCTTGTTAAGGTACAGTGAATACAAGAACAACCAGAAAGAAATAACACAAAAAGAATATACTGCAGATGCTGGAAATCTGAAATAAAACAGAAAATGCTGGAGATACTCAGCAGGTCAGGCAGCATTTGTGAAGAGAGAAACAGAGTTAACGTTTCAGGTCGATGACCTTGTGTCAGAAAGAAATAACACATGGTTCGAGTTCAGTTTCCTTTTGTGTAGTTGAGACCGTCTAATCGAATCCCCTTTAAATGGTGTGAGGTCACAGTTTGTACTTGGCACTGACTAAAGTTTAAATAAAGCTAGTTGCATTGAATGGAATCTAGTTTATTCAATAGCGATCTACAAAATTCCTGTGCTGTGGGGACTGTAACAGCGTTACTCCAGCCATGGTGTAAAGCGGGCACAATGCAGCCTCTATAAGCGCTGGGGACTGTACTTCCCCTGTGACTGGCCAGTCGGATAATGGAAACTCTTTCTCTTCTGATAGGTGAGATGGTTGCTCTTAAAAAGGTCCGGCTGGATAATGAAAAGGAGGGATTTCCCATCACGGCCATTCGAGAAATCAAGATCCTTCGTCAGCTCACTCACACCAGTGTGGTCAACATGAAGGAGATTGTGACAGACAAGCAAGATGCACTGGACTTCAAGAAGGATAAAGGTACATGAATAGATGTTAGCGCGGAGCGGAGGTTTCAGAGGAGCTCGTTCTTGTAACCCAAAGCATTGAGTGCCCACTTTCACCATTACCAATTACTCGCAATGCAGTTAGTACCAAGTTGTTATGGTTCAACTTCTTTGAAAAGTGATGTTGTGTGAGATGTGGGAGCAGTGACCAGTTTTGGATACTGATGGGGGAGATGGTTTCTCAGGGGAATGCAGCAAGAGCCAAGTCCGTGGCACTACGAGTGGCTCAGCTGCACAGGAGGGGAGGATAAAGAGTGGGAGAGCAATAGTGATAGGGGATTCTATCGTAAGGGGAACAGAGAGACGTTGCTGTGGCCACAGACCTGACTCCAGGATGGTATGTTGCCTCCCTGGTGCCAGGGTCAAGGATGTCACTGAATGGCTGCAGGGCATTCTGAAGGGGGAGGGCGAACAGTCAGATATCGTGGTTCACATTGGTACCAGCGACATGGGTAGAAAGAGGGATGAGGTCCTGCAACAAGAATTTAGGGAGCTAGGTAGCAGATTAAAAAGCAGGACTTCAAAGGTTGTAATCTCTGGATTACTCCCGGTGCCACGTGCTAGTGGGTATAGGAATAGGAGGTAAGAGCAGATGAATGCGTGGCTAAAGAGTTGGTGCAGGAGGGAGGGCTTTAGTTTCCTGGATCACTGGCTCTGCTTCTGGGGAAGGTGGGACCTGTACAAGTCGGACGGGTTGCACCTGAACCGGGACTTGACCAACATCCTTGCGGGGAGGTTGCTAGCACTGTTTGGGGGGGGGGGGCGGGGGGAAATGGGATACGGAGTGGAGCTATAGTAGGGGGTGATGCACAGCCAAATATAGAGGAAAAAGCAAGTCAGCCTGGAAGGCAGAGCAAATATGGAATGGCACAAGGGAGTATGGCAAGGCTGAATGGCATTTATTTTAATGCAAGGAGTCTTGCGAGTAAGGCAGATGAATTGAAGGTGTTGAACTTCAGGCGAGACAGAAGGGGGTGTAAATGAAGAGGGGGTGTCGCAATATTAATCAAGGAGTCAATTACTGCTGTAAGGAGGGATGATATCTTAGCAGGTTCCTCTAATGAGGCCATATGGGTAGAACTTAAAAACAAAAGGGGGGCAAGCACTTTGCTGGGAGAGTACTATAGGCCCCCAAACAGTCAGGGGGAGATAGAGGAACAGATATGTAGGCAAACCTCAGAGAGTGTAGGAATAATAGGGTCATAATAGTAGGGGATTTCAACTTCCCCAATATTAACTGGGATAGTCAGAGTGTGAGAGGCTTAGAGGGTGCGGAATTCTTAAAGTGCATCCAAGAGAGCTTTTTGAGCCAGCATGTAGAAAGTCCTACAAGAGAGGGGGCGGTACTGGACCTAATTCTAGGGAATGTAGCCGGGCAAGTGGTAGAAGTGTCAGTAGGAGAGCATTTTGGTGACAGTGACCATAATTCGGTGAGATTTAAGGTAGTCATGGAAAAGGACAAAAAAGGGACCGGAAATAAAGGTTCTAAATTGGGGGAAGGCCGATTTTAATATGATAAGGCAGGATCTGGCCAAAGTGGACTGGGATCAGCTACTTGTAGGAAAATCCACATCAGAGCAGTGGGAGTCTTTCAGAAAGGAAATAAGAGAGAGTGCAGCTCCAACATGTTCCCGTAAAGGTCAAGGGTGGGACCAACAAACCCAGGGAACCCTGGATGTCAAGGGATATACAAGAATGGATTAGGAAAAAAAGGGAGGCTTTTGGCAGATACAAAGTATAGAAAGTGCAGGGGGGGTACTTAAAAAAAGAAATTAGGAGAGTGAAAAGGGGGCATGAAAAAACACTGGCGGGCAAAATACAGGAAAATCCCAAGGTGTTTTATAAGTATATTAAGGGCAAGAGGATAACCAGGGAAAGAGTAGGGCCCATTAGGGGCCAAAGTGGCAATCTGTGTGTAGAGCCGGAAGATGTAGGTGAGGTTTTAAATGAATATTTTGCAACTGTGTTCACTATGGAGAAGGACGATGTAGGCATAGAAATCAGGCAGGGGGATTGTGATATACTTAAACAAATTAGTATTGAGAGGGAGGAGGTACTAGTGGTTTTAGCAGGCTAAAAGGTGGATAAATCCCCAGGCCCTGACGGGATGCATCCCAGGCTGCTGTGTGAGGCAAGGGAGGAGATTGCAGGGGCTCTGACACAAATTTTCAGAACCTCTCTGGCCACAGGGGAGGTGCCAGAGGACTGGAGAACAGCTAACGTAGTACCATTATTCAAGAAGGGTAGTAGGGATAAACCAGGGAATTACAGGCCAGTGAGCCTAACATCAGTGGTAGGGAGATTATTGGAAAACATTCTGAGGGACAGAATTAGTTTCCACTTGGAGAGGCAAGGATTAATCAAGGATAGTCAGCATGGCTTTGTCAGGGGGAGATCATGTCTAACCAATTTGATTGAATTTTTCTAGGGGGTGACTAGGTGTGTGGATGAGGGTAGTGCAGTTGCTGTAGTCCACATGGACTTCAGTAAGGCTTTTGACAAAGTCCCACATGGGAGACTGGTCAAGAAGGTAAGAGCCCATGGGATCCAGGGCAATTTGGCACATTGGATCTAAAATTGGCTTAGTGGCAGGAGGCAGAGGGTGATGGTCGAAGGTTGTTTTTGTGATTGGAAGCCTGTGTCCAGTGGTGTACCGCAGGGATCGGTGCTGGGTCCTTTGCTGTTTGTAGTGTACATTAATGATTTAGATATGAATGTAGGAGGTAGGATCAGTAAGTTCGCAGATGACACGAAAATTGGTGGGGTGGTAAATAGCGAGGAGGGAAGCCTCAGGCTACAGGACGATATAGACGGGATGATTAGATGGGCAGAACAGTGGCAAATGGAATTTAACCCTGAAAAGTGTGAGGTGATGCATTTTGGGAGGACTAACTAGGCAAGGGAATGCACAATGAATGGTAGGACCCTAGGAAAGACAGAGGATCAGAGGGACCTTGGTGTGCATGTACATAGATCCCTGAAGGCAGCAGGACAGGTAGGTAAGGTGGTTAAAAAGGCATATGGGATACTTGCCTTCATTAGCCGAGGCATAGAATATAAGAACAGGGAGGTTATGGTGGAGCTGTACAAAACACTAGTTAGGCCACAGGTGGAATACTGTGTGCAGATCTGGTCACCACACTATAGGAGGGATGTGATTGTATTGGAGAGGGTGCAGAGGAGATTCACCAGGATGTTACCTGGGCTGGAGCGCTTCAGCTATGAAGAGAGACTGGACAGGCTGGGGTTGTTTTCCTTAGACCAGAGAAGGCTGAGGGGGGACCTGATTGAGGTGTACAAAATTATGAGGGGCATAGATAGGGTAGATAGAAAGGAACTTTTCCCCTTAGTAGAGGGGTCAATAACCAGGGGGCATAGTTTCAAGGTAAGGGGCAGGAGGTTTAGAGGGGATTTGAGGAAAAACTTTTTCAGCCAAAGGGTGGTTGGAATCTGGAACTCACTGCCTGAAAGGGTGGTAGAGGCAGGAACCCTCACAACATTCAAGAAGCATTTAGATGAGCACTTGAAATGCCATAGCATACAAGGCTACGAACCAAGTGCTGGAAAATGGGATTAGAGTGGACAGGGCTTGATGGCCGGCGCGGACACGATGGGCCGAAGGGCCTCTTTCTGTGCTGTATAACTCTATGACTCTATTTTCTGAGGTCACAGTTGTGGTAGCAATGGCCATACAGTAGTGTTTGTCTTTGGGCCCAGTGTGTGTGGACTGTAGGGATCTGGGCCCAGGGATCGGACCCAGTGTGTGGACCCAGGGATCGGGCCCAGTAGTGGGCCCAGGGATCTGGCCCATGGATCGGACCCAGTGTGTGGGCCCAGGGATCTGGCCCATGGATCGGACCCAGTGTGTGGGCCCCGTGTGTGGGCCCAGGGATCGGACCCAGTGGTGGGCCCAGGGATCTGGCCCATGGATCGGATCCAGTGTGCGGGCCCAATGTGTGGGCCCAGGGATCGGATCCAGTGTGTGGGCCCAGGGATCGGGACCAGTGTGTGGGCCCAGGGATCGGGCCCAGTGTGTGGGCCCAGGGATCTGGCCCATGGATCGGACCCGGTGTGTGGGCCCAGGGATCGGACCCAGTGTGTGGGCCCAGGGATCGGGCCCAGTGTGTGGGCCCATGGATCGGACCCGGTGTGTGGGCCCAGGGATCGGACCCAGTGTGTGGGCCCAGGGATCGGGACCAGTGTGTGGGCCCATGGATCGGACCCAGTGTGTGGGCCCAGGGATCGGACCCAGTGTGTGGGCCCAGGGATCTGGCCCATGGATCGGACCCGGTGTGTGGGCCCAGGGATTGGACCCAGTGTGTGGGCCCAGGGATCGGGCCCAGTGTGTGGGCCCAGGGATCGGGCCCAGTGTGTGGGCCCAGGGATCGGGCCCAGTGTGTGGGCCCAGGGATCGGGCCCAGTGTGTGGGCCCAGGGATCGGACCCAGTGTGTGGGCCCAGGGATCGGGCCCAGTGTGTGGGCCCAGGGATCGGGCCCAGTGTGTGGGCCCAGGGATCGGGCCCAGTGTGTGGGCCCAGGGATCGGGCCCAGTGTGTGGGCCCATGGATCGGACCCAGTGTGTGGGCCCAGGGATCGGGCCCAGTGTGTGGGCCCAGGGATCTGGCCCATGGATCGGACCCGGTGTGTGGGCCCAGGGATCGGACCCAGTGTGTGGGCCCAGGGATCGGACCCAGTGTGTGGGCCCAGGGATCGGACCCAGTGTGTGGGCCCAGGGATCGGACCCAGTGTGTGGGCCCAGGGATCGGACCCAGTGTGTGGGCCCAGGGATCGGGCCCAGGGATCTGGCCCATGGATCGGACCCAGTGTGTGGGCCCAGGGATCGGGCCCAGTGTGTGGGCCCAGGGATCGGACCCAGTGTGTGGGCCCAGGGATCGGACCCAGTGTGTGGGCCCAGGGATCGGGCCCAGTGTGTGGGCCCAGGGATCGGGCCCAGTGTGTGGGCCCAGGGATCGGACCCAGTGTGTGGGCCATGGGATCGGGCCCAGTGTGTGGGCCCAGGGATCTGGCCCATGGATCGGACCCAGTGTGTGGGCCCAGGGATCGGGCCCAGTGTGTGGGCCCAGGGATCGGGCCCAGTGTGTGGGCCCATGGATCGGGCCCAGCGTGTGGGCCCAGGGATCGGACCCAGTGTGTGGACCCAGGGATCGGACCCAGTGTGTGGGCCCAGGGATCGGGCCCAGTGTGTGGGCCCAGGGATCGGACCCAGTGTGTGGGCCCAGGGATCGGGCCCAGTGTGTGGGCCCATGGATCGGGCCCAGCGTGTGGGCCCAGGGATCGGACCCAGTGTGTGGACCCAGGGATCGGACCCAGTGTGTGGGCCCAGGGATCGGGCCCAGTGTGTGGGCCCAGGGATCGGACCCAGTGTGTGGGCCCAGGGATCGGGCCCAGTGTGTGGGCCCAGGGATTGGACCCAGTGTGTGGGCCCAGGGATCGGGCCCAGTGTGTGGGCCCAGGGATCGGGCCCAGTGTGTGGGCCCAGGGATCGGGCCCAGTGTGTGGGCCCAGGGATCGGGCCCAGTGTGTGGGCCCAGGGATCGGACCCAGTGTGTGGGCCCAGGGATCGGGCCCAATGTGTGGGCCCAGGGATCGGGCCCAGTGTGTGGGCCCAGGGATCGGGCCCAGTGTGTGGGCCCAGGGATCGGACCCAGTGTGTGGGCCCAGGGATCGGGCCCGGTGTGTGGGCCCAGGGATCGGACCCGGTGTGTGGGCCCAGGGATCGGACCCGGTGTGTGGGCCCAGGGATCGGGCCCGGTGTGTGGGCCCAGGGATCGGGCCCGGTGTGTGGGCCCAGGGATCTGGCCCATGGATCGGACCCAGTGTGTGGGCCCAGGGATCGGGCCCAGTGTGTGGGCCCAGGGATCGGGCCCAGTGTGTAAACACTGTAGCTGCTCATTAATGGATTCAGAACTTGGGCTATTTTGCGTATGGCCATATAAAAACAGGGTGCGAAAATAAATGATGTTCACACCATCCATACAGCGGTGCAGGCTCGACATGTTCACCCCCTCCTGACCTCTCCCGTGAGAGAGATTACCCTCCATCTCTCCGGCAATCCAGCACAGCTCCAGGAGATCGGGAAACCTTTACCTTTTCAGAATTTTGACTAGCCGGAAATGTCCACCTCTTTCTGCAACTGTTTGAGGATCCCACCTGCAGCACGGAAATGAATGAGCAGTTAATACATTTCTAATGGTGTTGGGTGAGACACCGGGAGAACTCCCTGATCTGGTGTCACGGGATCTTTAACATGCAGCTGAGCGGCTGTCAGGTTTAACGTTGTGATCTGAAAGACTCTCAGTACTGCACTGAGGTGTCGGCCCAGATAATGGGCTCGAGTCCTGCAGTGGGGTTTGATCCCACAGTAACGGGTTCGTGGGGAAGGGTGACACTAACTGACCCGAGCTAACACTTAAAATTACAGCTGTAACTATTTGAGAATCTCATGCTACAGTTTACAAGTAATTTTCTTGCGAGCGTCCCTGTGCTGAATAAATGGTGACAGTTCGCTTGCTCGTGTTGTCTCCATCACTAATCTAATGGGATGTTTATGACAGGGGCCTTCTACCTGGTCTTTGAATACATGGACCACGACCTGATGGGTCTCCTGGAGTCAGGCCTGGTGCATTTCACTGAGGACCATATCAAATCCTTCATGAGGCAGCTGATGGACGGCCTGGATTACTGTCATAAGAAGAACTTCCTGCACCGTGACATTAAATGTTCCAACATACTCCTCAACAACAGGTACCAACCTGCAAGGTGGGGGGGGTGGGGGTGGGGGTGGAGTGGGTGCAGGGGGAGAGTAGGTTGGGGGGTAGTGGGGGTGGGTGGGTGGGTGGTGTGGGGGAGAGTAGGTTGGGGGGTAGTGGGGGTTGGTGTGGGTGTAGGGGGAGTCGGTTGGGCTGGGGGGGCTAGTGGGGGTGCGGGGGGCGGGTGGTGTAGGTGTGGGGGGAGTAGGTTGGGGGGCTGGGGGGTGTGGAGGGCGGGTGGTGTAGGTGTGGGGGGAGTAGGTTGGGGGGCTAGTGGGGGTGTGGAGGGGCGGGTGGAAACTGCTATCTAACTGCTTGTTCCCTTTATCCAGTGGACAGATCAAGCTGGCGGATTTTGGTTTGGCGCGATTGTACAACTCCGAGGAGAGGTGAGTTGCCTGCCACGGTGCTATTGTGTGCGCGAGCGGGGCGGCGAGCGTGTGTGAACGGAGACGGAGTGTTGCTGTCTCTTGATATTTTGGTATGTGAGGCTGCAGGATACTTTCCACGGAGCCTGTGGGATTTTTAGTAATGGCGTTAATCGGTGCCCATACAGGTCGTCAGAGACACCCACTCGTCACCACCGTGTGGGAGAGGATCTTCCAGCAATGCTTGTTCTGGGCTCTGGCCACCTGCTGCCTGACGCTGTTCAACAGAGCCGAATGTGTTGTTGAACAAATTTATCCTTAATGTTTGTACCTCCTCGTCTCCTCTCCGAATCTAGCTTTGACGTAGAGGCTTACAGTTTGTTAAGACTTGCACATTGTTTGGTGCTGCTGCTGCTAGATACAATATCCACCCCCTCCCCCACCCATGGCTGCAGTGTGCACCATCTACAGGATGAACTGCAGCAACTCGCCAAGTTTATTCCACAGCACCTCCAAGCCCCGCGACCTCTACCGCCAAGCAGGATAATAACAACATCATCATGGGAACACATAAGAACATAAGAAGTAGGAGCAGGAGTAGGCCATACGGCCCCTCGGGCCTGCTCCGCCATTCAATAGGATCATGGCTGATCCGAACCTAGACTCACGTCCGCTTCCCTGCCCGCTCCCCGTAACCCCTAATGCCCTTATCAGCTAGGAAACTGTCTATCTCCGTTTTAAATTTATTTAATGTCACAGCTTCCACAGCTCTCTGAGGTAGCAAATTCCATAGATTCACCACCCTCTGAGTGAAGAAGTTTCTCCTCATCTCAGTTTTGAAAGGGCAGCCCCTTATTCTAAGAGACTCATAAGTCAACCCCCTCATCTCCGGAATCAACCGAGTGAACCTTCTCTGAACTGCCTCGAGAGCAAGTATATCTTTTCTTAAATATGGAAACCAAAACTGTACGCAGTATTCCAGGTGTGGCCTCACCAGTACCCTGTATAACTGAAGCAAGACTTCCCTGCTTTTATACTCCATCCCCCTTGCAATAAAAGCAAAGATTCCATTGGCCGTCCTGATCACCTGCTGTACCTGCATACTAACCTGTGTTTCATGCACCAGGACCCCCAGATCCCTTTGTACTGCAGCACTTTGCAGTTTCTTTCCATTTAGATAATAACTTGCTCTTTGATTTTTTTCTGCCTAAGTGCATAACCTCACACTTTCCAATATTATATTCCATCTGCCAAATTTCTGCCCACTCACTTAGCCTGTCTATGTCCTTTTGCAGGTTTTTTATGTCCTCCTCACTCACTGCTTTCCCTCCCATCTTTGTATCATCGGCAAACTTGGATACGTTGCACTTGGTCCCCTCCTCCAAATCGTTAATATAGATTGTAAAGAGTTGGGGCCCCAGCACTGACCCCTGCGAAACACCACTAGTTACTGATTGCCAACCCAAGAATGAACCGTTTATCCCCACTCTCTGTTTTCTGTTAGATAGCCAATCTTCCACCCATGCCAGTACATTGCCCCCAATCCTGTGATTTTTTATCTTGTGCAGTAATCTTTTGTGTGGCACCTTGTGAAATGCCTGTTGGAAGTCCAAATACACCACATCCACTGGTTCCCCTTTATCCACCCTGTTTGTTACATCCTCAAAGAATTCGAGCAAATTTGTCAAACATGACTTCCCCTTCATAAAACCATGCTGACTCTGTCCGATTAAATTATGCTTATCCAAATGTCCTGTTACTGCTTCCTTAATAATGGACACCCTCCTGACTTGGACATACACGACCATTCCTTCATTGTCACTGAGTCAAATTCCTGTAATTCCCAACCCACCACCATTAGCAGAAGGGCTGCAGTGGTTCAAGGGGAAGCCTCACTACCACCAGCTTGGGATGGGCAATAAATGCGGCCTTGCCAGTGACACCCACAGTAACTGTTATGTAGGCAAGCGAGGCAGCAACGTCCCACAAACAACAATGCATTGAATGAGCAGCCAGTCTGTTTTTCGTGGTTTTGCTTGAAGGAGGACACCGGGAGAACTCCCTACAAATAGTATCGAGGTATCTTTAATAGCCACTGTGGGAGTGGGAAAGTCACAGGGCTTGTGTGAGGTTACAATCAGTAAAAGCTGTTAAAGGAATATTGCATAAATTCTTCTCACCGACTACCCCAAGTTGGACATGGGGACCTTACAGCTAAAATATGGCAGGATTTGACGAGTGGTGTCCCCAGGGACCTGTACTGGGGCCTCAGCTTTTCACTATATATTTATAAATGACTTAGATGAAGGAATAGAGAGCCGTGTGTATAAGTTTACTGACAAAACAAGCTCGGTGGCTCAGTAGGCAGTGTAGACAGGAGCAGGAAGTTGCAATGAAACATTGATAGATTCAGTGAGGGGGCAAAACTGTGGCAGATGGAGTTCAATGTGGGGAAGTGTGAGGTCGCCCACTGTGGACCTAAGAAATATTGATCAGAGTGTTTCCTAAACGGGGAGAATCTGGGAGCTGTGGGGGAGCCGAGAGAGTTAGGGGCCCAAGTTCAGAAATCACTAAACACTGGTGGACAGGGTCAAAAATAATTCAAAAGGCGAACGGAATGTTGGCCTTTATCTCCAGGGCTGGAATACAGAGGGGAGGAAGGGATGCTCCAGCTGTACAGAGCCTTGGTCAGACCCCCTCTGGAGTAACTGGGTTCAGTTCTGGGCCCCGCCCCTCAGGAAGGATATATTGGCCTCGGAGGGGGAGCAGCGCAGATTCACCAGAATGGTACCGGGGCTAAAAGGGTTAAATTACGAGGACAGGTTACACAGACTGGGCTTGTATTCCCTGGAATACAGAAGATTAAGGGGTGATCTGATCGAGGTGTTTAAGATGTTTAAAGGAGTTGATCGGGTGGATAGAGAGAAACTATTTCCTCTGGTGGGGGGAGTCCAGAACAAGGGGGCAGAATCTTAAAATTAGAGCCAGGCCGTTCAGGGGTGATGTCAGGAAGCATTTCTTCACACAATGGGTAGTGGAAATCTGGAACTCTCGCTCCCAAGAAGCTGTTGAGGTTGGGGGTCAATTGAAAATTCCAAAACAGAAGTGACTAGTGTCACACACACTCCGTGAGTGGCCCCTTCCCTCGCCACAGTTCCTCAGACCTGCTGCCGCCCCAGTTTAGATCAGCGAACTCGGACTGAACTTCAGGCCTGTGCTGGATACTGACACTGATCCAGATAAAAATTTCCCAATCTGCGTTAGAGAGTCTGACGACATTTATGTTGCAGGCCAGATGCAGGATAGCTGCCCGCATTAATCCATTCCCACACAGTTGCTGTGAGTCAGATCACTGAATTAAGACCTAAATATCTTGGATTTTGGGGCAGTTTTTTGCCATGTCCTCTCGGAAGTACATAAGAACATAAGAAATAGGAGCAGGAGTAGGCCAATCGGCCCCTCGAGCCTGCTCCGCCATTCAATAAGATCATGGCTGATCTGATCCTAACCGCCAATCTACTATCACAGAACCATCTCCTGAATCTAACAGAATTAGACACACGAAATAGGAGCAGGATCAGGCTACACGGCCCCTGGGCCCGCTCCACTACCCACAGGGCCATGACCGATCCGAACCTGGACTCATGTCCAAATTCCTGCCCGCTCCCCGTAACCTTTAATTCCCTTTACTTCTAGGAAACTGTCTATTTCTGTTTTAAATTTATGTAATGATGTAGCTTCTACAGTTTTTTGGGGCAGCATATTCCATGGACCTACCACCCTCTGAGTGAAGTAGTTCCTCCTCATCTCAGTTTTGAAAGAGCAGCCCATTATTCTAAGACTATGCCCCCTAGTTCTAGTTTCACCCATCATCGGGAACATCTTCCCCGCATCCACCCGATCCAACCCCTTCACAATCTTATATGTTTCAATAAGATCGCCTCTCATTCTTCTGAACTCCAATGAGTAGAGTCCCAATCTACTCAACCTCTCCTCATATGTCCATCCCCTCATCCCCGGAATTAACCGAGTGAACCTTCTTTGTACTGACTCGAGAGCAAGTATGTCCTTTCTTAAGTATGGACACCAAAACTGTACGCAGTATTCCAGGTGCGGTCTCACCAGTACCTTGTACAACTGAAGCAATACCTCCCTATTTTTATATTCTATCCCCCTAGCAATGAAAGCCAACATTCCATTGGCATTCTTAATCATTTGCTGCACCTGCATACTAACCTTTTGAGTTTCGTGCACCAGGACCCCCAGATCCCTTTGTACTTCAGTACTTTCCAGTTTCTTGCCATTAAGATAATAACTTGCTCTACGATTTTTCCTGCCAAAGTGCATAACCTAACACTTTCCAGTATTGTATTCCATCTGCCAAATCTCTGCCCACTTACGTAGCCTGTCTATGTCCCCTTGCAGGTTTTTTATGTCCTCCTCACTCACTACTTTCCCTCCCATCTTAGTATCATCTGCAAACTTTGATATGTTACACTCGGTCCCCTCCTCCAAATCGTTAATATAGATTGTAAAGAGTTGGGGACCCAGCACTGACCCCTGCGGAACACCACTAGTTACTGATTGCCAGTCTGAGAATGAACCATTTATCCCAACTCTCTGCCTTCTGTTAGATAGCCAATCCTCTATCCATGCCAGAATATTACCCCCAATCCCGTGATTTTTTATCTTAAGCAATAATCTTTTGTGTGGCACCTTGTCAAATGCCTTTTGGAAGTCTAAATACACTACGTCCACTGGTTCCCCTTTATCCACCCTATACGTTACTTCCTCAAAGAACTCCAGCAAATTTGTCAAACATGACTTCCCCTTCATAAAACCATGCTGACTTTGTCCTATTAAATTATGATTATCCAAATGTCCTGTTGCTGTCTCCTTAATAATGGACTCCAAAATTTTACCTACCACAGATGTTAGACTAACCAGTCTATAGTTTCCAGCCTTCTGTCTACTGCCCTTTTTAAATAAGGGTGTTACATTAGCAGTTTTCCAGTCTGCCGGGAACAGATGTTCCAAGTGTGTCAGAAATCCAATTCTCACTGCATTGAAGGCTGCTGAGACCCCACCCCCTTTCACCTGGGTATTCCTGCCAAAAACCTGCAATATTTCAGTTGTTTTGACACTGACTGGAACGTTTACTTGAGGTGACCACCTACAAATCCCAGGCAGCATTGCGCTCCGGATATGCTCGGGATGCGCTCGGATTGCGCTCTGGATACGCTCGGATTGCGCTCTGGATGCGCTCGGATTGCGCTCCGGATACGCTCGGATTGCGCTCTGGATGCGCTCGGATTGCGCTCCGGATGCGCTCGGATTGCGCTCCGGTTACGCTCCGGTTACGCTCGGATTGCGCTCCGGTTACGCTCGGATTGCGCTCCGGTTACGCTCGGATTGCGCTCCGGTTACGCTCGGATTGCGCTCCGGTTACGCTCGGATTGCGCTCCGGTTACGCTCGGATTGCGCTCCGGATACGCTCGGATTGCGCTCCGGATACGCTGGGATTGCGCTCCGGTTGCGCTCGGATTGCGCTCCGGTTGCGCTCCGATTGCGCTCGGATTGCGCTCGGATTGCGCTCCGGATGCGCTCGGATTGCGCTCCGGATACGCTCGGATTGCGCTGCGGATACGCTCGGATTGCGCTCTGGATACGCTCGGATTGCGCTCCGGATAGGCTCGGATTGCGCTCCGGATAGGCTCGGATTGCGCTCCGGATAGGCTCGGATTGCGCGCTCGGATGCGCTCGGATTGCGCCCCGGATGCGCTCGGATTGCGCCCCGGATGCGCTCGGACTGCGCCCCGGATGCGCTCGGACTGCGCTCCGGATGCGCTCGGACTGCCCTCCGGATGCGCTCGGACTGCCCTCCGGATGCGCTCGGACTGCGCTCCGGATTGCGCTCCGGATGCGCTCGGATTGCGCTCCGGATGCGCTCGGATTGCGCTCCGGATGCGCTCGGATTGCGCTCCGGATGCGCTCGGATTGCGCTCCGGATGCGCTCGGATTGCGCTCCGGATGCGCTCGGATTGCGCTCCGGATGTGCTGACGGGCAGTGGACATTGAGTGACTCTTTGTGCTTTGACCTTTGTGGAGTCAGCATTAATAGAATAGCATTGATGTAGAATATTGCCGCTTTGTTCAGAGAGAAGCACCTCAATTCTCCAACGTTTCTGTCCTAGCCGTCCGTACACTAACAAAGTCATCACACTGTGGTACCGACCTCCGGAGCTGCTGCTGGGGGAGGAGCGATACTCTCCGGCCATCGATGTTTGGAGCTGTGGGTAAGTGGCTGACACGTGGGTAACTGGGACTGAGGATTGGACACGTCCATCTGGCAAAGGCTTATTTATTCTTTTTCAAAATATATTCAAGATTCAAGATTATTTTATTGCCATATGTAACTGGTACAATGGAATGCTTATTCCCCACTCACTCCCACAATATAAGTATAAATATAAAAAGCAGAAGTAAAAACAAGTATAAATATAGAAACAATAAGCAAATAAGTATAGCAATGACAGTCCAAGTTGCAGGATATGATGAATAGTGCAAAAAGCCTCTATACCACTGGAAGTAATAGTAATGTAATATGATAAGTATATGGTAGTATAAGTATAATATATAAATAAGTATAAGTTAAAATGCAATGTGCAATGTACAAATTAGTTATAAGTTATATAAGTTAAGGTTGAGGTACAAGAGTCCTATGTGCACACAGTCTAGTGATCAAGAATGTTCTTGTGCGCTCACGGTTCAAGTGATATACAGTTCCAGGGTGGGAGGGAGAATGTGACTTTGATATGTGGGGCAGTGCGGTTAGCAGTTCAGTAGGCGCACTGCCTGTAGGTAGAAACTGTTCTTGAACCTGCTGGTCCTGGTTTGAATGCTGCGGTACCGACAACCGGACCGCAGGAGAGAGAACAGTTCGTGCCCAGGGTGGTTGGGGTCCTGGATGATGGATATTTTACAGTTCATTATTTTAAAGAGCCCAAAGCAAGAAATCAGGAAAGATGTGATGCTGTTGAGCTATTTTTAAAAAGGCAAAAGGCGATACTGCAGAAGATGGAGGAGCACAAGGAACACTGGGATAGGGTACTACAGAGGGAGGGGGAGAGAGGCACTGGGACAGGGCACTGCGGAGGGAGGGGGAGAGGCACTGGGACAGGGCACTGCGGAGGGAGGGGAGAGGCACTGGGACAGGGTACTGCGGAGGGAGGAGGAGAGGCACTGGGACAGGGTACTGCGGAGGGAGGGGGAGAGAGGCACTGGGACAGGGCACTGCGGAGGGAGGGGAGAGGCCCTGGGACAGGGTACTGCGGAGGGAGGAGGAGAGAGCCACTGGGACAGGGTACTGCGGAGGGAGGGGGAGAGAGGCACTGGGACAGGGCACTGCGGAGGGAGGGGGAGAGAGGCACTGGGACAGGGCACTGCGGAGGGAGGGGGAGAGAGGCACTGGGACAGGGCACTGCGGAGGGAGGGGGAGAGAGGCACTGGGACAGGGTACTGCGGAGGGAGGAGGAGAGGCACTGGGACAGGGCACTGCGGAGGGAGGAGGAGAGGCACTGGGACAGGGCACTGCGGAGGGAGGAGGAGAGGCACTGGGACAGGGCACTGCGGAGGGAGGAGGAGAGGCACTGGGACAGGGCACTGCGGAGCGAGGGGGAGAGGGACGGACAGGGTACTGCGGAGGGAGGGGAGAGGGACGGACAGGGTACTGCGGAGGGAGGGGGAGAGGGACGGACAGGGTACTGCGGAGCGAGGGGGGAGAGGGACGGACAGGGTACTGCGGAGCGAGGGGGAGAGGGACGGACAGGGTACTGCGGAGCGAGGAGGAGAGGGACGGACAGGGTACTGCGGAGCGAGGGGGAGAGGGACGGACAGGGTACTGCGGAGCGAGGAGGAGAGGGACGGACAGGGTACTGCGGAGCGAGGGGGAGAGGCACTGGGACAGGGTACTGCGGAGCGAGGAGGAGAGGGACGGACAGGGTACTGCGGAGCGAGGGGGAGAGGGACGGACAGGGTACTGCGGAGCGAGGAGGAGAGGGACGGACAGGGTACTGCGGAGCGAGGAGGAGAGGGACGGACAGGGTACTGCGGAGCGAGGAGGAGAGGGACGGACAGGGTACTGCGGAGCGAGGAGGAGAGAGGCACTGGGACAGGGTACTGCGGAGCGAGGGGGAGAGTGGGACAGGGTACTGCGGAGCGAGGGGGAGAGTGGGACAGGGTACTGCGGAGGGAGGGGGAGAGTGGGACAGGGTACTGCGGAGGGAGGAGGAGAGGGACGGACAGGGTACTGCGGAGCGAGGGGGAGAGGGACGGACAGGGTACTGCGGAGGGAGGGGGAGAGTGGGACAGGGTACTGCGGAGGGAGGAGGAGAGGGACGGGGAGGGTACTGTGGAGCGAGGGGGAGAGGGACGGACAGGGTACTGCGGAGGGAGGGGAGAGTGGGACAGGGTACTGCGGAGGGAGGGGGAGAGGGACGGGGAGGGCACTGCGGAGCGAGGGGGGAGAGGCCCTGGGACAGGGTACTGTGGAGGGAGGGGGAGAGGGACGGGGAGGGTACTGCGGAGGGAGGGGGAGAGGGACGGGGAGGGTACTGCGGAGGGAGGGGGAGAGGGACGGGGAGGGCACTGCGGAGGGAGGGGGAGAGGGGGACAGGGCACTGCGGAGGGAGGGGGAGAGGGACGGACAGGGCACTGCGGAGCGAGGGGGAGAGGGACGGGGAGGGTACTGCGGAGCGAGGGGGGAGGGACGGGGAGGGTACTGCGGAGCGAGGGGGAGAGGGACGGGGAGGGCACTGCGGAGCGAGGGGGAGAGGGACGGACAGGGCACTGCGGAGCGAGGGGGAGAGGGACGGACAGGGTACTGCGGAGGGAGGGGGAGAGGGACGGACAGGGCACTGCGGAGCGAGGGGGAGAGGGACGGGGAGGGTACTGCGGAGCGAGGGGGGAGTGAAAGGTTTGGTGGAGTGAGCTCCTGTCAGAGACCATATTAACCAGAGATAATCTGACGATGAGGTACAATAACAAGTGTCTGATACCAGGAGGAACAAGCTGTAAAAAGGAGAGATAATGTAGATCAGAGGGTTGGGGGAACAACAAGCATTTGGAATAGAAATTTGAGAAGGGAAAATGGGAGAGAATCTACAAATATGGACAATTTAAACCAGTCAAATGAGAGAACAGGTGAGGGCCCAGCAGTGAGAGGCAAGCAGCAGAGAATGATGCTGTCTTTGTCTGAAGAGTGAGTGCCGTGTGTCCACTCTCATTTACTGCATCTGTTGTATCAGAGGTTTGGCACACCATCATATTCCACAATTTTAAGGAGGATTTCCTGGTATTAAAGTGAGATTCAGCGATAAATTGTAGGTCACAACAACTTCGAAAACCTCCCCGTGCCACTGGAACTGTGTCTGATTACCGTGTGAGTGTGAGCGGGCTCCGAGTGTGAGCGGGCTCCGAGTGTGAGCGGGCTCCGAGTGTGAGCGGGCTCCGAGTGTGAGCGGGCTCCGAGTGTGAGCGGGCTCCGAGTGTGAGCGGGCTCCGAGTGTGAGCGGGCTCCGAGTGTGAGCGGGCTCCGAGTGTGAGCGGGCTCCGAGTGTGAGCTGGTTGTGAGTATGTGAACGGGGGCTCCGAGTGTGAGCGGGCTCCGAGTGTGAGCTGGTTGTGAGTATGTGAACGGGGGTTGTGAGTGTGAGCGGGCTCCGAGTGTGAGCGGGCTCCGAGTGTGAGCTGGTTGTGAGTATGTGAACGGGGGTTGTGAGTGTGAGCGGGTTGTGAGTGTGAGCGGGTTGTGAGTGTGAGCGGGTTGTTCATTCTCTGTTCTGCTTGCAGGTGTATCCTTGGGGAACTCTTCACTAAAAAACCAATCTTTCAGGCCAATCAGGAACTGGCACAGCTCGAGCTGATCAGGTAGGAGCTGATTTTCAGATGCTCTGTTAGTGATCAATGGCCATCCTGTAAATAACCCTTGCTGACTCAATGCATTACATAGGCTATCCCAATCTATTCGATCAGTAATTAAAGTATTATTGATAATGTCCCAACTGTTGCTTAAAGGGGCGACTGACAGCTCATCCATCAAGACAGCTCCTGCTGAACTGACGCAGGCAAAGACTGGAATGGCCACCTCCTCTCTGTAATCTTGCAGGTTCCATGACTTCATGTGGTTACACAGTGAGTGACCGTAACCCTGCTGAACAGCGGCATCATGCAGTTACATAACACATCCTAGGACGAGTGTACCGTTTGCTACAAATGTTCATACACATGAAGTTCAGTGTTTCAGTGCAGTGGCACTTGCACACTCACACTTGGACTGTTGTGATTGATTTCCAAAGCTGCACTTTATGGAGCGTGTTTTGCCCACAGGGTATTGGCCACTTCTCTGGCATCATTGAACGAGTGAATGATGTGTGAAAGGTTTCACTGAGGGTTACCTGGTTGGAGATAATCATTCTGCTCTCTGCTTTTGTTTTCTCAGTCGGTTATGTGGCAGCCCTTGCCCTGCTGCTTGGCCTGATGTCATTAAGCTGCCATATTTTCACACGATGAAACCGAAGAAGCAATATCGGAGACGCCTTCGTGAAGAGTTTGCATTGTAAGCTTCAATAACAGAGTCAGTGGAACAGCAGGAGCTCAGTGCAATGCATGTTAAAACTGTCCTGGCAGTGTTTGATGGGACAGTGTAGAGGGAGATTTGCTGTGTATATAACCCGTGCTGTTCCTGCCCTGGGAGTGTTTGATGGGACAGTGTAGAGGGAGCTTTACTCTGTATCTAACCCGTGCTGTACCTGCCCTGGGAGTGTTTGATGGGACAGTGTAGAGGGAGCTTTACTCTGTATATAACCCATGCTGTACCTGCCCTGGGAGTGTTTGATGGGACAGTGTAGAGGGAGCTTTACTCTGTATCTAACCCGTGCTGTACCTGCCCTGGGAGTGTTTGATGGGACAGTGTAGAGGGAGCTTTACTCTGTATCTAACCCGTGCTGTACCTGCCCTGGGAGTGTTTGATGGGACAGTGTAGAGGGAGCTTTACTCTGTATCTAACCCGTGCTGTACCTGCCCCGGGAGTATTTGATGGGACAGTGTAGAGGGAGCTTTACTCTGTATCTAACCCGTGCTGTACCTGCCCTGGGAGTGTTTGAAGAGACAGTGTAGCGGGAGCTTTACTCTGTATCTAACCCATGCTGTACCTGCCCTGGGAGTGTTTGAAGGGACAGTGTAGAGGGAGCTTTACTCTGTATCTAACCTGTGCTGTACCTGCCCTGGGAGTGTTTGATGGGACAGTGTAGAGGGAGCTTTACTCTCTATCTAACCCGTGCTGTACCTGCCCTGGGAGTGTTTGATGGGACAGTGTAGAGGGAGCTTTACTCTGTATCTAACCCGTGCTGTACCTGCCCTGGGAGTGTTTGATGGGACAGTGTAGAGGGAGCTTTACTCTGTATCTAACCCGTGCTGTACCTGCCCTGGGAGTGTTTGATGGGACAGTGTAGAGGGAGCTTTACTCTGTATCTAACTCACTACCTGCCTGGGAGTTAGCAGAAGGTTGGCAGCTGCGCTGCATGCAACCCCTATGATGCCACTTTGACCAGGCTGAAGTGTGAGCTACAAGGATGGCTTCTGCAATAGTTAGAAGAATTGTCACTGGAATGCACACAAAATAGATCAAATTTAAGCACCTTTACTGTACAATGTGACAAATGAAATGTGTTTTAATTTTTTATTCAAATTGTTGCCTCGTTTTCTTTTGCCGGGGTGGGCGTTGATGCATGGCATCTGTGGGTAGAACTCCTGTAAGTATAATTGGCTGGTTTCATTTGCGCGACAGCAGATGTTTAACATGGTGCATTGCCTGTGGCTGGTGACTGGTGGCTGGCATCACGCGGGCAGCTGACAACGCTCTGCATGAATCTTTCTGATGCTTTTCTTTGCCTTTGTTGTAACTTTGGGTTTTGAAGCCATGTTTGGTGTTCCTGAGACTGTCTGATATGGACCCAGTATCCCTGGGCTTTTGGTGTTAAATGCACTTGCTGTTTGTCAATGTAAGAATGTGGATATTTGCTATTTCTGCAGCATTCCGCTCCCTGCGCTGGACCTGCTTGACCATATGCTGACCCTCGACCCCAGCAAGCGCTGCACTGCTGAACAGACCCAGCAGAGCGATTTCTTGAAAAACGTGGACCCCACAAAAATGCCTCCTCCTGAGTAAGTATCGCTGCCGACAACTCGTCTGGATTTTTGTGAGTTAGGAAACCGCAGTATTTTACGTCTCTCCACTCCTTTCAACGTTTCACCATTTAGTGTCAATGTTCTCTCGTTCTTCCTCCCAGAATGTATCACCTCACATTTCTCCACATTCAATTTGACCTCTATCGTTCCAGTCTTCTTAGCTGTCTACACCCTCCTGATTCACTTACAGTCCTTGGCTCAGTTAACCAATCTCCCTGTTTATCTGTTGTCTGGAAAATTTGGGAAACACGGCAGCCAATTTGAACAGAGAAAGATCCCACAAACAGCAATGAGATAAATGACCAGTTCATACGTTTTGATGGTGTTGGTTGAGGGGGGAGTGTTGAGCAGTACACCGGGACAGCTGATCTTCGAACAGTGCCATTGGATCTTTTACATCCGCCTCAACAGGTCCCAATGGCCTCAGCTCAACATCTCATCCTAAGACAGCACCACTGACCGTGCAGCACTCCCTCAGTACTGCCCCTCCGACAGTGCAGCACTCCCTCAGTACTGCCCCTCCGACAGTGCGGCGCTCCCTCAGTACTGCCCCTCCGACAGTGCAGCATTCCCTCAGTACTGCCCCTCCGACAGTGCAGCGCTCCCTCAGTACTGCCCCTCCGACAGTGCAGCATTCCCTCAGTACTGCCCCTCCGACAGTGCGGCGCTCCCTCAGTACTGCCCCTCCGACAGTGCGGTGCTCCCTCAGTACTGCCCCTCCGACAGTGCAGCGCTCCCTCAGTACTGCCCCTCCGACAGTGCAGCGCTCCCTCAGTACTGCCCCTCCGACAGTGCAGCATTCCCTCAGTACTGCCCCTCCGACAGTGCAGCGCTCCCTCAGTACTGCCTCTCTGAC
The DNA here is from genome assembly GCF_052327205.1 of Somniosus microcephalus. Lineage (NCBI taxonomy): Eukaryota > Metazoa > Chordata > Chondrichthyes > Squaliformes > Somniosidae > Somniosus > Somniosus microcephalus. The sequence goes on from NC_141010.1 coordinate 1,822,567, forward strand.
AGTGCAGCATTCCCTCAGTACTGCCCCTCCGACAGTGCAGCATTCCCTCAGTACTGCCCCTCCGACAGTGCAGCAACAGAATTGTTAGGGATTGGGAATTGTGTAGGATTGTTGGGGATGGGGATGACTGAGTTGTATGTATGTCACAATCAGTTTGTACTCGGTAAGGGGAGAGATTGAGACATTGGGAGAGGCCTGCAGGCAGAAACTGGGATTTGAGTGCAGCTGGTTCAGTGTTTGGACAGATGTAATACGCTCTCAGTCACTTCTATTGCATGTGAAATTGCTTTAATTTGTCTGTCTTCTGGTAATTTTTAGTGTGTGCTTTTTAAAAACTATTTTCCAGCCTTCCTCACTGGCAGGATTGCCACGAGCTTTGGAGTAAAAAACGTCGACGACAGAAGCAAGCAGGAATCATCGAAGATCCGCCTGTGCAAAAGACAGCTCGTAAAGACACGGCGATCAGCACTGACGACAGCAGGAACAGCACACCGCAGACTGCACCACCGGCGCAGAGTAAAGCGCACAGCAGCACCACAGACGTGGGCGGTGAGTCCGTCGAAGGACACTGAGTGAAAATGACCACTGCAGCCGATTAGACAACCCAGAGACGTTGCGGGAAACTTTACGGGAGAATTGGATATTTGTATTTCTGGGAGTGGGTGATTGATGTTTAAGAGGTTTTGGGGCCAGTAAGATAGACAGCAGAGTACAGCCGTTCCATCCCATGTATAGGTCCCTCCCTATCAGCAACACAGCTATGCCTGGATGGCAATTTCTGGGATTCTTCTGGAGCTGCTCCAAGTGTAACCATTGCTGATACCCATTGGTTGACTCACAGTATCAGGGTGGACTGAAATGGGGGGAGTGAAGTGCATTTATATAGCGCTTTTCACACCCTTGGGTCGTTCGATAGCCCGAGCGCTTTTCACACCCTTGGGTAGAATGGTTACAGCATGGAAGGAGACCATTCGGCCCGTCGAGCCCGTGCCGGCTCTCTGCAAGAGCACTTCAGCTCATCCCACTCCCCCGCCCTTTCCCCGGAGCCCTGCAAAAAAATTTCCTTCAGCTACTTATCCAAATCCCTTTTGAAAGTCACGGTTGCCTCCACCACCCTTTCAGGCAGTGAATTAATTCCAGATCCTAACCACTCGCTGTGTAAACAAGGTTTTCCTCATGTCGCCTTTGGTTCTTCTGCCAATCACCTTAAATCTGTGTCCTCTGGTTCTCGACCCTTCCACCAATGGGAACAGTCTCTCTCTATCTACTCTGTCCAGACCCCTCATGATTTTGAACACCTCTATCAAATCTCCTCTCAACCTTCTCTGCTCCAAGGAGAACAACCCCAGCTTCTCCAGTCTATCCACGTAACTGAAGTCCCTCATCCCTGGAATCATTCTCGTTAATCTTTTCTGCACTCTCTCTAAGGTCTTCATATCCTTCCTAAAGTGCAGTGCCCAGAATGGGACACAATACGCCAGCTGTGGCCAAGCCAGTGTTTTATACAGCTTCATCATAATTTCCTTGCTTTTGTACTCTGCCTCTATTTATGAAGCCCAGGATCCCGTATACTTTTTTTTACGAGAGGTCACAGTCTCAAGATACGGGGTAGGACATTTAGGACTGAGATGAGAAATTTCTTTACTCAGAGGGTGGTGAACCTTTGGAATTCTCTACCACAGAAGGCTGTGGAGGCCAAGTCACTAAATATATTTAAGAAGGAGATAGATAGATTTCTAAACACAAAAGGCATAAAGGGGTATGGGGAGAGTGCGGGAATATGGTATTGAGATAGAGGATCAGCCATGATCGTGTTGAATGGCGGAGCAGGCTCGAAGGGCCATAGAAACATAGAAGATAGGAGCAGGAGTAGGCCATTCGGCCCCTCGAGCCTGCTCCGCCATTCAATGAGATCATGGCTGATCATCCAAATTCAGTACCCTGTCCCTGCCTTCTCCCCATATCCCTTGATCCCTTTAGCCTTAAGAAATATATCTAACTCTTTCTTGAATATATTTAATGAATTGCCCTCCACTGCCTTCTGTGGTAGAGAATTCCACAGGTTCACCACTCTCTGGGTGAAGTAATTCCTCCTCATCTCTGTCCTAAATGACTTACCCCTTATCCTTAGACTGTGACCCCTGGTTCTGGACTCCCCGGCCATCGGGAACATCCTTCCTGCATCTCGTCTGTCTAGTCCTGTTAGAATTTTATAAGTTTCAATGAGATCCCCTCTCATTCTTCTAAACTCCAGCGAGTATAAGCCCAATCGACCCAATCTCTCCTCATATGTCATTCCTGCCATCCCAGGTATCAGTCTGGTGAATCTTCGCTGCACTCTCTCCATGGCAAGAACATCCTTCCTCAGATAAGGCGGCCAAAACTGCACACAATACTCAAGGTGTGGTCTCACCAAGGCCCTGTACAACTGCAGCAAGACATCCTTGTTCCTGTACTCAAATCCTCTCACTACGAAGGCCAACATACCATTTGCCTTCTTAACCGCCTACTGCACCTGCATGCTTACCTTCAGCGACTGGTGCACAAGGACACCCAGGTCTCGTTGCACTTCCCCTTCTCCCAATCTATTGCCGTTCAGATAATCTGCCTTCCTGTTTTTGCCACCAAAGTGGATAATCTCGCATGTATCCACATTATACTGCATCTGCCATGCTTCTGCCCAATCATCCAACCTGTCCAAATCATACTGGAGTTTCTCGGCATCCTCCTCACAGCACACACGCCCACCCAGCTTTGTGTCGTCTGCAAACTTGGAGATATTACATCTAGTTCCCTCGTCTAGATCATTTATATATATATATTGTGAATAATAGGGGTCCTAGGACCGATCCCTGCGGTACCCCACTACTAGTCACTGCCTGCCACTCGGAAAAAGACCCGTTTATTCCAACTCTTTGCATCCTGTCTGCCAACCAGTTCTCTATCCAAGTCAGTACCTTGCCCCCAATCCCATGTGCCTTAACTTTACACGCTAATCTCTTATGCAGGACCTTATCGAAAGCCTTCTGAAAGTCCAAATACACCACATCCACTGGTTCTCCCTTATCTATTCTACCAGTTACATCCTCAAAAAATTCCAGTAGATTAGTCAAGCACGATTTACCTTTTGTAAATCCATGTTGACTTTGTCCGATCCTGTCACTGTTTTCCAAGTGCTCTGCTATTACATCTTTTATAATGGACTCTAGCATTTTCCCCACTACCGATGTCAGGCTTACCGGTCTGTAATTCCCCGTTTTCCCTCTACCACCTTTTTTGAATAGTGGGGTTACATTAGCTACCCTCCAATCCATGGGAACTGTTCCAGAGCTATTTTTCTATGTTTCTATGTTAACCGCTTTCTCAACCTGCCCTGCCACCTTCAATGATTTGTGCACACATACCCCCAGGTCTCTCTGTTCATGCACCCTCTTTAGGATTGTACCCTTTAGTTTATATTGCCTCTCCTCATTCTTCCTACCAAAATATATCACTTCGCACTTTTCTGCGTTAAATTTCATCTGCCACGTGTCCGCCCATTTCACCAGCCTGTCTATGTCCTCCTGAAGTCTATCACTATCCTCCTCACTGTTCACTATACTTCCAAGTTTTGTGTCACCTGCAAATTTTGAAATTGTGCCCTGTACACCCAAGTCCAAGTCATTAATATATATCAAGAAAAGCAGTGGTCCTGGTACCGACCCCTGGGGAACACCACTGTATACCTTCCTCCAGTGCAAAAAAAAGAACCGTTCACTACTACTCTCTGTTTCCTGTCACTTAGCCAATTTTGTATCCATGCTGCCACTGTCCCTTTTATTCCGTGGGCTTCAACTTTGCTTGCAAGCCTATTATGTGGCACGTTATCAAACGCCTTTTGAAAGTCCATGTACATCACATCAACCGCATTGCCCTCATCAACCCTCATCAAAAAACTTCAAATTAGTTAAACACGATTTGCCTTTAACAGATCCGTGCTGGCTTTTCTTATTTAATCCAGACTTGTCCAAGTGATTGTTAATTTTGTCCCTGATTATCGTTTATAAAAGCTTCCCCACTACTGAGGTTAAACTGACTGGCCTGTAGTTGCTGGGTTTATCCTTACACCCTTTTTTGAACAAGGTTGTAACATTTGCAATTCTCCAGTCCTCTGGCACCAGCCCTGTATCTAAGGAGGATTGGAAGGTTATGGCCAGTAACTCCGCAATTTCTACCTTAACTTCCCTCAGTGTCCTAGGATGCATCCCATCGGGTACTGGTGACTTATGTCATTTAAGCCAGCATTTTTAGTAGCTCCTCTTTATCAATTTTTATCTCATCCAGTATCTCCACTACCTCCTCCTTCACTATGGCTTTGGCAGCGTCTTCTTCCTTGGTGAAGACAGATGCAAAGTACTAATTTAGTACCTCAGCCATGCCCTCTGCCTCCAAGCGTAGGTCTCCTTTTTGGTCCCTAATTGGCCCCACCCCTCCTGTTACTACTCGTTTACTAATTATATGCCTATAGAAGACTTTGGAATTCTCATTTATGGTAGCTGCCTATCTATTCTCATGCTCTCTCTTTTCTGTTTCACTTCCCCTCTGAACATTCTATATTCAGCCTGATTCTCACTTGTATTCTCAACCTGACATCTGTCATACTCGCTCTTTTTCTGCTTCATCTTACTCTCTATCTCTTTCATCATCCAGGGAGCTCTGACTTCAGTTGCCCTACCTTTCCCCCTTGTGGGAATGTACCTCGACTGTAACTGAACCATCTCCTCTTTAAAAGCAGCCCATTGTTCGATTACAGTTTTGTCTGCCAATCTTTGATTCCAGTTTACCCAGGCCAGATCCGTTCTCAACCCACTGAAATTGGTCTTCCTCCAATTAAGTATTTTTACTCTAGATTGCTCCCTGTTCTTTTCCATATCTAATCTAAACCTTATGATACTATGATCACTGTTCCCTAAATGTTCCCCTACTGACACTTGCTCCACCTCATTCCCCAGAACCAAATCCAGCTATGCCTCCTTTCTCGTCGTCCGATAGCGCTACACAACCAATTAGTTCTAAAATATCATCAATGTTGTCGGCAAAACAGCCATTGACTAAATGAAAAGAAGATATCTCCTACTTAGTGGAAACATTTTACAGAATTTTTCTCCTGTTAGCCTTTATTGTGGTTGTTGCCCCTACAAGATCCTTTCACTGTTAGTAAAGTTACTAGTCGATGTTCCATAGGGGGTCGTAACTTAGTGTAGTGCTCAGGTGAAGCAGGATTAGAGAAATAATTCGACCAGGACACCTACAAGTCAATCCACATTTTGAAGTCATACATTCTTCATTTTTATTGATTATTACTGATATTTTCTACCGTTATAAATTCTTATGTCCATATATATCTAATGGAACTGCCCATGCCTAATGACACCGCCTGATGTGCTGGTGCTGCAGCACTGCCACTGGCGGGAGTGTGCAATTACAGCGTGACCGATTTACATAGACAGTTTCCATCATAAATGTAGAATTGGCGAATTACAATGAAAAACCTTGACAGGAAATATGTGCAGACACAAGATTTTTAATTAATATATAGATATAGATAAACGGTTTTACATAGTACAAGCTGGCTAAATCAGTGTTGTGCAATAGCAATCACTGACTAGCCACAGATGCGGCAATGACAACACCATTTTAGCCTGTGCACTAATTTTAGTTAAAAACACCTTACACACAATACAAGTAAATGTCCTTAACGTGTGTGTTCACTTAACAAACATCGATCACCATTCAGTAACCAAGGAAGTAAAGCGCTCACAACTGTCAAAAAAACACTCGCGCACTCTGCTTTTTGTCATTTTACCAACACACACACAATCATAGAATGGTTACAGCACAGAAGGAGGCCATTCGGCCTGTCGAGCCCGCGTCAGCTCTCTGCAACAGCACTTTAGCTAGTCCCACTCCCCTGCCCTTTCCCCGTAGCCCTGCAATTTTTTTTCCTTCAGATACTTATCCAATTCCCTTTTGAAAGCCGTGATTGAATCTGCCTCCACCACCCTCTCAGGCAGTGAATTCCAGATCATAACCACTCGCTGCGTAAACAAGTTTTTCCTCATGTCGCCTTTGGTTCTTTTGCCAATCACCTTAAATCTGTGTCCTCTGGTTCTCAACCCTTCCACCAATGGGAACAGTTTCTCTATATCTACTCTGTCCAGACCCCTCATGATTTTGAACACCTCGATCAAATCTCCTCTCAACCTTCTCAGCTCCAAGGCGAACAACCCCAGCTTCTCCAGTCTATCCACATAACTGAAGTCCCTCATCCCTGGAACCATTCTTGTAAATCTCCTCTGCACCCTCTCCAAGGCCTTCACACCCTTCCTAAAGTGCGGTGCCCAGAATTGGACACAATACTCCAGTTGAGGCTGAACCAGTGTTTTATAAAGGTTCATCATAACTTCCTTGCTTTTGTATTCGATGCCTCTATTTATGAAGCCCAGGATCCCATGTGCTTTTTTAACTGTTTTCTCAACCTGCCCTGCCACCTTCAACGATTTGTGCACATATACCCCCAGGTCTCTCTGTTTCTGCGCCCCCTTTAGGATTGTACCCTTTAGTTTATATTGCCTCTCCTCATTTTTCCTACCAAAATGTATCACTTCGCACTTTTCTGCATTAAATTTCATCTGCCATGTGTCCGCCCATTTCACCAGCCTGTCTGTGTCTTCTTGAAATCTCACTCTCCTCCTCACTGTTCACTGTACTTCCACAAAAAGGTTAAAGTTCACATGCACAATCCATGCGAAAATGAGTATTGAGATCACATGACCCTTTGATGGTGTCTGTTACTCATTTATTATTTGCTCATCAAACATGTGATTAGCCACATGTGGCTAGTGGCTAACGTATTGGACAGCCCTGGGCGGAATGCACCTAGCACTCATTTTAAATATGTATAAAGCGAATTTACTCTGACAGATGGAGCCTGTGTTCAGAGTGATCAGAGAGAGTTTTGAACCTTGCTTTGTTTTGTGTAGGCATCAGAGACGCTGCACAACAACTAAACCAGAATGAGTTAGCGGTGCTGCTCAACCTGCTACAGACACAGACCAATCTCAGCCTCACCCAGCTGGCACAAGCGTTGAACGTCAGCACTAACCCAGAGACACAGCAGCAGTGGAACGTCCTTAGCCAATCACTCGTGGCTCTAGCCGAGGCCACCAGCCAGCAACAGGACGCTCAGCCTCCCACAGCGACCCATCCTCCACCTCCACCGCCTCCACCTGCACCGTCCATCCAGCCTCCTCTGACAGCAGCACCGACCCCACCTGCTCCGACACCCGTACCACCGACACCAGCGCCTCTTCCACAGGTCCTTGCCACCCTCCCGCAGGTGGCACCCACCCAGCCGTCTCAGTCCATATCGCAGGCGACTGACACCCAGACTGACACACAGAACTTGCTGACCATTTTACTGAGTCAGCTGATTAAATCTCAGGAAGCCACTGCTGCGCCCGAGGAAAGTAACGGCATCAAAGCGAATGATGGACCACAGCAGCCGCAGACTCTCACTGCCACTACTGACGCCACAGGTAACTACCGCTTCCGACTGGTGCATATCGCCCCTCGTTACTTTTCAATAAGTCGCACAGCCCGCCTTTCTCTGCTGGTTCATCCCACTAACGCTGGCGGACCCCACTAACACTAGCGGACCCCGCGAATGCTGGACCCCCCTCCCACTAACGCTGGTGAACAGTCTGATATAGCACCCCGCTATATACCTCCAGACAACCTGCACCCCTTGTTCCGTGTTTGTCACAAAGTCCTTATCAAGGGTTTAATGTCCTCAAAATTTCAAAGCTGCTGCTGGGGTTTGACATCATTTAGCAGTAGCAGTGCAATATTTGAGTTTGAGCTTGGGCCAGTGTTCGGTGGGTGGGCCCAGGGTTGGGTGGGCGGGGCTGGGTTTCGGTGGGCGGGGCCCAGTGTTTAGTGGGTGGGGCCGGGGTTGGGTGGGCGGGGTTCGGTGGGCGGGGCCCGGGGTTCGGTGGGCAAGGTTCGGTGGGCGGGGTTCGGGGGCGGGGCCTGGTGGGTGGGGCCAGGGTTCGGTGGGTGGGGCCAGGGTTCGGTGGGTGGGGCCCGGAGTTCGGTGGGCGGGGCCCGGAGTTCGGTGGGCGGGCCATGGATTTGGTGGGTGGGGCCCGGGGTTCGGTGGGTGGGGCCCAGGATTGGGTGGGCGGGGGCCCAGGCTTTGGTGGGCGGGGGTTGGGTGGGCGGGGCCAGGGTTTGGTGTGTGTGGTTCGGTGGGCGGGGCCCTGGGTTTGGTGGGCGGGGTTGGGTGGGCGGGGCCAGGGTTGGGTGGGCGGGGCCCAGGGTTTGGTGGGCGTGGTTCGGTGGGCGGGGCCCCAGGGTTCGGTGGGTGGGGCCAGGGTTCGGTGGGCGTGGTTCTGTGGGCGGGCCCCGGGGTTGGGTGGGCGGGGCCCAGGGTTCAGTGGGCGGGGCCAAGGGTTCGGTGGGCGGGGCCAGTGTAGTTGGGACAGACCAAGAGCAGGAGGTTCTGACTCAGCTGATGCTCCAACTGTCTACAGAGGCTCGGGTTCAGGGAAGGGGAAAGGTTCATGGGAATTAACACACAGAACCAGGCCATTCGGCCCAACCACAGTCCATACATTGATCCTCCATGAGGAGTATCCCAATCCCATGTTCCTACCCTGCCTACAGATCCCTTCATTCCCCTTTCCTTCAGCCGCCTCTCAAAGCTGTTCTTCAATGTGACGCAGTTTCTGCTTCAATCACGAACTCCGGTTGCACATGTCACCGCCTCACAATCCTCTGTGTAAAAATGTTTCTTCTCTATCCTCAACTCTCTGTCCCCTCGTTCTAGACCCTCAATCACTGGAAACAACCTGTTTCTATCTGTTCGGTCCCATCCCTTCATAATTTTAAACATTTCTATCAAATCACCCCATAACTTGTAACACAAACAGTCTGAATTTTCCAAGTCTTTCTTCATATTTCCTCACACCAGGCAGCCTCCTGGTGAATCTGCACTGTTCCCTCTCTAAAGCTTCAACATCCTTCCTATAATGTGGACCCAAAACTGCACACAGTCTCCAACTGTGGTCTTACTGAGGTTTATATAGATTCTCCGTTACATCTCGACTTTTATATTCCATTCCTCTTGCCATAAAAGCTAGTTTTCCATTAACTTTTTATGGCCTTATCCACTCGAGATGCTGCTTTTGCTGTCCTTTGAACCGGAATCCCTCTGCTCCCCCACATCACCCAGTCAGTATAATTCTGACCTGTATTTTTATTACCAGAATGTCCCACTCACATTTACTTCGATTGAATTCCATCGGCCAGTGCCCATTCCATCTGTTGCTGTCCCGGCAGCTTCCTCAGTGGGAGAGTCAGGACAGGCATTGGCTCACCATGGCTTGGCCAGTCACCGCTCAGCGTTTGGGTTCAGACATGAATGGCGGGCGTTTGGTTGAAGAAGGTGGAGTGGCCGTGGAAGTAAATCACAGCCGTGGGGGGGTTCTGGCCAGTGGTGAACAGGAACGTGGCAATAACCAGTACCTCGTATTTTCTGTCTAGATGGTGCTGCCCTCACTAAACCGGAGAAAAAGGTTCCTGTGCCTCCTTCTGCACTCAATCAAACTCGAATTCTTCCTCCAGACCAGCGACCACCGGAGCCCCCTGGCCCCCCGCCCGCCTTGGGCGATACCGATTGTCGAATGAATCTGGGAGTGAGCCCCTCCACCAAGGACCCTAACGCAGGAGTGAAAGCTGCTTTGCTGCAGCTGCTCAACAAAGAGGAACCGCAGGAGAACGACAGACAGACCAGAGTGGCCGAGTATGGCAGCTCACATTTAGCAAACAGCTATGGTACAGACGGGTTCAGGAATAATGTCAGTACGAGTGAAAGGAGAGACTCTGAAATGGCTGGGCACACGCTACAGGACAGCAAATCTGCCGTGTGTGGCAGCACCTCCCAACAACTGGCCCAATCCAGGACACTGTCTAGCTCAATAAGTGAGTTTGGAGAATCCAGTACGTACAAGGACATGGGTGCGATGCAGTTTACAGCAGACCAGGATCACCGGTTTAACTTTACTAGAGTTACTTTACCAGCTCTGGTAACTGGCACAGAAGGTAGCAATAGCACAAGCATGCCTGCAGATGTCAAACCTCCGAACTACAGCTACAGCAGCCCGATGCCAGGAAGTGCTGTGCCCGGCAGCTCACTGACTGGGCTGAGCTGGAATGCAGCATCGCGGGGCTCAGGGTATAACAGGGCACACGGCAGAATAGCAGCCAGAGGTGGCAGAGGGAGGGGTGTACCATACTAACCCCAGGACTCACCTTTAGTGCTTTCTTACTATCATGTCCTTGGAGAGAACCGACTGTCATCACCTTTGACAGGATTGAGCAAATCCACTCCCCCACATCCATTCCTGACGAGGCGGGGACTGGCCACAGGGGGATTATTTGGCTTACAAGGAGCCATCTGCAGTGTGTGAACTGGAGGCCCTTTATCTTAGGGTGAGGAATCTTTCATTGTAAAGTTACACTGTCGGGGAGATTTCCCCACGACCTATATAATCAATTTGAAAACATTTATGTCCTTGATGACTATGGGACAATACTGAAATGAAATGATCTGAGGGAGCAATTCTAGCCGTGTTGGCATGTCAAGATGCAACAATACGGGTTGTGGGAAGTCTGTGGAATTGGAGTGGGCTTGAAGTAAAGCCCAAGGTATAATATGTAGAGTAATCCCTAAAGTGGAAAGATTATTAGCAAGCCTGCTGTCAGAGAAATACACTGGAATCTGCTTAGCAGACTGGCTTGTATCATCCGTTTATTATAAAGGTTTCAAACCCCGGACCATTTCCTCCTCATTTCTCTGTACCTGAGCCTCAGTGGAAGCCACTTTATGTTGTGTTATTTTCTAAGTTACAAGCATCTCAGCAAATCTGCAATTAAACCTGAACAATGTTCCCACCTGGCCTAAGGTGTGACTTCCTTTACCTGTGAGCGGGTTCAGTCAGTGACCCAAATATTGCTGCGCTTCTCCATCACTGTCAGTCAGTGCCCTTTCCATTCTCACCGGTCAATTCCTATCCCACTCTCCTCATCGATCCCGCTCCTGATTCCCATCCCACTCTCCTCATCGATCCCGCTCCTGATTCCCATCCCACTCTCCTCATCGATCCCGCTCCTGATTCCCATCCCCCATCCCACTCTCTCATCAATCCCGCTCCTGATTCCCATCCCTCTCTCACCAATCCCGCTCCTGATTCCCATCCCACTCTCCTCATCGATCCCGCTCCTGATTCCCATCCCTCATCGATCCCGCTCCTGATTCCCATCCCCCATCCCACTCTCCTCATCGATCCCGCTCCTGATTCCCATCCCCCATCCCACTCTCCTCATCGATCCCGCTCCTGATTCCCATCCCTCTCATCAATCCCGCTCCTGATTCCCATCCCTCTCTCATCAATCCCGCTCCTGATTCCCATCCCACTCCCCCCATCGATCCCGCTCCTAATTCCCATCCCTCTCTCATCGATCCCGCTCCTGATTCCCATCCCACTCTCCTCATCGATCCCGCTCCTGATTCCCATCCCCCATCCCCCTCTCCTCATCGATCCCGCTCCTGATTCCCATCCCCATCCCTCCTCATCGATCCAGCTCTTAATTCCCATCCCCCTCTCCTCATCGATCCCGCTCCTAATTCCCATCCCCCTCTCCTCATCGATCCCGCTCCTGATTCCCATCCCTCTCTCATCAATCCCGCTCCTGATTCCCATCCCACTCTCCTCATCGATCCTGCTCCTGATTCCCATCCCTCTCTCATCAATCCTGCTCCTGATTCCCATCCCTCCTCATCGATCCAGCTCCTAATTCCTATCCCTCCCTCCTCATCGATCCCGCTCCTGATCCCCACCCCTCTATCCTCATAAATCCATGTATTTCTTCAGTTCTTTATTCACTTTTTTTAATGTTCTACCATTTCACATTCTGCTAAATTGCCACATAATCCTAAATGTTGTTTTAAGAATTACCCTGCATTTCCAATCTCTTTACGCTTTCAAGCTGTGGGTTTTATGTTGGACCATCTCTTGTGTGACCTGAATTGCATGAGCTGCCCGTAGTCCCCATTCACCGCCTCCTGTGGGGAGTTTCTGCACAGAATGTCACAGGAGCCCCCAGTGGCAGCAAGGGGGGCCTTCGGGAGTGTGCAGGGGTCTCCCTGGGACCTACACATTTAGAGTGATGTGGCAGTTCAGTGCAGTAGCCTCCCCTTTAACACCATGTGTCTGGGTGGGCTCCACATTAAGACACGGTTTAGTTGCTATAGTAATAAATTACTGTTCTGAGGATAAGGTTACTGAATTTTTTTTCAGCTTTTAGTAAATTTTACTTTAATAAAAAAAATAATAAATTCGACTGCCGAGTGTTTGTGTTGGAGTGCCTGTTCTGAGCTCCCGGCACTGGGAGCACGATCTGAAGACTGCGCTGGGTCCTATTCCACTTTCTAGACTTCCTTCGCCACAGAGCTGTGTAAATATTGACGTCCCACTGGCCAATGGGCCTTCTGGCATTGCTGAAAATTGGACAGGAGTGGACCCGTCAATCACACCGACCTGGTAAACTCGGTAACCGTGGCAACGCCGGTTAACTTGTTAGTTGAAAAAACTTGTGACATCCTTCTCCCCACTTCAAACAGAATTTCACCCCCTCTCTGGGGGTGAGCCATTGTCTTTGATCCCCGCCACTAACTCCGTTCCCCAGCCACTGACTCCATCCTTCTCTCTGGCATCTGTCTGAGGCTGAACCACACTGTTCGCAACCTTGGTGTCATATTTGACCCTGAGATGAGCTTCCGACCACATATCCGCTCCAGCACTAAGACCGCCTATTTCCACCTCCATAACATCGCCCGTCTCCGCCCCTGCTTCAGCTCATCCTCTGCTGAAACCTTCATCCATGCCTTTGTTACTTCTAGACTTGCCTTTTCCAACGCACTCCTGGCAGGCCTCCCACATTGCACCCTCCGTAAACTTGAGATCATCCAAAACTCTGCTGCCCGTGTCCTAACTCGCACCAAGTCCCGTTCACCCATCACCCCTGTGCTCGCTGACCTACATTGGCTCCCAGTTAAGCAATGACTCGATTTTAAAATTCTCATCCTTGTTTCCAAATCCCTCCATGGCCTCACTCCTCCCTATCTCTGTAATCTCCTCCAGTCCTATAACACTCCATATCTGTGCTCCTCTAATTCTGGCCTCTTGAGCATCCCTGATTTTAATCGCTCCACCATTGGCGGCCGTGCCTTCAGCTGCCTGGGCCCCGAGCTCTGGAATTCCGGTCCTAAGCCTCTCCACCTCTCTATCTCTCCTCCTGTAAGATGCTTATTAAAACCTACCTCTGAACAAGCTTTTGGTCATCTGCCCTAATACCTCCTTATGGCTCGGTGTCAAATTCTGTTTGATAATCGCTCCTGTGAAGCGTCTTGGGACGTTTTACCACTTAGTTCTCCATCAAACCGGGTTTCACCGCTCCCCCACCCCATCAAACCGGGTTTCACCGCTCCCCCGCCCCATCAAACCGGGTTTCACCGCTCCCCCGCCCCATCAAACCGGGTTTCACCGCTCCCCCGCCCCATCAAACCGGGCTTCACCGCTCCCCACCCCATCAAGCTGGGTTTCACCGCTCCCCCACCCGACCCCAGGGTTTCACCGCTCCCCCCACCCCATAAAACCGGGTTTCACCGCTCCCCCACCCCATCAAACTGGGTTTCACCACTCCCCCACCCGACCCCAGGGTTTCACCGCTCCCCACCCCACCCGACCCCAGGGTTTCACCGCTCCCCCCACCCCATCAAACCGGGTTTCACCGCTCCCCCGCCCCATCAAACCGGGTTTCACCGCTCCCCCGCCCCATCAAACCGGGTTTCACCGCTCCCCACCCCATCAAACCGAGTTTCACCGCTCCCCACCCCATCAAACCGGGTTTCACCGCTCCCCACCCCATCAAACCGGGTTTCACCGCTCCCTCACCCCATCACACCGGGTTTCACCGCTCCCCCACCCCATCAAACTGGGTTTCACCGCTCCCCCACCCCATCAAACAGGGTTTCACCGCTCCCCCACCCCATCAAACAGGGTTTCACTGCTCCCCCACCCCATCAAACTGGGTTTCACCGCTCCCCCACCCCATCAAACCAGGTTTACCCGCTCCCCCACCCCATCAAACCGGGTTTCACCGCTCCCCCGCCCCATCAAACCAGGTTTACCCGCTCCCCCACCCCATCAAACCGGGTTTCACTGCTCCCCACCGAATCAAACCAGGTTTCACCGCTCCCCCCACCCCATCAAACCGGGTTTCACCGCTCCCCCGCCCCATCAAACCGTGTTTCACCGCTCCCCCACCCCATCAAACAGGGTTTCACCGCTCCCCCACCCCATCAAACTGGGTTTCACCGCTCCCCCACCCCACCCCAGGGTTTCACCGCTCCCCCACCCCATCAAACCAGGTTTACCCGCTCCCCCACCCCATCAAACCGGGTTTCACCGCTCCCCCACCCCATCAAACCGGGTTTCACCGCTCCCCCACCCCATCAAACAGGGTTTCACCGCTCCCCCACCCCATCAAACAGGGTTTCACCACTCCCCCACCCCATCAAACAGGGTTTCACCGCTCCCCCACCCCATCAAACCGGGTTTCACCGCTCCCCCACCCCATCAAACAGGGTTTCACCACTCCCCCACCCCATCAAACAGGGTTTCACCGCTCCCCCACCCCATCAAACCGTGTTTCACCGCTCCCCCGCCCCATCAAACCGGGTTTCACCGCTCCCCCACCCCATCAAACAGGGTTTCACCGCTCCCCCGCCCCATCAAACCGGGTTTCACCGCTCCCCCGCCCCATCAAACCGGGTTTCACCGCTCCCCACCCCATCAAACCGGGTTTCACCGCTCCCCCACCCCATCAAACCGGGTTTCACCGCTCCCCCACCCCATCAAACTGGGTTTCACCACTCCCCCACCCCACCCCAGGGTTTCACCGCTCCCCCACCCCATCAAACCGTGTTTCACCGCTCCCCCGCCCCATCAAACCGGGTTTCACCGCTCCCCCACCCCATCAAACAGGGTTTCACCGCTCCCCCACCCCATCAAACAGGGTTTCACCGCTCCCCCACCCCATCAAACCGGGTTTCACCGCTCCCCCACCCCATCAAACTGGGTTTCACCACTCCCCCACCCCATCAAACAGGGTTTCACCGCTCCCCCACCCCATCAAACAGGGTTTCACCGCTCCCCCACCCCATCAAACTGGGTTTCACCACTCCCCCACCCCATCAAACCGGGTTTCACCGCTCCCCCACCCCATCAAACTGGGTTTCACCACTCCCCCACCCCACCCCAGGGTTTCACCGCTCCCCCACCCCATCAAACCGGGTTTCACCGCTCCCCCGCCCCATCAAACCGGGTTTCACCGCTCCCCCACCCCACCCCAGGGTTTCACCGCTCCCCCAACCCATCAAACCGGGTTTCACCGCTCCCCCACCCCATCAAACTTAGAATGTGTCTGTTGGGATATGATAGAATTACAATGTGTCTTAAAGTTTCAAAACTGTGTTTATTCTCCTGTTCGTTCACAGGTGGAGGAGACTGGATGAGGATGGTTAGGATGAAATATAATTTTTCTGTACCTTTTAGTTTGCGGCCTTAACATTTTTGGTGGTTAGCCTCTGACTTAACACAAATTTGCTTCTAAACAGAACAGCTGATCAATGGAAAATGACAAAGTGATTCAGATCTTTCTCTGCCCATCTCATTCTTAATTAGCAAAACCCTGAGCTCGGGATCAAACGTTTCACTTTCACGCTTATCATTTTTGCCGTCGTTTTGCAGAATTTTATCCAAACCTTTGTGAGGCAGGTGATGCTGAGAGGATCAGTCCCCGGTCTGGGAGGGTCACTCCCCGGTCTGGGAGGGTCACTCCCCGGTCAGGGAGGGTCACTCCCCGGGTCTGGGAGGGTCACTCCCCGGTCTGGGTGAGTCATTCCCAGGTCTGGGTGAGTCATTCCCAGTTCTAGTTAAGTTAGTTTAGTTTAGTTTAGTTTAAGTTTAGATTAGTCTAGACAAAGTAGAGAAGGAAAAGACCGCCAGAAAGACTACCAAAGAAAAAAAAACCCAGAGGAAAATAGAGGAAAAAAAAAGCCAAAGCAAAAAAAAAAAGCCAAAGCAAAAAAAAAAAAGAAGCAAGAGAAGAACTACACAAACCAGTGAACGGCAGCCACACGGGGCTTCAGCAGCGGTGGTTGAGTCGGCGGCATCGGGACCGAGTTCGAGGTGGCGAGGTGACTCGGGCCGCGGTCCAGCAACCGGCACAGCCGAGGGGACTCGGGCCGCATCCCAGAAATCGGAACGCAGCCCGGCAACGGGCACAGCGGAGAGGACTCGGGCCGCATCCCAGAAATCGGCACAGCCGAGGAGATCCGGAACGCAGCCCGGCAATCGGCACAGCGGAGAGGACTCGGGCCGCATCGCAGAAATTGGCACAGCCGAGGAGATTCGGAACGCAGCCCGGAAATCCAGCAATCGGCACAGCCGAGGGGACTCGGGCCACAGCCCAACAATCCAGCACGGGAAAGGCCCGAGGAGCCAGGCCAGCAGGCACAGAGACCTCTGAGGAGAAGGAGAGCAACCAGAAGGCTCGCAACCAAGACCGTGAGTACAGGGCCCAGGGAGGGAGGCCCAGGGAAAGGCCCGAGGAGCCAGGCCGAAACAGAGGCCCAGAGACCTCTGAGGGGGAGGGGAACAGCCCGAAGGCACCGGGAAACAGCGGCTCACAGACTCAGACCTGAGAAGGGTGAACCCAGGAGCCGAGGCCCAGGGACCACGGGGTCGGAGAGGGGGACCGGGAAAGTTCGCGAACAGGGAGAGGGTAACACCAAACCCGGGGCCCCAGAAAAGCTTATTCTAAGATCAACAATACTTTACCAAAAATGAGCGAATCAGAAGATCCACAACAGCCCCGCTTCCAGATTCCCCCCAACACCACAAAAAAAGCTATAAAAACGATCAAGCATGCTCAGATGAGAGAAAAACCAGAAACTCTCTTTACTGACTGTTACAACAATGGGACAAAAAGTAACCTCATATTCTACTCAGATCAGCCAGCGGCTTGGATCAGAGCAATAAAATCACACTATACCAGTGTTAAGCTAAAAAATACCGCAAATGGGTCCATAATGAAAATTAACACACCAGGAGACAGTTCAATCACGACTGTCAACGCGTACAATACCGGAACAATATTAGTGCAAGGCAACCTCGACAAATTTGCAACGGCCTTCAGGACACTGAAAAGATCAACTACGAGGGGAATGAACAGCCCCAGAGTGGCCCGCACTCCCCCCAACATTGACAACTTACCAGGAGAAAATCTGCATGGTCAAGGGATGAACGAGCCACACAGTTCAAACCAGACACTAACCCCGGGGAACCACAGCCACACGATACAACTGACAAACCCCAGCATAACTACCACGGAGGAAGCCACACATAGTTCCCCTACCATTCCCAGCCCACCAAGAGAAGAGCAGCATAGCCAGGAAGTGAGTGAGCCTTCCAGGGCCGACCAGCCTAGCCAGGAAGTGAGTGAGCCTTCCAGGGCCGACCAGACACATACCCCGGGATCACACAGCCAGATACAACCAAAAGATAAATTTAATCAATTAGAGATAGAGATGGTTAAACTTAGAGAGGAGGTCCTCAAATTGAATGACAAACAAAAGCAGGAGAGGGAGAGACACAAGAGAGAGCTGAATAGACTTGATAACCAGGTGAATCTACTTAAGAATCAGGTGAAAGAGCTGCAGGAAAAAGAAGAGAGCCATAGAGGAGAGAAAACACCATTAGACCAGCAACCAGAGACTAGAGATAAGACAAGACAGAGCCAGACGGAACGGCTGCACTCCCACACGGAACAAAAGCAACAGACACACAATACAAGGGGTGCCACACAGACCGACCAGCATGCTGACTCGCAATCTTCCCCCACCACCATGGAACCACAAGCGAGCCGCTCACAAGAGGTACGCACACACCAGACACCCCAGCCCAGCACACACACTATGAGTCCAGGCGAAAGCCACCAGACAGTAAACACAAACAAGGCTGACGTCGTAATACTCATAGACTCAAATGGGAAATTTCTATGGGAGAAAAAGCTCTTCCCTAGAAGTAAAGTAGAAAAGATTTGGTGCCCAACAACAGACAGAGCCATGGGATGGCTGACCAAAGCCAGATTAGGCTCCCCCCAACACATAATAATACACACGGGCACAAATGACCTAAAGGCCAAACAGAAAGAGGTAGCAACATCGCTCAGAGCAATGATTAGGAAGGCAAGCAGTACATTTCCAAACACTAGAATCACTGTTTCCACAATATTGCCGAGAACAGACTTCAACAACAACACAATTCATGAGATAAATGCCAGCATAGCAACAGAATGCGAATCAAACCACAACGTACACCTGGCCCAACACCCCACCCTCGATGAAGAATGTCTTTACGACCACGTCCACATCCAAAGGCAAAAAATATCGATCTTTGCTAAAGCCCTGAAGGACGTCGCTTTTAACCGGGTCCATACCCAGACTCCAAGAGGACCCCCCCCCGACCACCAGAGATCAGCGGGGTACATATCAGGAACACTACAAAGACCACCACCACACCAACCGAGACCGGAGAGGATCCCCATGCAAAACAACATTATCAGACCTGCACCACTCCTGTCCCACAGGGGAATAGGACCGCTACCAGCCAGACAGAGGGAGAGATGCACAGGACGTACGCAATACCTCAGACAGAAACAATCCATTAAGAGACAATAAGCAGATGTGCAGCAGCATCTACTTCCGCCTTATGGATCAAGGACTAATTAATAGAAAGAACTGTAACCAAATTGTATTAACTTTTGTAGACAACTGGGGTGATCTTTTTTTTCCCCACACTTAGACATGACAAACACGTACCACTCTTTAACCTATCATAGAAAAAGATAAAACTTAACATGAAATCCTTATATATTTCGACCTGGAATATCCAAGGTCTACGCTCTTCAGTGCGAGAAGTGAAGAGTAGGACCCCAGAGTTCATAGAGGAAACTAAAGATCTAGATATTATCATTTTACAGGAAACTTGGTATAAAGGAAAAGGACACACCGGCTGTCCCCAAGGGTACACTGAGCTAGTGGTCCCCTCCAATAAATTACCAAGTGTAACCCAAGGCAGAGACTCCGGAGGCATACTGATCTGGTTTAAAACAGAACTTAAGAATTACATCAAATTTATAAAAAAGGGCGAAAACCATATGTGGCTCAAACTTGAGAGGGAGATTATCTCAAACACCCAAGATGTCTACATTTGCGCACTTTATATCCCTCCAATCGATTCCCCGTACTACAAAGAGGACACCTTCTCCAACATGGAGGGGGAAATTATCCAATACCAGGCCCAGGGGAACGTGTTGATCTGTGGGGACCTCAATTCAAGAACGGGCGAAGAACCAGACTTCACCAATAATCAGGGAAACAATTACGTATTCGGGAATAACCACTTTGACATCCCTCCCCTTCCATACAGGCATAACTGCGACAAGCAGTCAAATACCAACGGTAAACAGCTACTACAGCTCTGTCGAAACCTGGGTCTGTACATTGTCAATGGTAGGTTCATAGGAGACCTCCTAGGAAGATCGACCTACTGCTCACCTCTTGGCTGCAGCACAGTAGACTATATGATTACAGACTTGGACCCATCCTCTTTCAGAGCATTCACAGTCAAACCACAAACAACACTGTCAGATCACAGCCAAATTACTATGTTTCTCAAAAAGACAGAAACAAACAACATAGAAACACAACCCAGTAAACTGTACAACACCAAAAAATCATACAGATGGGCCAAAAACGACACGGAAAAATACCAGAAAACAATTAGCAATGCATCAACTCAAGCTCTCTTAGACACCTTTCTGGATAACATATACACTCACAATAAAGAAGGCGTAAACCGGGCAGTTAGTAAACTAAACAATATTTTTGATAATTTGGCAACAAATGCAAACTTGAAAGCTCGCAAGAACAAACCCAAAACAAAAAACTATGAAAAATGGTTTGACCATGATTGCCATAACATGAGGAAAAAACTTAGAAAACTATCAAACCAAAAACACAGACATCCAGAAAACGAGGAATTACGCCTTACTTATTGTCAGATGCTAACACAATACAGAAACACACTCAGGACCAAAAAAGAGCAATTTATTAAGAATACACTCAGCTCCATGGAGGAATCCATTGAGTCGAATTGTTTCTGGGACAACTTGAAAACACTACACAAAAAACAACACGACAATTTGTCCATTCAAAATGGGGACACATGGGTAAACCACTTTGAAAAATTATACCAGAAAAACACACTAAGACCAGAGCAACACCAAATACGCAAAAAACTGGAAAAGCTTGAAATGGCCATAAAAGATAACCAAAACCCGCTAGACGCCATAATAACAGAAAAAGAACTTCTTGAAAAACTCAAGGACCTGCGACCAGGAAAAGCTTGCGGGACAGACGGCATACTAAACGAGATGATTAAACACGCAGACGACAAACTGAAACTGGCTATCCTAAAACTCTTCAACTTGGTTCTGAGTGTCGGTTATTTCCCTGACATCTGGAACAAAGGACTCATAACACCCATATACAAAAGTGGGGACAAAATCGACCCAAACAACTATCGAGGCATCTGTGTAAACAGTAACCTGGGGAAGGTATTCTGTAGCATCATAAACAAAAGACTTATAAACTTCCTTGAAGAGCACAATGTCTTGAGTAAAAGCCAAATTGGATTCCTGCCAAACTATAGAACATCCGATCATATCTTCACCCTACAGACCCTAATTGACAAACACGTTCACCATAACAAAAGCAAAATCTACGCATGCTTTGTAGATTTCCAGAAGGCTTTCGACTCCATCTGGCATGACGGTTTATTCCTGAAACTTATCGAAAGCGGGGTAGGAGGTAAAACATATGATGTAATTAAATCAATGTATACAAACAATAAATGTGCAGTTAAAATTGGAGACAAACAAACAAAATACTTCCCACAGGGGCGGGGGGTGACGCAGGGCTCGCCAATCTCACCGACACTCTTTAATATTTACATTAATGGATTGGCAAAACTACTTGAACAATCTACAGCACCCGGCCTCACCCTATATGAATCCAAGGTTAAATTCCTCCTCTATGCCGACGACCTGGTTCTGCTGTCACCAACTAAGGAGGGTCTACAGCAGAACCTGGACCTGCTGGAGTCGTACTGCCAGACTTGGGCCCTGACAATAAATCCCCAAAAAACCAAAGTCCTTGTGTTCCAGCAAAGATCCAAACAACATGGACCCACAATAAATTTCACAGTAGGAACAACCAAAATTGAACAAACCACTCACTACACATACTTGGGCTTAAAAATCAGTTCTACGGGAAACTTCAAACTGGCTGTGAATGAACTGAAAGAGAAAGCAAGAAGGGCTTTCTATGCCATCAAAAAATCAATCCAAATAGAAATCCCAATTAGCATTTGGCTCAAAATTTTCAAATCAGTAATTGAACCAATTGCACTCTATGGCAGTGAGGTCTGGGGACCACTAACACAACAAGATTTTGCAAAATGGGACAAACACCCAATTGAGATCCTACATGCGGAATTCTGTAAAAGTATCCTCCGGACTCAAAGGAAAACAGTAAACAACGCATGCAGGGCGGAACTAGGCCAATACCCATTAATAATCACTATCCAAAAAAGAGCCACCAAATTTTGGAATCACCTACAAATGAGCAACCCCCAATGCTATCACTACGACGCCCTGAAATGCCAAGAGCTGACCATAAAGAAGAATACCCTCAGTCAACTAGTCCTGGGACTCAATAAAGTAACTAATAACAATACTAACAATAACCAGTCCCAGGACAGTGACAGGGTAACACAAAGAATTCGACCCAACACAATCGTCGCTAAGCAAAAGGAAAAATATCTGTCATATTGGGCAGAAACAACAAAAACCCAAAGCAAACTCAATTGCTACTTGGCCCTAAACAGACAATACAACATAGCTGATTACCTGACCATGGTAAAGGATAACAAACTGAGAAGAACCTTGACAAGGTACAGACTTAGCGAACATAGCCTAGCGATCGAAAAAGGCAGACCAGGCTGCCAAGAGAAGACAGGATATGCTCTCACTGCAGTCAGGGAGTAGTTGAGACAGAGATGCACTTCCTCACAGCCTGTGGAAAATATCAGGGCATCAGAGAGAATTTCTATCAAAAATTCTCACAAATATGCCCTGAATTCAGAAATCTGACTGACAACCAAAAACTCCCATTCCTACTGGGGGAGGAGAGAAGCTGTGTAACACTGGCGGCACACTATGTTACAGCTTGCCATGAACAGAGGGACAACCAGTAAACTAAGACAAGAGTATATATAAACAAGGCAAAAATATATTTATAAACTCAGGGATATACCTGTTTATACACTGTATGAATGGAACCGCGTTTATGTGTTCAACCATAAATGTATTTTGATGCTTTGGCAACATAAGATGTACCTTATCATGCCAATAAAGCGATTTGTATTGTATTGTATTGTATTGTCTGCGCCCGGTCTGGGAGGGTCGCTCCCCGGTCTGGAAGGGTCGCTCCCCGGTCAGGGAGGGTCACTCCCCGGGTCTGGGAGGGTCACTCCCCGGTCTGGGTGAGTCATTCCCAGGTCTGGGAGGGTCTGCGCCCGGTCTGGGAGGGTCGCTCCCCGGTCTGGGAGGGTCAGTCTGCGGTCTGGGAGGGTCAGTCCCGGGTCTGGGAGGGTCAGTCCCCGGTCAGGGAGGGTCAGTCCCCGGGTCTGGGAGGGTCAGTCCCCGGTCAGGGAGGGTCAGTCCCCGGGTCTGGGAGGGTCAGTCCCCGGTCAGGGAGGGTCACTCCCCGGTCTGGGAGGGTCTGCGCCCGGTCTGGGAGGGTCACTCCCCGGTCTGGGAGGGTCTGCGCCCGGTCTGGGAGGGTCACTCCCCGGTCTGGGAGGGTCACTCCCCGGTCTGGGTGAGTCATTCCCCGGTCTGGGAGGGTCTGCGCCCGGTCTGGGAGGGTCACTCCCCGGTCTGGGTGAGTCACTCCCCGGTCTGGGAGGGTCGCTCCCCGGTCTGGGAGGGTCTGCGCCTAGTCTGTGCTGCCAGGCTCTGAATGAAGAGATTGCTATTCATTATTTATCCTCCAACCTAATCTCAGACTCGGTCTGGTGTTGGACTGGGCGAAGCTGGTGACTCGGTGAGTATTGATGGACCTGGAGCAGACCAAGACCCGGAGTAGAACAGGCTCATTTCCAGCGTCTGAGAATCAGTAAAAGAAAAACATCTCTTTGGGTTGCTGTTTTTTAATTTTCTATTTGTTTCAATGGCGCCATCTCCCCACTCCCACCTCCAGGGGACGCCTTTTCCCTGCCTTGAGCGGAAAAAAGTTTTAAACTTTAACTTGGGGAATCTATGAGACTCTCCCGCCCGGGACCCCCCGACTCTCCCGCCCGGGACCTTGGTTCTCTTTAGCGCGACAGATCGTCCACCCAAACCTGAATACTGAAGTTTGATGCAATTTGGATTAAATTGAAACCAGTTCTGTGTTTATGCTCTGATCCCAGGGCGATTTATTTTTTTGCTGACTTACACTGAAATCTCATCTCTTGAAACGTCCCAAATGCAACTTTACAGCAGCTTAGGGGCAACCAATAGAAAAGGAGGGAAGTTCAGGAGATGACCAACAGGTGGAGGGTCTGAGAATGTCGGGGAGGAGGCTGAATGATGAGGCGGGGACTTAAATTGCAGCAGTCTCTGTTACAGACTTACTAGAATGCACCATAGTTGTGTACTTTACATCAAACTGGCCTACTACCATTTCTGTGTAACAAAGTGACACAGACAGCAGAGAAGAGGTGCAGTGGGATTTGGGATTGAGGAGTATAGAAAGTGCAGGGGTGAAATTAAAGGAAATTAGGAAAGCAAAGAGAGGGCATGAACAAATATTGGCAGTAAACTCAAGGAAAACCCAAAGATGTTTTATAAATACATTAAGAGCAAGAGGATAACTAAGAGTAGGACCTATTAGGGACCATAAAGGTAACCTATGTGTGAAGGCGGAAGACGTGGGTATGGTTCTTAATGAATACTTTGCGTCTGTTTTCACAAAAGAGAGGGACGATGCAGACATTGCGATCAGGGAGGAGTGTGAAATATTAGATGAAATAAACATAGTGAAAGAGGAAGTATTAAGGAGTTTAGCATCTTTGAAAGTGGATAAATCCCCAGGCCTGGATGAAATGTATCCCAGACTGAAGAGAAGTAAGAGTGGAAATAGCAGAAGCTCTGACCATCATTTTCCAATCCTCTCTGGCTACAGATGTGGTGCTGGAGGACTGCTAATGTGGTACCCTTGTTTAAAATGGGAGAAAGGAATAGACTGAGTAATTACAGGCCAGTCAGCCTAACCTCGGTGGTGGGAAAATTATTGGAAAAAATTTTGAGGGACAGGATAAATCTTCATTTAGAAAGACACGGATTAATCAGGGGCAGTCAGCGTGGATTTGTTAAGGGAAGGTCGTGTCTGACTAACTTGATTGAATTTTTTGAGGAGGTAATGGGGCAGTAATTCCTCCCCAAACGCGTGAGTACGGAAGGGGTACTCACACGCCTGGCCAGAGGAAATGCCGGTTTTCAGCATGCACAGCGCATGCGCTGAAAACCGGCATTTCCTCTCCTCTAACCCAAGAGTTGAAGAGGCTAGCGCGTGCACTGTAGGGGGCAGTGCGTGCGTCTTGGATTTCCTCTGTTTTGGGGGATTTGCACATGTGTAAAGGCCTCCGGTCTTTACGCTTGTAAAAAGCACACGTAAGTATTTATTTTTACAGGTAAGTGGTGTTTTAGTGTAATTTAGAATTTTTTTTCCACAGGTTTATATTTTAGAGAATCTACAATAAGGTAAGTTTAGTTTAAGACCCTTTTAAAAATTTATTTTTTTCAAAAAAAAAAATTGTTTAAATTTTTTTTTTTTACTTATTTATACTTAATTTAATGATTGGGATGTTTTTTAAATTTTTATTTAAAGTTTAAATAGTGTTTTGGGCCCCCGTAGTTTTCATGAGTTTGACAGTTCTTACTCTCAAACTCATGAATGAACCTTCCCCTCCCCTGATTGGTTGTACAGTGCTCACCTGATCCCAGCCAGCACATCGCACTAACTACGCCGCTGGATCAGGTAAGCACTGCGCGCTGACATCTGAACTGGGCCTGTGACAGGAAATGCAAGCAGGCCCGGGCTTCAGATGTCAGCGCACAGGGTGAGTGCAGATCGGGGGCTTGCACGCGCGGCAAGCCCCCGACACCAAGCTCTGGGCCAATAAGGAGGGTCGATGAGGGTAGTGCATTTGATACAGTCTATATGGATTTTAGCAAGGCTTTTGATAAGGTCCCGCATGGCAGACTGGTCATGAAAGTAAAAGCCCATGGGATCCAAGGCAAAGTGGCAAGTTGGATCCAAGATTGGCTCAGAGGCAGGAAACAAAGGGTACTGGTCGAAGGGTGTTTTTGTGACTGGAAGGCTGTTTCCAGTGGGGTTCCGCAGGGCTCAGTACTGGGTCCTTTGCTGTTTGTGGTATATATCAATGATGATTTGGACTTGAATGTAGGAAGTATAATTAAGAAGTTTACAGATGATACAAAAATTGGCCATGTGGTTGATAACGAAGAAGAAAGCTGTAGACTGCAGGGAGATATCAATGGATTGGTCAGGTGGGCAGAGCAGTGGCAAATGGAATTCAATGTGGAGAAGTGTGAGGTAATGCATTTGGGGAGGGCTAAGAAGGCAAGGGAATACACAATAAATGGTAGGACACTGAGAAGTGCAGAAGATCAGAGGGATCTTGGAGTGCATGTCCACAGATCCCTGAAGGTAGCAGGACAGGTAGACAAGGTGGTTAAGAAGACATACGGGATACTTGCCTTTATTAGCCGAGGCATAGAATACAAGAGCAGGGGGGTTATGCTAGAACTGTATAAAACACTAGTTAGGCCGCAGCTAGAGTACTGCGTGCAGTTCTGGTCACCACATTACAGGAAGGATGTGATTGCACGAGAGGGGGTGCAGAGGAGATTTACGAGGATGTTGCCTGGGCTGGGGAATTTTATCTATGAGGAAAGATTGGATCGGCTGGGGTTGTTTTCTTTGGAACAGAGGAGGCTGAGGGGAGACCTAATTGAGGTGTATAAAATTATGAGGGGCCGAGATAGAGTGGATAGGAAGGACCGCTTTCCCTTAGCAGAGGGGTCAATAACCAGGGGGCATAGATTTAAAGTAATTGGTAGGAGGTTTAGAGGGGATTGAGGAGAATAAATTTCACCCAGAGGGTGGTGAGGGACTGGAACTCGCTGCCTGAAAGGGTGGTAGAGGCAGAGACCCTCATCACATTTAAAAAGTACTTGGATATGCACTTGAAGTGCCGTAACCTACAGGGCTACGGACCAAGAGCTGGAAAGTGGGATTAGGCTGGAGAGCTCTTTGTCAGCTGGCGCGGACAAAATGGGCCAAATACAGGGCTATGGGGAGAGCGGGGCAGTGGGATAAGTTTGGGATTGATACAGGGCTGTGGGGAGAGCGGGGCAGTGGGATTAGTTTGGGATTGATACAGGGCTGTGGGGAGAGCGGGGCAGTGGGATTAGTTTGGGATTGATACAGGGCTGTGGGGAGAGCGGGGCAGTGGGATTAGTTTGGGATTGATACAGGGCTGTGGGGAGAGCGGGGCAGTGGGATTAGTTTGGGATTGATACAGGGCTATGGGGAAAGAGCAGGGCAGTGGGATTAGTTTGGGATTGATACAGTGCTATGGGGAGAGCGAGGCAGTGGGATTAGTTTGGGATTGATACAGGGCTTTGGGGAGAGAGCGAGGCAGCGTGATTAGTTTGGGATTGATACAGGGCTATGGGGAGATAGCGGGGCAGTGGGATTAGTTTGGGATTGATACAGGTCTGTGGGGAGAGAGCAGGGCTGTGGGATTAGTTTGGGATTGATAAAGGACTCTGGGGAGAGCAGGACAGTGGGATTAGTTTGGGATTGATTCAGAGCTGTGGGGAGATGGGGGCAGTGGTAGTAGTTTGGGATTGATATGGGGCTATGGGGAGAGCGAGGCAGTGGGATTAGTTTGAGATTGATACAGGGCTATGGGGAGAGAGCGGGGCAGTGGGACTGGTTTGGGATTGATACAGGGCTATGAGGAGAGAGTGGGGCAGTGGGATTAGTTTGAGATTGATACAGGGCTATGGGGAGAGAGCATGGCAGTGGGATTAGTTTGGGATTGATAGGGCTATGGGGAGAGAGTGGGGCAGTGGGATTGGTTTGGGATTGATACAGGGCTATGGGGAGAGAGCAGGACAGTGGGATTAGTTTGGGATTGATACAGGGCTATGAGGAGAGAGCGGGGCAGTGGGATTAGTTTGAGATTGATACAGGGCTGTGGGGAGATGGGGGCAGTGGTAGTAGTTTGGGATTGATATGGGGCTATGGGGAGAGCGAGGCAGTGGGGTTAGTTTGAGATTGATACAGGGCTATGGGGAGAGAGCGGGGCAGTGGCATTGGTTTGGGATTGATACAGGGCTATGAGGAGAGAGCGGGGCAGTGGGATTAGTTTGAGATTGATACAGGGCTATGGGGAGAGAGCGTGGCAGTGGGATTAGTTTGTGATTGATACAGGGCTATGGGGAGAGAGCGGGGCAGTGGGATTAGTTTGGGATTGATGCAGCAGGACAGTGGGATTGGTTTGGGATTGTTCCAGGCTATAGGGAGAGAGGGGGGCAGTGGGATTAGTTTGGGATTGATACAGGGCTATGGGGAGAGAGCGGGACAGTGGGATTAGTTTGGGATTGGTCCAGGGCTATGGGGAGAGAGCGGGGTAGTGGGATTAGTTTGGGATTGATACAGCAGGACAGTGGGATTGGTTTGGGATTGTTCCAGGCTATAGGGAGAGAGGGGGGCAGTGGGATTAGTTTGGGATTGATACAGGGCTATGGGGAGAGAGCGGGACAGTGGGATTAGTTTGGGATTGATACAGCAGGACAGTGGGATTAGTTTGGGATTCATCCAGGGCCATGTGGAGAGAGCGGGGCAGTCGGATTACTTTGGGATTGATACAGGGCTATGGGGAGAGAGTGGGTCAGTGGGATTAGTTTGGGATTGATACAAGGCTACGGGGAGAGAGCGCGGCAGTGGGATTAGTTTGGGATTAATACAGCAGGACAATGGGATTAGTTTGGGATTGGTACTGCACTGTGGGGAGAGAGCGGGGCAGCGGGATTAATTTGGGCTTGATACAGGGCTATGGGGAGAGAGCGGGGCAGTGGGATTTGTAACGTCCCTGTGTAATTGAGACACGGACTGCAGAAGTTGGTTATAACAGGTGTTTACTGAATGGAGACAAAACTGGAACTACTATACAAAGTTACTACACAGGCTTATATACAGGGGTGGTCACTACTGGTACTGCAGTATACAGGGGCTGCAGAATATCGTTCCTTCTTCAAGGTACATACACTACAGGATTAGTTTGGGATTGATACAGGGCTATTGGGAGAGAGCGGGGCAGTGGGATTAGTTTGGGATTGATACAGGTCTGTGGGGAGAGAGCAGCGCTGTGGGATTAGTTTGGGATTGATACAGGACTCTGGGGAGAGAGCAGGGCAGTGGGATTAGTTTGGGATTGATACAGGGCTATGGGGAGAGAGCGGGGCAGTGGGATTCGTTTGGGATTGATGCAGGGCTATGGGGAGAGAGCAGGGCAGTGGGATTAGGTTGGGATTGATGCAGCACTGTGGTGAGAGAGTGGGGCTGTGGGATTTGTTTGGGATTGATACAGGACTCTGGGGAGAGAGCAGAGCAGTGTGATTAGTTTGAGATTGATACAGGGCTATGGGGAGAGAGCGGGGCAGTGGGATTAGTTTGAGATTGATACAGGGCTATGGGGAGAGAGCGGGGCAGTGGGATTAGTTTGAGATTGATACAGGGCTATGTGGAGAGAGTGGGGCAGTGGGATTGGTTTGGGATTGATACAGGGCTATGAGGAGAGAGCGGGGCAGTGGGATTAGCTTGGGATTAATACAGGGCTGTGGGGAGAGCAGGACAGTGGGAGTAGTTTGGGATTGATACAGCAGGACAGTGGGATTAGTTTGGGATTGGCCCAGGACTATGGGGAGAGAGCGGGTCAGTGGGATTAGTTTGGAATTGATACAGGGCTGTGGGGAGAGCGGGACAGTGGGAGTAGTTTGGGATTGATACAGGGCTGTGGGGAGAGAGCGGGGCAGTGGGATTAGTTTGGGATTGATACAGGGCTATGGGGCGAGAGCAGGGCAGTGGGATTAGTTTGGGATTGATGCAGGGCTCTGGGGAGAGAGCGGGACAGTGGGATTAGTTTGGGATTGATACAGGGCTATGGGGAGAGAGCGGGACAGTGGGATTAGTTTGGGATTGATAGGGCTATGGGGAGAGAGTGGGGCAGTGGGATTAGTTTGGGATTGATACAGGACTCTGGGGAGAGAGCGGGGCAGTGGGATTAGTTTGGGATTGATACAGGGCTATGGGGAGAGAGCGGGGCAGTGGGATTAGTTTGGGGTTGGTCCAGAGCTATGGGGAGAGAGCAGGGTAGTGGGATTAGCTTGGGATTAATACAGGGCTGTGGGGAGAGCAGGACAGTGGGAGTAGTTTGGGATTGATACAGCAGGACAGTGGGATTAGTTTGGGATTGGCCCAGGACTATGGGGAGAGAGCGGGTCAGTGGGATTAGTTTGGAATTGATACAGGGCTGTGGGGAGAGCGGGACAGTGGGAGTAGTTTGGGATTGATACAGGGCTGTGGGGAGAGAGCGGGGCAGTGGGATTAGTTTGGGATTGATACAGGGCTATGGGGCGAGAGTAGGGCAGTGGGATTAGTGTGGAATTGATACAGGGCTATGGGGAGAGTGTGGGGCAGTGGGATTAGTTTGGGATTGATGCAGGGCTCTGGGGAGAGAGCGGGACAGTGGGATTAGTTTGGGATTGATACAGGGCTATGGGGAAAGAGCGGGGCAGTGGGATTAGTTTGGGATTGATACAGAGCTATGGGGAGAGAGCGGGGCAGTGAGATTAGTTTGGGATTGATACAGGGCTATGGGGAGAGAGTGGGGCAGTGGAATTAATTTGGGATTAATACAGGACTATGGGAAGAGAGCGGGGCAGTGGGATTCAATTGGGGATTGATACAGGGCTATGGGGAGAGAGCGGGGCAGTGGGATTAGGTTGGTATTGATGCAGGACTGTGGAGAGAGCAGAGCAGTGGGATTAGTTTGGGATTGATACAGTGCTGTAGGGAGAGAGCGGGGCAGTGGGATTAGTTTGGGATTAATACAGGGCTATGGGGAGAGAGCAGGACAGTGGGATTAGTTTGGGATTGATACAGGGCTATGAGGAGAGAGCGGGGCAGTGGGATTAGTTTGAGATTGATACAGGGCTGTGGGGAGATGGGGGCAGTGGTAGTAGTTTGGGATTGATATGGGGCTATGGGGAGAGCGAGGCAGTGGGATTAGTTTGAGATTGATACAGGGCTATGAGGAGAGAGTGGGGCAGTGGGATTAGTTTGGGATTGATACAAGGCTGTGGGGAGAGAGCGGGGCTGTGGGATTTGTTTGGGATTGATACAGGACTCGGGAGAGAGCGGGGCAGTGGGATTAGTTTGGGATTGATACAGGGCTATGGGGAGAGAGTGGGGCAGTGGGATTAGTTTGGGATTGATACAGGGCTATGGGGAGAGAGTGGGGCAGTGGTATTAGTTTGGAATTGATACAGCAGGACAGTGGGATTAGTTTGGGATTCGTCCAGGGCTATGGGGAGAGAGTGGCGCAGTGGGATTCGTTTGGGATTGATACAGGGCTATGGGGAGAGAGCGGGGCAGTAGGATTAGTTTGGGATTGATACAGGGCTGTGGGGAGAGAACAGTGCAGTCGGATCAGTTTGGGATTGATACAGGGCTATGGGGAGAGAGCAGGGCAGTGGGATTAGTTTGGGATTGATACAGGGCTGTGGGGAGAGAACATTGCAGTGGGATTAGTTTGGGATTGATACAGGGCTATGAGGAGAGAGCGGGTTGTGGGATTAGTTTGGGATTGATACAGTGCTGTAGGGAGAGAGCAGGGCAGTGGGATTAGTTTGGGATTGATTCAGGGTTGTGGGGAGAGCGGGGCAGTGGGATTAGTTTGGGATTGATGCAGGGCAGTGGGATAAATAACCTTCTATGATTCTGTTGAAGGGGCCCTACCCTAAACATTAGTCTCTCTTTTCTGTCACAGGTGCTGTTGAACCTGAAGTCAAGTTCCAAGATAGTTTTATTTTCCTTTTAATCTGAGACTCAAATGTCCAGCCTGTCACTCAGTTAAAAATGGGAGTGAAGGTGAGTCAGCAGCTGGCTGACGATTAACCTGAAATGTGAACACACGCCTAGTCCAGGTGCAGGGACCAGTGAGACTCTGGTGTAAACTCTCAGCGACTGTCCCGTTACATTGCCTGGCCCTGCAATCTGTGCCACTCCAGCCCCCATTAAATGGTGAAAGCTGGGCAGTCTGTCAATGACAGACAGAGGCACGCGGTGGGGTGTGAGATGGTTTGTGCACAGCAGAGGGCAGTGTTGGCTGCAATGAGCTGACTGGCACTGGCCCCTCGATCAGACCTTTCATGGGAATTTATTTTTTCTCTTCCAATATTTCTTTTTCTTGCTTGAATGAAAAACCCTTCCCAAAAAGGCGAAGCATCTAATGGGGTTGTGAAATTATGATGTGTTTTTTGGGAAAATAGTGAGAGTTTGTCAGTGAATCAGTATCTGGGGTACAGATTGAGGATGATCTCTGGGAGAGTGAAGGTGGAGTCAGATTTTCACACAGAGGTTTATTACAACAGGGCATGTGTCAGACAAGGGGCGAGTGAGGCCGA
This sequence comes from Somniosus microcephalus, assembly GCF_052327205.1. Lineage (NCBI taxonomy): Eukaryota > Metazoa > Chordata > Chondrichthyes > Squaliformes > Somniosidae > Somniosus > Somniosus microcephalus. The sequence continues at coordinate 1,854,685 of NC_141010.1, forward strand.
GATTGTAGTCCTGAGTTTAACTCGCTCGCCGCTGTGGGAACAGGTGATGAGATCCCACAAATGGCGAGGATACATTTCCTGGCACATTCCACCCATCGCCAGCTTGTGGGGCTCGGGTACCTGGCCAGCAGAAACCTCTGGAATATGCTAATCAGGGACCAAAAAACTGAGAGGGCCCTGCCATTTTTGTACAGTATGTCTGTGTGTCAGTGTCTGTGTGTCAGTGTGTGTCAGTGTCAGTGTGTGTCAGTGTCAGTGTGTGTCAGTGTGTGTCAGTGTCTGTGTGTGTCTGTGTGTGTCAGTGTGTGTCAGTGTCAGTGTGTGTCAGTGTCTGTGTGTGTCAGTGTCTGTGTGTGTCAGTGTCTGTGTGTGTCAGTGTCAGTGTGTGTCAGTGTCTGTGTGTGTGTGTCAGTGTCTGTGTGTGTCAGTGTCTGTGTGTGTCAGTGTGTGTCAGTGTCAGTGTCTGTGTGTGTCAGTGTCTGTGTGTCAGTGTCTGTGTGTGTGTGTCTGTGTGTGTCAGTGTCTGTGTGTGTCAGTGTCTGTGTGTGTCAGTGTCTGTGTGTGTCAGTGTCTGTGTGTGTCAGTGTCAGTGTGTGTCAGTGTCTGTGTGTGTGTGTCAGTGTCTGTGTGTGTCAGTGTCTGTGTGTGTCAGTGTGTGTCAGTGTGTGTCAGTGTCAGTGTGTGTCAGTGTCTGTGTGTGTCAGTGTCTGTGTGTGTCAGTGTGTGTCAGTGTGTGTCAGTGTCTGTGTGTGTCAGTGTCTGTGTGTGTCAGTGTCTGTGTGTGTCAGTGTCTGTGTGTGTCAGTGTCAGTGTGTGTCAGTGTCAGTGTGTGTCAGTGTCAGTGTCTGTGTGTGTCAGTGTCTGTGTGTCAGTGTCTGTGTGTCAGTGTCTGTGTGTCTGTGTGTCAGTGTCTGTGTGTGTCAGTGTCTGTGTGTGTCAGTGTCAGTGTCTGTGTGTGTCAGTGTCAGTGTCAGTGTCTGTGTGTGTCAGTGTCTGTGTGTGTCAGTGTCTGTGTGTGTCAGTGTCAGTGTGTGTCAGTGTCAGTGTGTGTCAGTGTCAGTGTCTGTGTGTGTCAGTGTCAGTGTGTGTCAGTGTGTGTCAGTGTCAGTGTCTGTGTGTGTCAGTGTCTGTGTGTGTCAGTGTGTGTGTGTGTCAGTGTCAGTGTGTGTCAGTGTGTGTCAGTGTGTGTCAGTGTCAGTGTCTGTGTGTGTCAGTGTCTGTGTGTGTCAGTGTCTGTGTGTGTCAGTGTCAGTGTGTGTCAGTGTGTGTGTCAGTGTCTGTGTGTCAGTGTCAGTGTGTGTCAGTGTCAGTGTGTGTCAGTGTCAGTGTGTGTCAGTGTGTGTGTCAGTGTCTGTGTGTCAGTGTCAGTGTGTGTCAGTGTCAGTGTGTGTCAGTGTGTGTCAGTGTCAGTGTGTGTCAGTGTCAGTGTCTGTGTGTGTCAGTGTCTGTGTGTGTCAGTGTCTGTGTGTGTCAGTGTCTGTGTGTGTCAGTGTCTGTGTGTGTCAGTGTCTGTGTGTGTCAGTGTCAGTGTCTGTGTGTGTCAGTGTCTGTGCGTCAGTGTCAGTGTCAGTGTGTGTCAGTGTCAGTGTCTGTGTGTGTCAGTGTCTGTGTGTCAGTGTCTGTGTGTGTCAGTGTCAGTATCTGTGTGTGTCAGTGTCTGTGTGTGTCAGTGTCTGTGTGTGTCAGTGTCAGTGTGTGTCAGTGTCAGTGTCTGTGTGTGTCAGTGTCAGTGTGTGTCAGTGTGTGTCAGTGTCTGTGTGTCAGTGTCTGTGTGTCAGTGTGTGTCAGTGTCAGTGTGTGTCAGTGTCTGTGTGTGTCAGTGTCTGTGTGTGTCAGTGTCTGTGTGTGTCAGTGTCTGTGTGTGTCAGTGCCTGTGTGTGTCAGAGTCAGTGTGTGTCTGTGTCAGTGTCTGTGTGTGTCAGTGTGTGTCAGTGTCTGTGTGTGTCAGTGTCAGTGTGTGTCAGTGTCTGTGTGTGTCTGTGTGTGTCAGTGTCAGTGTCTGTGTGTGTCAGTGTCTGTGTGTGTCAGTGTCAGTGTGTGTCAGTGTGTGTCAGTGTCAGTGTCTGTGTGTGTCAGTGTCAGTGTCTGTGTGTCAGTGTCTGTGTGTGTCTGTGTGTGTCAGTGTCAGTGTCTGTGTGTGTCAGTGTCTGTGTGTGTCAGTGTCAGTGTGTGTCAGTGTGTGTCAGTGTCAGTGTCTGTGTGTGTCAGTGTCAGTGTCTGTGTGTGTGTGTCTGTGTGTGTCAGTGTCACTGTGTGTCAGTGTCAGTGTCTGTGTGTGTCAGTGTCAGTGTGTGTCAGTGTCTGTGTGTGTCAGTGTCAGTGTCTGTGTGTGTCAGTGTCTGTCAGTGTCTGTGTGTGTCAGTGTCTGTGTGTGTCAGTGTCTGTGTGTGTCAGTGTCTGTGTGTGTCAGTGTCTGTGCGTGTCAGTGTCAGTGTGTGTCAGTGTCAGTGTCTGTGTGTGTCAGTGTCAGTGTGTGTCAGTGTCTGTGTGTGTCAGTGTCTGTGTGTCAGTGTCTGTGTGTCAGTGTCTGTGTGTCAGTGTCTGTGTGTCAGTGTCTGTGTGTCAGTGTCTGTGTGTCAGTGTCTGTGTGTGTCAGTGTCTGTGTGTGTCAGTGTCTGTGTGTGTCAGTGTCAGTGAGTGTCTGTGTGTGTCAGTGTCAGTGTGTGTCAGTGTGTGTCAGTGTCTGTGTGTCAGTGTCTGTGTGTCAGTGTCTGTGTGTGTCAGTGTCTGTGTGTGTCAGTGTCTGTGTGTGTCAGTGTCAGTGAGTGTCTGTGTGTGTCAGTGTCAGTGTGTGTCAGTGTGTGTCAGTGTCAGTGTCTGTGTGTGTCAGTGTCAGTGTCAGTGTCTGTGTGTGTCAGTGTCTGTGTGTGTCAGTGTCTGTGTGTGTCAGTGTCAGTGTGTGTCAGTGTGTGTCAGTGTCAGTGTGTGTCAGTGTCTGTGTGTGTCAGTGTCAGTGTGTGTCAGTGTCAGTGTCTGTGTGTGTCAGTGTCTGTGTGTGTCAGTGTCTGTGTGTGTCAGTGTCTGTGTGTGTCAGTGTCAGTGTCTGTGTGTGTCAGTGTCTGTGTGTGTCAGTGTCAGTGTGTGTCAGTGTGTGTCAGTGTCAGTGTCTGTGTGTGTCAGTGTGTGTCAGTGTCTGTGTGTCAGTGTCTGTGTGTCAGTGTCTGTGTGTCAGTGTCTGTGTGTGTCAGTGTCTGTGTGTGTCAGTGTCAGTGTGTGTCAGTGTCAGTGTGTGTCAGTGTCAGTGTCTGTGTGTGTCAGTGTCTGTGTGTGTCAGTGTCTGTGTGTGTCAGTGTCTGTGTGTCAGTGTCAGTGTGTGTCAGTGTCAGTGTCTGTGTGTGTCAGTGTCTGTGTGTCAGTGTCTGTGTGTCAGTGTCTGTGTGTCAGTGTCTGTGTGTCAGTGTCTGTGTGTCAGTGTCTGTGTGTGTCAGTGTCTGTGTGTGTCAGTGTCAGTGTGTGTCAGTGTCAGTGTGTGTCAGTGTCAGTGTCTGTGTGTGTCAGTGTCTGTGTGTGTCAGTGTCTGTGTGTGTCAGTGTCTGTGTGTCAGTGTCAGTGTGTGTCAGTGTCAGTGTCTGTGTGTGTCAGTGTCTGTGTGTCAGTGTCTGTGTGTCAGTGTCTGTGTGTGTCAGTGTCTGTGTGTGTCAGTGTCTGTGTGTGTCAGTGTCTGTGTGTGTCAGTGTCAGTGTCTGTGTGTCAGTGTCAGTGTGTGTCAGTGTGTGTCAGTGTCAGTGTCTGTGTGTGTCAGTGTCTGTGCGTCAGTGTCAGTGTGTGTCAGTGTCAGTGTGTGTCAGTGTCAGTGTCTGTGTGTGTCAGTGTCTGTGTGTGTCAGTGTCTGTGTGTGTCAGTGTCAGTATCTGTGTGTGTCAGTGTCTGTGTGTGTCAGTGTCTGTGTGTGTCAGTGTCAGTGTCTGTGTGTGTCAGTGTCAGTGTCTGTGTGTGTCAGTGTCTGTGTGTGTCAGTGTCTGTGTGTGTCAGTGCCAGTGTGTGTCAGTGTCAGTGTGTGTCAGTGTGTGTCAGTGTGTGTCAGTGTCTGTGTGTGTCAGTGTCAGTGTCTGTGTGTGTCAGTGTCTGTGCGTCAGTGTCAGTGTCAGTGTGTGTCAGTGTCAGTGTCTGTGTGTGTCAGTGTCTGTGTGTGTCAGTGTCTGTGTGTGTCAGTGTCTGTGTGTGTCAGTGTCTGTGTGTGTCAGTGTCTGTGTGTGTCAGTGTCAGTGTGTGTCAGTGTCAGTGTGTGTCAGTGTCAGTGTCAGTGTCTGTGTGTGTCAGTGTCAGTGTGTGTCAGTGTCAGTGTGTGTCAGTGTGTGTCAGTGTCAGTGTGTGTCAGTGTGTGTCAGTGTGTGTCAGTGTCTGTGTGTGTCAGTGTCAGTGTGTGTCAGTGTCAGTGTGTGTCAGTGTCTGTGTGTCAGTGTCTGTGTGTCAGTGTCAGTGTGTGTCAGTGTCTGTGTGTGTCAGTGTCTGTGTGTGTCAGTGTCTGTGTGTGTCAGTGTCAGTGTCAGTGTGTGTCAGTGTCAGTGTCAGTGTCTGTGTGTGTCAGTGTCTGTGCGTCAGTGTCAGTGTCAGTGTGTGTCAGTTTCTGTGTGTGTCAGTGTCTGTGTGTGTCAGTGTCAGTGTGTGTCAGTGTCAGTGTGTGTGTGTGTCAGTGTCTGTGTGTGTCAGTGTCTGTGCGTCAGTGTCAGTGTGTGTCAGTGTCAGTGTCTGTGTGTGTCAGTGTCTGTGTGTGTCAGTGTCAGTATCTGTGTGTGTCAGTGTCTGTGTGTGTCAGTGTCTGTGTGTGTCAGTGTCTGTGTGTGTCAGTGTCTGTGTGTGTCAGTGTCTGTGTGTGTCAGTGTCAGTGTGTGTCAGTGTCAGTGTGTGTCAGTGTGTGTCAGTGTCTGTGTGTCAGTGTCAGTGTGTGTCAGTGTGTGTCAGTGTCAGTGTCTGTGTGTGTCAGTGTCTGTGTGTGTCAGTGGCAGTGTCTGTGTGTGTCAGTGTCTGTGTGTGTCAGTGCCTGTGTGTGTCAGTGTGTGTCAGTGTCAGTGTGTGTCAGTGTGTGTCAGTGTCAGTGTGTGTCAGTGTCAGTGTGTGTCAGTGTCAGTGTGTGTCAGTGTCAGTGTGTGTCAGTGTGTGTCAGTGTCTGTGTCTGTGTGTGTCAGTGTCTGTGTGTGTCAGTGTCTGTGTGTGTCAGTGTCAGTGTGTGTCAGTGTCAGTGTGTGTCAGTGTGTGTCAGTGTCTGTGTGTCAGTGTCAGTGTGTGTCAGTGTGTGTCAGTGTCAGTGTCTGTGTGTGTCAGTGTCAGTGTGTGTCAGTGTCTGTGTGTGTCAGTGGCAGTGTCTGTGTGTGTCAGTGTCTGTGTGTGTCAGTGCCTGTGTGTGTCAGTGTCAGTGTGTGTCAGTGTGTGTCAGTGTGTGTGTCAGTGTCAGTGTGTGTCAGTGTCAGTGTGTGTCAGTGTCAGTGTGTGTCAGTGTCAGTGTGTGTCAGTGTCTGTGTGTGTCAGTGTGTGTCAGTGTCAGTGTCTGTGTGTGTCAGTGTCAGTGTGTGTCAGTGTCTGTGTGTGTCTGTGTGTGTCAGTGTCTGTGTGTGTCAGTGTCAGTGTCTGTGTGTGTCAGTGTCAGTGTGTGTCAGTGTCTGTGTGTGTCAGTGTCAGTGTGTGTCAGTGTCTGTGTGTGTCAGTGTCAGTGTGTGTCAGTGTCAGTGTGTGTCAGTGTCAGTGTCTGTGTGTGTCAGTGTCAGTGCCTGTGTGTCAGTGTCTGTGTGTGTGTGTCTGTGTGTGTCAGTGTCAGGGTGTGTCAGTGTCAGTGTCTGTGTGTGTCAGTGTCAGTGTGTGTCAGTGTCTGTGTGTGTGTGTCAGTGTCAGTGTCTGTGTGTGTCAGTGTCTGTGTGTGTCAGTGTCTGTGTGTCAGTGTCTGTCAGTGTGTGTCAGTGTCTGTGTGTGTCAGTGTCTGTGTGTGTCAGTGTCTGTGTGTGTCAGTGTCTGTGTGTGTCAGTGTCAGTGTGTGTCAGTGTCTGTGTGTGTCAGTGTCTGTGTGTGTCAGTGTCTGTGTGTCAGTGTCTGTGTGTCAGTGTCTGTGTGTCAGTGTCTGTGTGTCAGTGTCTGTGTGTCAGTGTCTGTGTGTCAGTGTCTGTGTGTGTCAGTGTCTGTGTGTGTCAGTGTCAGTGAGTGTCTGTGTGTGTCAGTGTCAGTGTGTGTCAGTGTGTGTCAGTGTCAGTGTCTGTGTGTGTCAGTGTCAGTGTCTGTGTGTGTCAGTGTCTGTGTGTGTCAGTGTCTGTGTGTGTCAGTGTGTGTCAGTGTCAGTGTGTGTCAGTGTCAGTGTCTGTGTGTGTCAGTGTCAGTGTGTGTCAGTGTCTGTGTGTGTCAGTGTCTGTGTGTGTCAGTGTCAGTGTGTGTCAGTGTGTGTCAGTGTGTGTCAGTGTCAGTGTCTGTGTGTGTCAGTGTCAGTGTGTGTCAGTGTCTGTGTGTCAGTGTCTGTGTGTCAGTGTCTGTGTGTCAGTGTCAGTGTGTGTCAGTGTCAGTGTGTGTCAGTGTGTGTCAGTGTGTGTCAGTGTCAGTGTCTGTGTGTGTCAGTGTCTGTGTGTGTCAGTGTCAGTGTGTGTCAGTGTGTGTCAGTGTGTGTCAGTGTCAGTGTCTGTGTGTGTCAGTGTCAGTGTGTGTCAGTGTCTGTGTGTCAGTGTCTGTGTGTCAGTGTCTGTGTGTCAGTGTCTGTGTGTCAGTGTCAGTGTGTGTCAGTGTCAGTGTGTGTCAGTGTGTGTCAGTGTGTGTCAGTGTCAGTGTCTGTGTGTGTCAGTGTCTGTGTGTGTCAGTGTCTGTGTGTGTCAGTGTCTGTGTGTGTCAGTGTCAGTGTCTGTGTGTGTCAGTGTCTGTGTGTGTCAGTGTCTGTGTGTGTCAGTGTCAGTGTGTGTCAGTGTCAGTGTGTGTCAGTGTCAGTGTGTGTCAGTGTCTGTGTGTCAGTGTCTGTGTCAGTGTCAGTGTGTGTCAGTGTCAGTGTCTGTGTGTGTCAGTGTCTGTGTGTGTCAGTGTCTGTGTGTGTCAGTGTCTGTGTGTGTCAGTGTCTGTGTGTCAGTGTCTTTGTGTGTCAGTGTCTGTGTGTGTCAGTGTCAGTGTGTGTCAGTGTCAGTGTGTGTCAGTGTCAGTGTGTGTCAGTGTCAGTGTGTGTCAGTGTCTGTGTGTCAGTGTCAGTGTCTGTGTGTGTCAGTGTCTGTGCGTCAGTGTCAGTGTCAGTGTGTGTCAGTGTCAGTGTGTGTCAGTGTCAGTGTCTGTGTGTGTCAGTGTCTGTGTGTGTCAGTGTCTGTGTGTGTCAGTGTCAGTATCTGTGTGTGTCAGTATCTGTGTGTGTCAGTGTCTGTGTGTGTCAGTGTCTGTGTGTGTCAGTGTCAGTGTCTGTGTCTGTGTGTGTCAGTGTCTGTGTGTGTCAGTGTCAGTGTGTGTCAGTGTCAGTGTCTGTGTGTCAGTGTCAGTGTCAGTGTGTGTCAGTGTCAGTGTGTGTCAGTGTCAGTGTCAGTGTGTGTCAGTGTCAGTATCTGTGTGTGTCAGTGTCTGTGTGTGTCAGTGTCTGTGTGTGTCAGTGTCAGTGTCTGTGTGTGTCAGTGTCTGTGTGTGTCAGTGTCTGTGTGTGTCAGTGCCTGTGTGTGTCAGTGCCTGTGTGTGTCAGTGTGTGTCAGTGTCAGTGTGTGTCAGTGTCAGTGTGTGTCAGTGTCAGTGTGTGTCAGTGTCAGTGTGTGTCAGTGTGTGTCAGTGTCAGTGTGTGTCAGTGTCAGTGTCTGTGTGTGTCAGTGTCTGTGCGTCAGTGTCAGTGTGTGTCAGTGTCAGTGTCTGTGTGTGTCAGTGTCTGTGTGTGTCAGTGTCTGTGTGTGTCAGTGTCAGTGTCTGTGTGTGTCAGTGTCAGTGTGTGTGTCAGTGTCTGTGTCTGTGTGTGTCAGTGTCAGTGTGTGTCAGTGTCAGTGTGTGTCAGTGTCAGTGTGTGTCAGTGTCAGTGTGTGTCAGTGTGTGTCAGTGTCAGTGTCTGTGTGTGTCAGTGTCAGTGTGTGTCAGTGTCTGTGTGTCAGTGTGTCAGTGTCAGTGTGTGTCAGTGTCAGTGTCAGTGTCTGTGTGTGTCAGTGTTTCAGTGTCAGTGTGTGTCAGTGTGTGTCAGTGTCTGTGTGTGTCAGTGTCAGTGTCTGTGTGTGTCAGTGTCTGTGCGTCAGTGTCAGTGTCAGTGTGTGTCAGTGTCAGTGTCTGTGTGTGTCAGTGTCTGTGTGTGTCAGTGTCTGTGTGTGTCAGTGTCTGTGTGTGTCAGTGTCAGTGTCTGTGTGTGTCAGTGTCTGTGTGTGTCAGTGTCAGTGTGTGTCAGTGTGTGTCTGTGTGTGTCAGTGTCAGTGTGTGTCAGTGTCTGTGTGTCAGTGTCAGTGTCAGTGTGTGTCAGTGTCAGTGTCAGTGTGTGTCAGTGTCAGTGTCAGTGTCTGTGTGTGTCAGTGTCTGTGTGTGTCAGTGTCTGTGTGTGTCAGTGTCAGTGTCAGTGTCTGTGTGTGTCAGTGTCTGTGTGTGTCAGTGCCTGTGTGTGTCAGTGTGTGTCAGTGTCAGTGTGTGTCAGTGTGTGTCAGTGTCTGTCAGTGTCTGTGTGTGTCAGTGTCAGTGTCTGTGTGTGTCAGTGTCTGTGCGTCAGTGTCAGTGTCAGTGTGTGTCAGTGTCAGTGTGTGTCAGTGTCTGTGTGTGTCAGTGTCTGTGTGTGTCAGTGTCTGTGTGTGTCAGTGTCTGTGTGTGTCAGTGTCTGTGTGTGTCAGTGTCAGTGTGTGTCAGTGTCAGTGTGTGTCAGTGTGTGTCAGTGTCAGTGTCAGTGTCTGTGTGTGTCAGTGTCTGTGTGTCAGTGTCTGTGTGTGTCAGTGTCTGTGTGTGTCAGTGTCTGTGTGTGTCAGTGTCAGTGTGTGTCAGTGTCAGTGTGTGTCAGTGTCAGTGTGTGTCAGTGTGTGTCAGTGTGTGTCAGTGTCAGTGTGTGTGTCAGTGTCAGTGTCAGTGTCTGTGTGTGTCAGTGTCTGTGTGTGTCAGTGCCTGTGTGTGTCAGTGTCAGTGTGTGTCAGTGTGTGTCAGTGTCAGTGTCTGTGTGTGTCAGTGTCAGTGTCTGTGTGTGTCAGTGTCTGTGTGTGTCAGTGTCAGTATCTGTGTGTGTCAGTGTCTGTGTGTGTCAGTGTCAGTGTCTGTGTGTCAGTGTCTGTGTGTGTCAGTGTCTGTGTGTGTCAGTGTCAGTGTGTGTCAGTGTCAGTGTGTGTCAGTGTCAGTGTGTGTCAGTGTCTGTGTGTCAGTGTCAGTGTCTGTGTGTGTCAGTGTCTGTGCGTCAGTGTCAGTGTCTGTGTGTGTCAGTGTCAGTGTGTGTCAGTGTATGTGTGTGTGTGTCAGTGTCAGTGTCTGTGTGTCAGTGTCTGTGTGTCAGTGTCTGTGTGTGTCAGTGTCAGTGTGTGTCAGTGTCTGTCAGTGTCTGTGTGTGTCAGTGTCAGTGTCTGTGTGTGTCAGTGTCTGTGCGTCAGTGTCAGTGTCAGTGTGTGTCAGTGTCAGTGTCTGTGTGTGTCAGTGTCTGTGTGTGTCAGTGTCTGTGTGTGTCAGTGTCAGTGTGTGTCAGTGTCAGTGTGTGTCAGTGTGTGTCAGTGTCAGTGTCTGTGTGTGTCAGTGTCTGTGTGTCAGTGTCTGTGTGTGTCAGTGTCTGTGTGTGTCAGTGTCAGTGTGTGTCAGTGTCAGTGTGTGTCAGTGTCAGTGTGTGTCAGTGTGTGTCAGTGTCAGTGTCTGTGTGTGTCAGTGTCAGTGTCAGTGTCTGTGTGTGTCAGTGTCTGTGTGTGTCAGTGTCTGTGTGTGTCAGTGCCTGTGTGTGTCAGTGTCAGTGTGTGTCAGTGTGTGTCAGTGTGTGTCAGTGTCAGTGTCTGTGTGTGTCAGTGTCAGTGTCAGTGTGTGTCAGTGTCAGTGTCTGTCTGTGTGTGTCAGTGTCTGTGTGTGTCAGTGTCTGTGTGTGTCAGTGTCAGTATCTGTGTGTGTCAGTGTCTGTGTGTGTCAGTGTCAGTGTCTGTGTGTCAGTGTCTGTGTGTGTCAGTGTCTGTGTGTGTCAGTGTCAGTGTGTGTCAGTGTCAGTGTGTGTCAGTGTCAGTGTGTGTCAGTGTCTGTGTGTCAGTGTCAGTGTCTGTGTGTGTCAGTGTCTGTGCGTCAGTGTCAGTGTCTGTGTGTGTCAGTGTCAGTGTGTGTCAGTGTATGTGTGTGTGTGTCAGTGTCAGTGTCTGTGTGTCAGTGTCTGTGTGTCAGTGTCTGTGTGTGTCAGTGTCAGTGTGTGTCAGTGTCTGTCAGTGTCTGTGTGTGTCAGTGTCTGTGTGTGTCAGTGTCTGTGTGTGTCAGTGTCTGTGTGTGTCAGTGTCTGTGTGTGTCAGTGTCAGTGTGTGTCAGTGTCAGTGTCTGTGTGTGTCAGTGTCAGTGTGTGTCAGTGTCAGTGTGTGTCAGTGTCTGTGTGTGTCAGTGTCTGTGTGTCAGTGTCTGTGTGTCAGTGTCTGTGTGTCAGTGTCTGTGTGTCAGTGTCTGTGTGTGTCAGTGTCTGTGTGTGTCAGTGTCAGTGTGTGTCAGTGTCAGTGTGTGTCAGTGTCAGTGTGTGTCAGTGTCTGTGTGTCAGTGTCAGTGTCTGTGTGTGTCAGTGTCTGTGCGTCAGTGTCAGTGTCAGTGTGTGTCAGTGTCAGTGTCTGTGTGTGTCAGTGTCTGTGTGTGTCAGTGTCTGTGTGTGTCAGTGTCAGTATCTGTGTGTGTCAGTGTCTGTGTGTGTCAGTGTCTGTGTGTGTCAGTGTCTGTGTGTGTCAGTGTCTGTGTCTGTGTGTGTCAGTGTCTGTGTGTGTCAGTGTCTGTGTGTGTCAGTGTCTGTGTGTGTCAGTGTCAGTGTGTGTCAGTGTTTGTCAGTGTGTGTCAGTGTCAGTGTCTGTGTGTGTCAGTGTGTGTCAGTGTCTGTGTGTCAGTGTCTGTGTGTCAGTGTCAGTGTCTGTGTGTGTCAGTGTCTGTGTGTGTCAGTGTCTGTGTGTGTCAGTGTCAGTGTCTGTGTGTGTCAGTGTCTGTTTGTGTCAGTGTCTGTGTGTGTCAGTGTCTGTGTGTGTCAGTGTCAGTGTGTGTCAGTGTCAGTGTGTGTCAGTGTCAGTGTCTGTGTGTGTCAGTGTCTGTGTGTGTCAGTGTCTGTGTGTGTCAGTGTCTGTGTGTGTCAGTGTCTGTGTGTGTCAGTGTCTGTGTGTGTCAGTGCCTGTGTGTGTCAGTGCCTGTGTGTGTCAGTGCCTGTGTGTGTCAGTGTCAGTGTGTGTCAGTGTCAGTGTGTGTCAGTGTCAGTGTGTGTCAGTGTGTGTCAGTGTCTGTCAGTGTCTGTGTGTGTCAGTGTCAGTGTCTGTGCGTCAGTGTCAGTGTGTGTCAGTGTCAGTGTCTGTGTGTGTCAGTGTCTGTGTGTGTCAGTGTCTGTGTGTGTCAGTGTCAGTGTCTGTGTGTGTCAGTGTCTGTGTGTGTCAGTGTCTGTGTGTGTCAGTGTCTGTGTCTGTCAGTGTCAGTGTGTGTCAGTGTCAGTGTGTGTCAGTGTGTGTCAGTGTCAGTGTCAGTGTCTGTGTGTGTCAGTGTCAGTGTCTGTGTGTGTCAGTGTCAGTGTGTGTCAGTGTCAGTGTCAGTGTGTGTCAGTGTCAGTGTCAGTGTGTGTCAGTGTCTGTGTGTCAGTGTGTCAGTGTCAGTGTGTGTCAGTGTCAGTGTCTGTGTGTGTCAGTGTCTGTGTGTGTCAGTGTTTCAGTGTCAGTGTGTGTCAGTGTGTGTCAGTGTCTGTGTGTGTCAGTGTCAGTGTGTGTCAGTGTCTGTGCGTCAGTGTCAGTGTCAGTGTGTGTCAGTGTCAGTGTCTGTGTGTGTCAGTGTCTGTGTGTGTCAGTGTCTGTGTGTGTCAGTGTCTGTGTGTGTCAGTGTCAGTGTGTGTCTGTGTGTGTCAGTGTCAGTGTGTGTCAGTGTCTGTGTGTCAGTGTGTGTCAGTGTCAGTGTGTGTCAGTGTCAGTGTCAGTGTCTGTGTGTGTCAGTGTCTGTGTGTGTCAGTGTCAGTGTCAGTGTCTGTGTGTGTCAGTGCCTGTGTGTGTCAGTGTGTGTCAGTGTCAGTGTGTGTCAGTGTCAGTGTGTGTCAGTGTGTGTCAGTGTCTGTGTGTGTCAGTGTCAGTGTCTGTGTGTGTCAGTGTCTGTGCGTCAGTGTCAGTGTCAGTGTGTGTCAGTGTCAGTGTCTGTGTGTGTCAGTGTCTGTGTGTGTCAGTGTCTGTGTGTGTCAGTGTCAGTGTCTGTGTGTGTCAGTGTCTGTGTGTGTCAGTGTCTGTGTGTGTCAGTGTCTGTGTGTGTCAGTGTCAGTGTGTGTCAGTGTCAGTGTGTGTCAGTGTCAGTGTGTGTCAGTGTCAGTGTGTGTCAGTGTCAGTGTGTGTCAGTGTCAGTGTCTGTGTGTGTCAGTGTCTGTGTGTGTCAGTGTGTGTCAGTGTCAGTGTGTGTCAGTGTCAGTGTGTGTCAGTGTCAGTGTCTGTGTGTGTCAGTGTCTGTGTGTGTCAGTGTCAGTGTGTGTCAGTGTCAGTGTGTGTCAGTGTCAGTGTGTGTCAGTGTGTGTCAGTGTCTGTGTGTGTCAGTGTCAGTGTGTGTCAGTGTCAGTGTGTGTCAGTGTCAGTGTCTGTGTGTGTCAGTGTCTGTGTGTGTCAGTGTCTGTGTGTGTCAGTGTCTGTGTGTGTCAGTGTCAGTGTGTGTCAGTGTCAGTGTCTGTGTGTGTCAGTGTCAGTGTCTGTGTGTGTCAGTGTCTGTGTGTGTCAGTGTCTGTGTGTGTCAGTGTCTGTGTGTGTCAGTGCCTGTGTGTGTCAGTGTCAGTGTCAGTGTGTGTCAGTGTCAGTGTGTGTCAGTGTCAGTGTGTGTCAGTGTCAGTGTCTGTGTGTGTCAGTGTCTGTGCGTCAGTGTCAGTGTCAGTGTGTGTCAGTGTCAGTGTCTGTCTGTGTGTGTCAGTGTCTGTGTGTGTCAGTGTCAGTGTCAGTATCTGTGTGTGTCAGTGTCTGTGTGTGTCAGTGTCTGTGTGTGTCAGTGTCTGTGTGTGTCAGTGTCTGTGTGTGTCAGTGTCAATGTGTGTCAGTGTGTGTCAGTGTCAGTGTCTGTGTGTGTCAGTGTCAGTGTGTGTCTGTGTCAGTGTCTGTGTGTCAGTGTCAGTGTGTGTCAGTGTGTGTCAGTGTCAGTGTCTGTGTGTGTCAGTGTCTGTGTGTGTCAGTGGCAGTGTCTGTGTGTGTCAGTGTCTGTGTGTGTCAGTGTCTGTGTGTGTCAGTGTCTGTGTGTGTCAGTGCCTGTGTGTGTCAGTGTCAGTGTGTGTCAGTGTCTGTGTGTGTGTGTCAGTGTCAGTGTCTGTGTGTGTCAGTGTCTGTGTGTGTCAGTGTCTGTGTGTGTCAGTGTCTGTCAGTGTGTGTCAGTGTCTGTCAGTGTCTGTGTGTGTCTGTGTCTGTGTGTGTCAGTGTCTGTGTGTGTCAGTGTCTGTGTGTGTCAGTGTCTGTGTGTGTCAGTGTCAGTGTCAGTGTCTGTGTGTGTCAGTGTCAGTGTGTGTCAGTGTCTGTGTGTGTCAGTGTCTGTGTGTCAGTGTCTGTGTGTCAGTGTCTGTGTGTCAGTGTCTGTGTGTCAGTGTCTGTGTGTGTCAGTGTCTGTGTGTGTCAGTGTCTGTGTGTGTCAGTGTCAGTGAGTGTCTGTGTGTGTCAGTGTCAGTGTGTGTCAGTGTGTGTCAGTGTCAGTGTCTGTGTGTGTCAGTGTCTGTGTGTGTCAGTGTCTGTGTGTGTCAGTGTCTGTGTGTGTCAGTGTGTGTCAGTGTCAGTGTGTGTCAGTGTCAGTGTCTGTGTGTGTCAGTGTCAGTGTGTGTCAGTGTCAGTGTGTGTCAGTGTCAGTGTCTGTGTGTGTCAGTGTCTGTGTGTGTCAGTGTCAGTGTGTGTCAGTGTGTGTCAGTGTCAGTGTCTGTGTGTGTCAGTGTCAGTGTGTGTCTGTGTGTCAGTGTCTGTGTGTCAGTGTCAGTGTGTGTCAGTGTCAGTGTGTGTCAGTGTCAGTGTGTGTCAGTGTGTGTCAGTGTCAGTGTCTGTGTGTGTCAGTGTCTGTGTGTGTCAGTGTCTGTGTGTGTCAGTGTCTGTGTGTGTCAGTGTCAGTGTCTGTGTGTGTCAGTGTCTGTGTGTGTCAGTGTCTGTGTGTGTCAGTGTCTGTGTGTGTCAGTGTCAGTGTGTGTCAGTGTCTGTGTGTCAGTGTCAGTGTGTGTCAGTGTCAGTGTGTGTCAGTGTCAGTGTCTGTGTGTGTCAGTGTCTGTGTGTGTCAGTGTCTGTGTGTGTCAGTGTCTGTGTGTGTCAGTGTCTGTGTGTCAGTGTCTGTGTGTGTCAGTATCTGTGTGTGTCAGTGTCTGTGTGTGTCAGTGTCAGTGTGTGTCAGTGTCAGTGTGTGTCAGTGTCAGTGTGTGTCAGTGTGTGTCAGTGTCTGTGTGTGTCAGTGTCTGTGCGTCAGTGTCAGTGTGTGTCAGTGTCAGTGTGTGTCAGTGTCAGTGTCTGTGTGTGTCAGTGTCTGTGTGTGTCAGTGTCTGTGTGTGTCAGTGTCTGTGTGTGTCAGTGTCAGTATCTGTGTGTGTCAGTGTCAGTGTCTGTGTCTGTGTGTGTCAGTGTCTGTGTGTGTCAGTGTCTGTGTGTGTCAGTGTCTGTGTGTGTCAGTGTCAGTGTGTGTCAGTGTGTGTCAGTGTGTGTCAGTGTCAGTGTGTGTCAGTGTCTGTGTGTCAGTGTCTGTGTGTCAGTGTGTGTCAGTGTGTGTCAGTGTCAGTGTCTGTGTGTGTCAGTGTCTGTGTGTGTCAGTGTCTGTGTGTGTCAGTGTCTGTGTGTGTCAGTGTCAGTGTCTGTGTGTGTCAGTGTCTGTGTGTGTCAGTGTCTGTGTGTGTCAGTGCCTGTGTGTGTCAGTGTCAGTGTCAGTGTGTGTCAGTGTGTGTCAGTGTCAGTGTCTGTGTGTGTCAGTGTCTGTGCGTCAGTGTCAGTGTGTGTCAGTGTCTGTGTGTGTCAGTGTCTGTGTGTGTCAGTGTCTGTGTGTGTCAGTGTCAGTGTCTGTGTATGTCAGTGTCTGTGTGTGTCAGTGTCTGTGTGTGTCAGTGTCTGTGTGTGTCAGTGTCAGTGTGTGTCAGTGTCAGTGTGTGTCAGTGTCAGTGTCAGTGTGTGTGTCAGTGTCAGTGTGTGTCAGTGTCAGTGTGTGTCAGTGTGTGTCAGTGTCAGTGTCAGTGTCTGTGTGTGTCAGTGTCAGTGTGTGTCAGTGTCTGTGTGTCAGTGTCAGTGTCAGTGTGTGTCAGTGTCAGTGTGTGTCAGTGTCAGTGTCAGTGTCTGTGTGTGTCAGTGTCTGTGTGTGTCAGTGTCTGTGTGTGTCAGTGTCAGTGTGTGTCAGTGTGTGTCAGTGTGTGTCAGTGTCTGTGTGTGTCAGTGTCAGTGTCTGTGTGTGTCAGTGTCTGTGCGTCAGTGTCAGTGTCAGTGTGTGTCAGTGTCAGTGTCTGTGTGTGTCAGTGTCTGTGTGTGTCAGTGTCTGTGTGTGTCAGTGTCAGTGTCTGTGTGTGTCAGTGTCTGTGTGTGTCAGTGTCTGTGTGTGTCAGTGTCAGTGTGTGTCAGTGTCAGTGTGTGTCAGTGTCAGTGTGTGTCAGTGTGTGTCAGTGTGTGTCAGTGTCTGTGTGTGTCAGTGTCAGTGTCAGTGTGTGTCAGTGTCAGTGTGTGTCAGTGTCTGTGTGTGTCAGTGTCTGTGTGTGTCAGTGTCAGTGTCTGTGTGTGTCAGTGTCTGTGTGTCAGTGTCAGTGTGTGTCAGTGTGTGTCAGTGTCTGTGTGTGTCAGTGTCTGTGTGTGTCAGTGTCAGTGTCTGTGTGTCAGTGTCTGTGTGTGTCAGTGTCTGTGTGTGTCAGTGTCAGTGTGTGTCAGTGTGTGTCAGTGTCAGTGTGAGTGTGTGTCAGTGTCAGTGTGTGTCAGTGTCAGTGTCAGTGTGTGTCAGTGTCAGTGTCTGTGTGTGTCAGTGTCTGTGTGTGTCAGTGTCTGTGTGTGTCAGTGTCTGTGTGTGTCAGTGTGTGTGTCAGTGTCTGTGTGTGTCAGTGTCAGTGTCTGTGTGTGTCAGTGTGTGTCAGTGTGTGTCAGTGTGTGTCTGTGTGTGTCAGTGTCTGTGTGTGTCAGTGTGTGTCAGTGTCTGTGTGTCAGTGTCAGTGTCAGTGTGTGTCAGTGTCAGTGTCTGTGTGTGTCAGTGTCTGTGTGTGTCAGTGTCTGTGTGTGTCAGTGTCTGTGTGTGTCAGTGTCAGTGTCTGTGTGTCAGTGTCTGTGTGTCAGTGTCTGTGTGTCAGTGTCTGTGTGTGTCAGTGTCTGTGTGTGTCAGTGTCTGTGTGTGTCAGTGTCTGTGTGTGTCAGTGTCAGTGAGTGTCAGTGTCTGTGTGTGTCAGTGTCTGTGTGTGTCAGTGTGAGTGTGTGTCAGTGTCAGTGTGTGTCAGTGTCAGTGTCAGTGTCAGTGAGTGTCAGTGTCAGTGTGTGTCAGTGTCTGTGTGTGTCAGTGTCAGTGTCTGTGTGTGTCAGTGTCAGTGTCTGTGTGTGTCAGTGTCTGTGTGTGTCAGTGTCAGTGTCTGTGTGTCAGTGTCTGTGTGTGTCAGTGTCTGTGTGTGTCAGTGTCTGTGTGTGTCAGTGTCAGTGTGTGTCAGTGTCAGTGTCTGTGTGTGTCAGTGTCAGTGTGTGTGTCAGTGTCTGTGTGTGTCAGTGTCAGTGTCTGTGTGTGTCAGTGTCAGTGTGTGTCAGTGTCAGTGTCAGTGTGTGTCAGTGTCTGTGTGTGTCAGTGTCTGTGTGTCAGTGTCTGTGTGTCAGTGTCTGTGTGTCAGTGTCTGTGTGTCAGTGTCTGTGTGTCAGTGTCTGTGTGAGTGTTAGTGTCTGTGTGTCAGTGTCTGTGTGTCAGTGTCTGTGTGAGTGTCAGTGTCTGTGTGTCAGTGTCTGTGTGTCAGTGTCTGTGTGTCAGTGTCTGTGTGTCAGTGTCTGTGTGTCAGTGTCTGTGTGTCAGTGTCTGTGTCTGTGTGTGTGTCAGTGTTAGACAGATTCCCTGAGTGACTAGCATGTCGATGCACCCATGAAAACTGTCCCGTCATGGTCCTGCTCTCCGTGTGACTCTCCCCATTGAGAGCTCGCGCCTTTTTAAAATTCACTCTCGGGATATGGGCGTGGCTGGTAATGCTGGCATTTATTGTGAGTGTCTTGTAATGTCTCAGTTCCTCCTCCTTGAATCACTGGTAACAGTTTGATACAAACAGTGTCTCGCTCGGACATTTCAGAGGGCAGTTAAGAGTCAACCACATTGTGGGTCTGGAGTCACATATCGGCCAGACCGGGTAAGGACGGCAGATTTCCTTCCCTAAAGGACATTAGTGAACCAGATGGGTTTTTCGACAATCCGATAGTTTCATGGTCACTGATACTGATACTAGCTTTTTATTTCCAGATTTTATTCGTCCTCAGCACAGGAGAGGGGGAAATTGGGGAAATCTTTCTGGGTCCTGTCCAAGCTCCTGTTGATGGGTTTTCAGGTAAACACACTGAGGGGCCGAGACCCAACGTCGTAGTGCAGCACAATATGGGAGCAAAGCAAAGTTAGCAACGGCTAAACTGGTCGGACCTTATCCTGGGCAGCCCTGGCGCTGCCTGTGGTGGTCACAGGGCCTCATTTCAATATTGACAAGTTCTTGCATCCATTTCAGATCCAGACTCCTCAATCTATTGCAGAGATCATCGGAGGCTGCTCAAAAAAGGTCCCAAATCTTTGTGAAATTTACTTTATTATGGAGTTGGAAGAAGCAGGAGTCGGTCCCTCCCCCCCCCAAAAAAAACTCTTCCCCCACTCCCCTCCTCACCCCCCAAAAAAAACCCTCCCCCCCCACTCCCCCACAACCCCCCCTCCCCCACTCCCCCTCCCCTGTCCCCCTCCCCTCCCCCACTGCCCCTCCCCTCCCCCACTCCCTCTCCCCCGCTCCCACTCCCCCTCCCCTCCCCCACTCCCCCTCCCCTGCCCCCTCCCTTCCCCTACTCCCCTCCCCTCCCCTACTCCCCCCCTCCCCTACTCCCCCCCTCCCCTACTCCCACTCCCTCCCCTGCTCCCACTCCCCCTCCCTCCCCCGCTCCCACTCCCCCTCCCTCCCCCGCTCCCACTCCCCCTCCCTCCCCCGCTCCCACTCCCTCTCCCCTCCCCCGCTCCCACTCCCGCTCCCACTCCCCCTCCCTCCCCTGCTCCCACTCCCCTCCCCCGCTCCCACTCCTCCTCCCTCCCCTCCCCCACAACCCCTCCCCTCTACCTCCCTGCCCCCGCTCCTACTCTCCTCCCCCTCCCCCCGCTCCCACTTCCCTCCCCCCGCTCCCACTTCCCTCCCCTGTCCTACCTCCACTCCCCTTCCCCCGCTCCCCCTCCGTTTCCCCTGTTCTCCCTCCCCTTCCCCCCCACGCTCCCACTCCCCTCCCCCACTTGCCCTCCCCTCCCCTACAGCCCCTCCCCCTTCCTCTCACCCTCCCCTCCGCCTCACCTCCCACTCCCCCTTCCCCGCCCCCCTGCCCATCACACCCCTCCCTATCTACCCTCTCCGAATTTGCCTCTTGCCATCGCCTGCTCCCCAACG
Source organism: Somniosus microcephalus (assembly GCF_052327205.1). NCBI lineage: Eukaryota > Metazoa > Chordata > Chondrichthyes > Squaliformes > Somniosidae > Somniosus > Somniosus microcephalus. Next base: position 1,873,271 of record NC_141010.1, read on the forward strand.
ACCCCCCCTCCTCATTACTTAGTTTGACCCTCGGGCCTCTCCGTTCTCGTCCCTGGGCATCGCAGCATTCGTGTCCGTTTTGGGTTGTGCTCTTAATCTCTCTCCATGACACTGAATGAACCCGGTTCTCAGAGTCTGATCCACTTCCACCATCCTGTGAGGAATCTCGAACCTGCTCTGGGCTTGTGAATTCTGTGTCGTCCAATCCTGGGCTCAGTGTCCAAGGTAGACAGCTCCCGCCTCACTGTTCGGAAGAGCTGGATTCTGAGTTTTCTCCGTGTTGAAGGTAAGTTCAGTGAGTTGCTGACTGGCGTTAGATTCCGCTCCTGTGTCTGAGACGTTCGGATTCCGAGTGAGAAGGACCCAGCTGATGAAATTTAATAACTAAACCCAGAGTGTTGGCGCGGCAGATTGGAGAAGGAAGCTTGGCTCAGGTTCAGAGCTCAGCTCACAGCTGAGCCAAGGAAACAAACGGAAATGGCACATTTTCACCTGGCGTTTAATTGGATCTGTTTTTAATTAATGGCCTTTGGGGATGAGTAGCAGACAATGAGCTGCAGAATAGGAACAGGGGATGAATTTGGAGCGGGGATTGGACTATAGGGCCTGGTTGCTTCATGAGTTTCCATCAATCAAACGATAGTTTCAGCAGCGAACGAGAGGAGGAAGTGAGAGAGGAGAGAAAATAAGTTAAACACGTCCCACCCCGCTGGCCCCGAATCCCCTCCCTCCCCGAATCCCGAATCCCCCTTCCCCGAATCCCCCTTCCCCGAATCCCCCTCTCCCCGAATCCCACCTCCCCCGAATCCCCCTCCCCCAATCCCCCTCCCCCAATCCCCCTCCCCCGAATCCCCTCCCTCCCCGAATCCCCCTCCCCCAATCCCCCTTCCCCGAATCCCCCTCCCCGAATCCCCCTCCCCCAATCCCCCTCTCCCCGAATCCCCCTCTCCCCGAATCCCCCTCTCCCCGAATCCCACCTCCCCCGAATCCCCCTCCCCCGAATCCCCCTCCCCCGAATCCCCCTACCCCCGAATCCCCCTCTCTCCGAATCTCCCCGAACCCCCCCGAATCCGAATCCCCCTCCCCCCGAATCCCCCTCCCCCCGAATCCCCCTCCCCCCGAATCCCCCGCTCCCCGAATCCCCCGCTCCCCGAATCCCCCGCTCCCCGAATCCCCCGCTCCCCGAATCCCCCGCTCCCCGAATCCCCCGCTCCCCGAATCCCCCTCGCCCCGAATCCCCCTCGCCCCGAATCCCCCCGAATCCCTCTCGCCCCGAATCCCCCTCTCCCCGAATCCCCCTCCCCCGAATCCCCCTCCCCCCGAATCCCCCTCCCCCCGAATCCCCCTCCCCCCGAATCCCCCTCCCCCGAATCCCCCTCGCCCCGAATCCCCCGCTCCCCGAATCCCCCTCTCCCCGAATCCCCCTCTCCCCGAATCCCCCTCCCCCCGAATCCCCCTCCCCCCGAATCCCCCTCGCCCCGAATCCCCCGCTCCCCGAATGCCCCTCCCCCCGAATGCCCCTCCCCCCGAATCCCCCTCCCCCCGAATCCCCCGCTCCCCGAATCCCCCTCCCCCCGAATCCCCCTCCCCCCGAATCCCCCGCTCCCCGAATCCCCCTCTCCCCGAATCCCCCGCTCCCCGAATCCCCCGCTCCCCGAATCCCTCTCTCCCCGAATCCCCCGCTCCCCGAATCCCCCGCTCCCCGAATCCCCCGCTCCCCGAATCCCTCTCTCCCCGAATCCCCCCTCTCCCCGAATCCCCCCTCTCCCCGAATCCCCCCTCTCCCCGAATCCCCCTCTCCCCGAATCCCCCTCTCCCCGAATCCCCCACTCCCCGAATCCCTCTCTCCCCGAATCCCTCTCTCCCCGAATCCCTCTCTCCCCGAATCCCTCTCTCCCCGAATCCCCCACTCCCCGAATCCCCCCGAATCCCTCTCTCCCCGAATCCCCCTCTCCCCGAATCCCCCTCTCCCCGAATCCCCCTCTCCCCGAATCCCCCTCTCCCCGAATCCCCCCTCTCCCCGAATCCCCCCTCTCCCCGAATCCCCCCTCTCCCCGAATCCCCCCTCTCCCCGAATCCCCCCTCTCCCCGAATCCCCCTCTCCCCGAATCCCCCTCTCCCCGAATCCCCCATCTCCCCGAATCCCCCTCTCCCTGAATTCCCCCTCTCGCCCCAAACCCATCCCCCCACCCCAGTAGCGGGGTGCAGCTCGCAGGAGGCACTACTCGCAACATTGGATGTACAGACAGAGACGGAGTTTCTGTGAAGTGTCCAAATGGCAGAGACTCAGGAGTCTCAGGGTGTTGTGTCAGGTGGTGGCAGAAATCTGCAGCCTCCTAGAAGAAGACCTGCTGGACCTGGTGGCCACACGTTTCCAGTGGCTGTCAAAGTCACCACCGCCCTCAACTTTTTTGCCTCCGATCCTTCCAGGGCCCTGCTGGAGACACATCCGGGATCTCCCAGTCGACGGGTCACCAACGCATAAGACAGGTGACTGATGGGTTGTTTGCCAGGGCCGGCAATCATGTGAGCTTTTCCTACGATGACACCAGTCAGAATGAGCGGGCACTTGGGTTTGCAGCTCTGGCTGGCTTCCCACAGGTGCAGGGCGTCGTCGACTGGACACACATGGCCATCCGGGCACCCTCAGAACAACCAGGAGTATTCATCAACTGCAAGGGCTTCCACTCCATCAATGTACAGCTGATGGGTAACCACAAAAAAAAATTCTGCGCAAGATTTGCGGGCAGCTGCCATGATGCTTTTGTCCTGCGGCAGTCCAAGCTCCCTGATGTCTTTGGACCTGCGAGCCGACTTAAGGGATGGCTCCTAGGAGACAAAGGACACCCACTTCAAAATTGTCTGATGACTCCTGTCAGAAACCCGATGAATGAAGCCCAACAGCGCTACAGTGACTGCCATATTGCCACCAGATGTGTGATTCAACAAGCCATCGGCATGCTGAAGATGCGCTTCAGGTGCCTGGACAGATCTGGAGGCGCCCTTCAGTATGCACCTGCCAGGGTGTCCAGAATGGTCATGGTTTACTGCGCTCTTCCTAACATTATGCAGCAGCGAGGTTTGGCCTGTAGGAGGAACAAGGCGCTGGGCTCAGATCCGCTGAATGATTCCGAGGAGGAGGAAGGCGATGAGGGCAATGCACCACCAGCTGCAGACATTGCACCCTTATTAATGCAAGGTTCACTTAGATTGCACCAGTGGACCGATGTCAGAAGCACATGCAATGCCCACTCTTCCCGCGCTGTGCACCCCCCCCCCACCCCCGCCATGCCACTGATACAACACAGTCCTGCAAACAACCAGCCACCCCTTGCACATTCCCCATTCATGTCTTCTCATTCATCATCAAACAAGTTAAAAGGTGACTTGCCACCCAGCAACCAAGTATGGGCAAGACGGGAAAGTGGTGCAAAAGAATAATATTTATGTGCTTTAACTAAACCACAGAAACTTAACAACACAACATTTTCTCAGACACCCATGTGCAACTACAAAGCCTTACTCTTACTTTTCCTACCACTCCTACATGGTGCAAACCCTATGGCTTGAGCAGAGGTAGAGGCAGGCTGCTCAGACCCCTGCTCTGACTGCTGAGGTGCTCTTGGCCGCCGACCTCTGGGTTTTGGAGCCTGTGAGGGCCCCACCTGAGTCCTGTGATGGTGCACAATTGGAAGGAATCCACTCCTCTGAGGAACAATAGAGATGCCATTACACTACTAGGTGTATTCTATAGGCTGCCAACTAGTGAGAAGGATATAGAGGAGCAAACTTGCAGGGAAATTACAGAGAGGTGCAAAAACTATAGAGCAGTGATAATGGGGGACATCAATTATCCTAATATAGACTGGGATAGTAATAGTGTAAAGGGCAGAGAAGGGGAACATTGAGTGTCTCCGCTTCCACCACTTCCGTCGGCAGTGAGTTCCAGGTCCTCACCACTCGCTGCGTAAAAAAGTTTTTCCTCACGTCCCCCCTGTATCTCTTGCCCCGAAACCTTAAATCTGTGTCCCCTAGTCCTTGTACCATCAACTAGTGGGAACAGCCTTTCCCCGTCTAGCCTATCCAAACCCATCATAATCTTGTAACCTCTATCAAATCACCCCTCAACCTCCTTTGCTCTAATGAAAACAAATCCAGCTTCTCCAACCTGTCCTTGTAGCGAAGATTTCCCAACCCCGGAACCATTCTGGTAAATCTCCTCTGCACCCTCTCAAGGGCCTTCACATCCTTCCTAAAGTGTGGTGACCAGAACTGGACGCAATACTCCAGTTGTGGCCTAACCAGCGCTTTATAAAGGTTCAGCATAACTTCTCTACTTTTTTACTCAATACCTCTGTTTATGAAGCCCAAGATCCCATATGCTTTGTTAACCACTCTCTCAATATGTCCTGCCACCTTCAGGGACCTATGCAGATTAACTCCCAGGTCCCTCTGTCCCTGCACACTCTTTAAAACTGTGCCATTAAGTGTATATTGCTTCTCCCTGTTCCTTCTGCCAAAATGCATCACCTCACACTTCTCTGTATTAAATTCCATCTGCCACTTGTCTGCCCATTCTGCTAGCCTTTCTATGTCCTGCTGCAGTCAGTTGGTATCATCATCACTGTTTGCCACACCCCCAAGTTTGGTGTCATTGGCAAATTTAGAAATCCTACTCTGTATTCCAATATCCAGGTCATTTATATATTTCAAAAAAAGCAGTGGCCCCAGCACTGACCCTTGGGGAACACCACTGTCCACAATCCTCCAGTCTGAAAAACAGCCATTTACCACAACTCACTGTTTTCTATCCTTAAGCCAATTTGTTTTCCAAGCTGCCACTGACCCACCTATTCCATGAGCCTCAATTTTTTTTATAGCCTCAATTTTGTTAACCAGCCTTCTGTGTGGTACTTTGTCAAACGCCTTCCTAAAATCCATGTAGACAACATCCATTGCATTCCCTTCATCAATCCTCTCTATTACTTCATCAAAACATTCACTTAGATTAGTCAAACACGATCTGCCTTTTACAAATCCGTGTTGGCTCTCCTTAATTAGCTTAAACCTCTCCAAGTGCCTGTTAATTTTTCCCTTGATTATTGTTTCTAAAACTTTACCCACCGCTGATGTTAAACTGACCGGCCTGTAGTTACTAGGGTTGTCCTTACACCCGTTCTTGAACAATGGTGTTGTGGCAAAGCCACCAAGAGGCTCTTGCAGTAATGTATATAATTGCCTTTAACGGGTTTGTTACCTGTAAATGTTTGCTCTGTATAAATAGCGCGGGTTCGGTAAAATGTCGATCCAGCACGATGACGTCATCACGCAGGTCACGTGACATTCCCAACGGCGGGAAACGTCATGACGTCAGAGGGGAGAGGCGTGTCCTTTCAGTCCTCGTGGAACCAAGTATTGTACAGACCTGTTTAGAGTTTCTCCTGCATTTTTGTTTGTAACTTTTACCAGTGCATTAAACCACGTTTGGTTAACTGCTAGTTTCAATCTCAGTACTTTCGTTAGGAGTTGAGAACTCCTACAGTGTCACTTTCCAATCCTCAGGCACCTCCCCCTCATCTCGGGAAGATTGGAAAATTATGGCAAGCCCTTCCGCTATCTCCACCCCCAATTCTCTTAGCAACCTGGGATGCAAGCCATCTGGACCAGACAACTTATCCACTCTAAGCATACCCAGCCTTTCTAGTACATCCTGTCTATCAATTTTCACCCCTTCCATTGCTTCTACCTTTTCCACTTCGACCGATATTTTGTCAGCATCCACCTCCTTAGTAAACACTGATACAAAGGACTCATCGAGTATTCTAGCCTTGCCCTGCGCCTCTAAGCATATATCACCTTCTTTGTCTCTAATAGGCCCCACCCCGCCTCTTACTTACCCGCTTACTGTTTACATGCCGGTAGAAGATTTTTGGATTCCCATTTATGTTAACCGCCATTCTACTCTCATATTCTCTCTTTGCCAATCTTATTTTCATCTTCACTTCCCCTCTCAACTTATTGTATTTGGTCTGGTTCTGCCTTGAAGAATTCACCTGACATTTATCATACACCCTCTTTTTTTGTTTCATCAGCTTCTCTATCTCTCTCGCCATCCAAGGAGCCCTTGCTTTGGTTCCCTTACCCTTCCCTCTTGTTGGAATGTACCTAGCCTGTACTTGGAACATCTCCTCCTTAAAGATCACCCATTGTTCCATTACAGGCTTTCCTGTCAGTCTTTGGTTCCATTTTACCCTGGCTCGATCCTTTCGCATCCCATTGAAGTTAGCCCTATTCCAGTTTAGAAGTTCCACTCTAGATTGTTCCTTGCTCCTCTCCATTGCTAATCTAAATCTTATGATACGATGATCTCTCGTCCCCAAGTGTTCTCCCACAGACACTTGGTCGACCTGGCCCGCCTCATTCCCCAGCACCAGATCCAGCAATATGTCCTTCCTAGTTGGGCCAAGAATATACTGGTCAAGGAATTCTCCTGAACACATTTCAGAAATTCCTCCCCCTCCTTTCCCTTTACCCTTGCATTATCCCAATCGATATTTGGGTCAATAAAGTCCCCCAATATCACTACTCTATAGCTCTTGCATATCTCTGCGATTTCCCTACAGATTTGCTCCTCTAACTCCCTCTCAGTATTTGGAGGCCTGTAGAATACCCCCAATAGCGTGATCATACCCTTTTTTGCTCCTCAACTCTAACCAAATGGATTCTGTCCTTGTCCCCTCAAGAACATCCTCCCTTTCCAACACTATAATGTCTTCCTTAATCAGCACTTCCACCCCACCTCCCTTTTTTCCTTCCCTATCTTTTCTGAACACCTTGTACCCTTGAATATTAAGTGCCCAGTCCTCACCGTTTTTAAGCCACGTTTCCGTTATTGCCACAACATCACATTGCCACACGGCTAATTGTGCTTGTAGCTCACCAACCTTATTCACCACACTTTGTGCATTTACTTACATGCATTCTAAACCCATTTTTGAATCTTTTCGTAGTCTTTCTTAGTCTGCTCCTATCTAATATGGTACTACTTCTGCCTCTAGTACTTTCTTCTCTCGTACTATCCAACACACTCACTCTTTTATGCACCTTATTCCTCTTTTCTACTCCTATATGCTGGTGCCCATCCCCCTGCCAAGCTAGTTTAAACCCTCCCCAGCAGCACTAACAAACCTCCCCGAGAGAATATTGGTCCCGGCTCCGTTGAGGTGTAACCTGTTCGGCTTGTACAGGTCCCACCTCCCCCAGAAACGGTCCCAATGCCTCAGGAATCTAAAGCCCTCCCTCCAGCACCATCTCTCCAGCCACGCATTCATCTGTTCTATCCTCCTATTCCTGTACTCACTAGCACGTGGCACCGGGAGTAATCCGGAGATTACTACCTTTGAGGTCCTGCTTTTTAATCTCTCTCCTAGCTCCCTATAGTCTGCCTGCAGGACCTCATCCCTCCTTCTGCCCATGTCGTTGGTACCGATATGGACCACGACCTCTGGCTGTTCACCCTCCCCCCTCAGAGTGTTCTGCAGCCGTTCAGTGACATCCTTGACCCTGGCACCAGGGTGGCAACATACCATCCTGGAGTCATGCCTGTGTCCACAGAAACGCCTATCTGTTCCCCTAACTAATAAATCCCCTATCACTATTGCTCTTCCACTCTTCTTCCTCCTTCCCTGTGCAGCTGAGCCACCCGTGATGCCGTGGCCTTGGCTCTGGCTGCTCCCCCCAGAGGAACCATCGCCCTCACCAGTTTCCAGAACTGTGAACCGGTTAGCGAGCGAGATGCACTCTGGGGAGTCCTGCCCTACCTGCCTGATCCTCCTCCTCTGTCTGGCGGCCACCCATTCCCCCTCTGCCTGCACATTCTGAGGCTGCGGGGTGACCACTTCTAGAAATGTGCTTGACATGAATCAGTCATTCATGAAAGAAAGACTTATGAAATAATACTGAGCGGCCTACGGGTGGCGCTGTCCAGGGAGAGTATAAATACTCGGGCACGGGCCCAGCTTGTGCAGGACATTCTTAACAGGAACTAGTGAAGGACACAACTAGACCTCCATGTTGTAAAGCAGTTGATTAAAGCTTGTTTATCGTTTAGACTAAGTGCCTAGTGGTGACTCCAGCTGCCGCTCAAACTCCGAAACCTGGAGCTCGATTTGCTGCAGTTGGCGACACTTCCTGCACATGTGGTCGTCCAGGCCGCAAGAAGCGTCCAGGACTTCCCACATGACACAGGATGTGCAAATCACGGGACTGAGCTGCCCTGCCATAACTCTATTACTTTAACTAGTTAAGCTATAAATTTCGTACAGTATGTTATAGTTTCCCGCTCCTACTATAAACCAGTGTCTCAGCTCAAACAGAAAAACAACCTTAATACTCACCAACCAATCATTTACCTGCTGTCATGTGACATCACAGCTTGGTTCAGCCGCCCTCTCCGAATAAACAGTGACTCTGTACAGTTACACAGTGAGTGACCCTTACCCTGAATAAACAGTGACTCTGTACAGTTACACTGTGAGTGACCCTTACCCTGAATAAACAGTGACTCTGTACAGTTACACAGTGAGTGACCCTTACCCTAAATAAACAGTGATTCTGTACAGTTACACAGTGAGTGACCCTTACCCTGAATAAACAGTGACTCTGTACAGTTACACAGTGAGTGACCCTTACCCTGAATAAACAGTGACTCTGTACAGTTACACAGTGAGTGACCCTTACCCTGAATAAACAGTGACTCTGTACAGTTACACAGTGAGTGACCCTTACCCAGAATAAACAGTGACTCTGTACAGTTAGTGAGTGACCCTTACCCTGAATAAACAGTGACTCTGTACAGTTACACAGTGAGTGACCCTTACCCTGAATAAACAGTGACTCTGTACAATTACACAGTGAGTGAGCCTTACCCTGAATAAACAGTGACTCTGTACAGTTACACAGTGAGTGACCCTTACCCTGAATAAACAGTGACTCTATACAGTTACACAGTGAGTGACCCTTACCCTGAATAAACAGTGACTCTGGACAGTTACAGTGAGTGACCCTTACCCTGAATAAACAGTGACTCTATACAGTTACACAGTGAGTGACCCTTACCCTGAATAAACAGTGACTCTGTACAGTTACAGTGAGTGACCCTTACCCTGAATAAACAGTGACTCTGTACATTTACGCTGTGAGTGACTCTTACCCTGAATAAACAGTGACTCTGTACAGTTACAGTGAGTGACCCTTACCCTGAATAAACAGTGACTCTGTACATTTACGCTGTGAGTGACCCTTACCCTGAATAAACAGTGACTCTATACAGTTACACAGTGAGTGACCCTTACCCTGAATAAACAGTGACTCTGTACATTTACGCTGTGAGTGACTCTTACCCTGAATAAACAGTGACTCTGAACAGTTACAGTGAGTGACCCTTACCCTGAATAAACAATGGCCCAGTAATTCCTCTCTGAACACGTGAGTACGGTCGGGGTACTCACGCATCTGGCCGGAGGAAATGCCCGTGTTCAGCATGCACAGCGCATGCGGGGAAAACCGGCATTTCCAGCCCTCTGATCGAAGGGGTTCAGAGGCACAGCGCGTGCGACTGCACAGGCAGCGCTTGCGCAGTGAACATCGTCGATTTCATTCATGGATTCAGTGAGGGTAAGTCCTTACAAGTTACACTTGATAAAAGCATGTGTAAAGTTGCTCCAAGGCTGCGGAGGAAGATATATTTTATCGTGGAGCTTCTGAAAGGCAATATTTTTGTTTGGGAAAGGGAGGAAAGTTATTTTAAGAAATGCTGAGATAAGTTTTAAAGTTTAAATTTTTTTTTTAAACGGATTTTCAGTACGGTAGGTAGAAGGAGCAATTGTGGCTGTGTGAATTGAATGTGAGAATGAGTGTTCTAAAATGAGTAATGTAACATTTCCAACACTTTTAAGAAAGAAACTTTTCATCAGTAATAAGTAATTATGTATGTATGTCCGCATATATTCCTTTACGTGTATGTATGTATGTTTTATATTCCTTTACTTATGTGTATGAATGTATGTTTTTAATTATGATTTTCCAATAAGTTACTTTCTCTGAAAGTCATAATTAAATACATACATTCATACACATAAGTAAAGGAATATATACATACACGCAAAGGAATATATACAGACATACATACATAATTACTTAAAAGAATATATTACTGATGAAAAGTTTCTTTCTTAAAAATGTTGGAGTCATTTTCACATTTAATAAACACAGCAAATTCAATTCACATAGCCACAATTGATCCTTCTACCTACAGTACTAAAAACCCGTTTTAAAAAAGAAAAATAAACTTTAAAACTTACCTCAGCATTTCTTATAATAACTTTCCTCCCTTTCCCAAACAAAAATATTGCCTTTCAGAAGCTCCACGATAAGAAATATCTTCCTCCGCAGCCTCTGGAGCAACCGTACTCATGCTTTTTTCATGTGTAAGTTGTAAGGACTTGACCTCACTGAAAGCATGAATGAAAGCGGCGAATTTTACTGCGCACGCACTGCCTGTACAGTCGCACGCGTTCTGCCTCTGAACCCCTTCGTTCAGAGGACAGGAAATGCCAGTTTTCCCCGCATGCGCTGTGCATGCTGAAAACCGGCATTTCCTCCGGCCAGACACGTAAGTACCCCAACCGTACTCGCGCGTTTGGAAGGGAATTACTGGGCCAACATTTTACATGTCAATAAAATGAAAAATTTAACAATTGCACGATTTGCCCCCTCGCATCTGCGACTGAGGGTCCAAGGAGGTGCATTGCGCAAGAGGTCATCGTCGTACGTATCCTCACACTGTTCCCTTTCGGGAACAGTATGAAGTGGTGGAAGGATTTCTGGCCACGTTAACGCTCCTTCCGTGACCATAACCATCTTCATACCAGCCATTAGGGTGGTTAGTCCTATGGCGTGAGGGTTTTACGGGCTCCCACAACCCATCTGAGGGGGGGGGGGCCACCCACACCCGCGGACGCAAGTATCCCGCTGGATGTCCACCCAGAATTTATAGTTGGAGCTCCGACTCCACTTGCCGGGACTGTCTGGAGCAGGGTTCGAAACCCTACTCCTTCTGGCCCAGCGGCGGGGATGCTTACCGCTACGCAAAAGGCCCACTCCGTGCAAAAGGTGACACCCACACGTTTCCTGCGCCTTTTCCCTCCCCGTGACTGGAGCCCTATGCTGCCACTTGAAAGACCAAGCTATCACCTGTCCTTTTTGCGGCGCCTTTGACTTCTCATTACCAATGATGAGCAGGCGCTGCGCCTCCACCTCATTGAGGAGATTGCTGAGGTCATCATCAGTTCAATTGTGAGTTCTTTTAATGCCGTGAATTGTGCTCATTCCAGCCATTTCACGTTGCTAATCGGATTGGGCCTTTGGCGTAGCGGTAGGATCCCCGCCGCTGGGCCAGACGGGGTAGGGTTTCGAACCCCGCTCCAGACAGTCCCGGCAAGTGGAGTCGGAGCTCCGGCTCTAAATTCTGGGTTGACATCCAGTTGGATATTTGCGTCTGTGGGTGTGGGTGGCCCCCCCTCCTTGTATAGCTTGTGGGAGCCCGTAAAACCCTCCCGCCATAGGACTAACCACCCGAATGGCTGGTTCAAAGATGGTTACGGTCACGGAATGAGCGTTAATCACGGCCATAAATCCTTCCACCACTTCATACAGTTCCCCAAAGGGAACAGTGTGAAGACACGTATGACGACGACATTGCTAAATAAATAAATGGAATAAAAAAAATTCTTTTAGGGCTTTTAAAAGTCTTTAAATTGCTTTAATTCTGTTTAAAACTACTTCAGATTCTTCAAAATAATGTAAACGTTTTTAAAAGTTTATAAAAGTTACCAAAAGCTTCATAAAAATACCAAAAACCTATTTAAAATGCTGCTTTGCATGTAAAAATGCTTAGCAGCTTGTGAGAAACATTGGGGGCGTGCCTAATAAACTGAGACCTCAAGGGGCGTGTCCCAGTTGCACTGCGCGCTCCAGGCTTCGCGCTGGCTGCACTCCTGGGCGGCGTGACGTCAGACACTGCCCGGGTGTCAACATTTTAAAACAGCAATTCCAGGCGTCCCTGAAGCTCAACGGCCGACGCGTCGGGTAAGTGCATATCGGGGGCTTACACGCGCGGCATGCCCCCGACCCGAATTTCTGGGCCAATGACTCTGTACAGTTACAGTGAGTGACCCCTAGGCTGAATAAACAGTGACTCTCTACAGTTAGATTGAGTGACCGTTACCCTGAATAAACAGTGACTCTGTACAGTTACACAGTGAGTGATCCTTGCCGTGAATAAACAGTGACTCTGTACAGTTACACTGTGAGTGATCCTTGCCGTGAATAAACAGTGACTCTGTACAGTTATACTGTGAGTGACCCTTACCCTGAATAAACAGTGACTCTGTACAGTTACACAGTGAGTGACCCTTACCCTGAATAAACAGTGACTCTGTACAGTTAGTGAGTGACCCTTACCTTGAATAAACAGTGACTCTGTACAGTTACACAGTGAGTGACCCTTACCCCAAATAAACAGTGACTCTGTACAGTTAGTGAGTGACCCTTACCTTGAATAAACAGTGACTCTGTACAGTTACACAGTGAGTGACCCTTACCCTGAATAAACAGTGACTCTGTACAGTTACAGAGTGAGTGATCCTTACCCTGAATAAACAGTGACTCTGTACAGTTACAGTGAGTGACCCTTACCCTGAATAAACAGTGACTCTGTACAGTTAGTGAGTGACCCTTACCCTGAAAAAACTAACTCTGTACAGTTACATTGAGTGACCCTTACCCTGAATAAACAGTGATTCTGTAGTTAGTGAGTGACCCTTACCCTGAATAAACAGAGACTCTGTACAGTTACAGTGAGTGACCCTTACCCTGAATAAACAGTGACTCTGCACAGTTACAGTGAGTGACCCTTACCCTGAATAAACAGTGACTCTGTACAGTTACAGTGAGTGACCCTTACCCTGAATAAACAATGACTCTGTACAGTTACAGTGAGTGACCCTTACCCTGAATAAACAGTGACTCTGCACAGTTACAGTGAGTGACCCTTACCCTGAATAAACAGTGACTCTGTACAGTTACAGTGAGTGACCCTTACCCTGAATAAACAGTGACTCTGCACAGTTACAGTGAGTGACCCTTACCCTGAATAAACAGTGACTCTGTACAGTTACAGTGAGTGACCCTTACCCTGAATAAACAATGACTCTGTACAGTTACACAGTGAGTGACCCTTACCCTGAATAAACAGTGACTCTGTACAGTTACAGTGAGTGAACCTTACCCTGAATAAACTGACTCTGTACAGTTACAGTGAGTGACCCTTACCCTGAATAAACAGTGACTCTGTACAGTTACAGTGAGTGACCCTTACCCTGAATAAACAGTGACTCTGTACAGTTACACAGTGTGTGACCCTTACCCTGAATAAACAGTGACTCTGTACAGTTACAGTGAGTGACCCTTACCCTGAATAAACAGAGACTCTGTACAGTTACAGTGAGTGACACTTACCCTGAATAAACAGTGACTCTGTACAGTTAGTGAGTGACCCTTACCCTGAATAAACAGTGACTCTGTACAGTTACACAGTGAGTGACCCTTACCCTGAATAAACAGTGACTCTGTACAGTTACAGTGAGTGACCCTTACCCTGAATAAACAGTGACTCTGTACAGTTACAGTGAGTGACCCTTACCCTGAATAAACAGTGACTCTGTACAGTTAGTGAGTGACCCTTACCCTGAATAAACTAACTCTGTACAGTTACATTGAGTGACCCTTACCCTGAATAAACAGTGACTCTGTACAGTTACAGTGAGTGACCCTTACCCTGAATAAACAGTGACTCTGTACAGTTACACAGTGAGTGAACCTTACCCTGAATAAACAGTGACTCTGTACAATTACACAGTGAGTGAGCCTCACCCTGAATAAACAGTGACTCTGTACAGTTACAGTGAGTGACCCTTACCCTGAATAAACAGTGACTGCAAGGTTACAGTGAGTGACCCTTACCCTGAATAAACAGTGACTCTGTACAGTTACACAGTGAGTGAATCTTACCCTGAATAAACAGTGACTCTGAACAGTTACAGTGAGTGACCCTTACCCTGAATAAACAATGACTTTGTACAGTTACAGTGAGTGACCCCTAGGCTGATTAAACAGTGACTCTCTACAGTTACATTGAGTGACCGTTACCATGAATAAACAGTGACTCTGTACAGTTACACAGTGAGTGATCCTTGCCCTGAATAAACAGTGACTCTGTACAGTTACACAGTGAGTGACCCTTACCTTGAATAAACAGTGACTCTGTACAGTTACACAGTGAGTGACCCTTACCCTGAATAAGCAGTGACTCTGGACAGTTACAGAGTGAGTGATCCTTACCCTGAATAAACAGTGACTCTGTACAGTTACAGCGAGTGACCCTTACCCTGAATAAAGAGTGACTTTGTACAGTTACAGTGAGTGACCCTTACCCTGAATAAACAGTGACTCTGTACATTTACGCTGTGAGTGACCCTTACCCTGAATAAACAGTGACTCTATACAGTTACACAGTGAGTGACCCTTAGCCTGAATAAACAGTGACTCTGTACAGTTACAGTGAGTGACCCTTACCCTGAATAAACAGTGACTCTGTACAGTTACACAGTGAGTGACACATACCCTGAATAAACAGTGACTCTGTACAGTTACACAGTGAGTGATCCTTACCCTGAATAAACAGTGACTCTGTACAGTTACAGTGAGTGACCCTTACCCTGAATAAACAGTGACTGCAAGGTTACAGTGAGTGACCCTTACCCTGAATAAACAGTGACTCTGTACAGTTACACAGTGAGTGAATTTTACCCTGAATAAACAGTGACTCTGAACAGTTACAGTGAGTGACCCTTACCCCGAATAAACAATGACTCTGTACAGTTACAGTGAGTGACCCCAGGCTGAATAAACAGTGACTCTCTACAGTTACATTGAGTGACCGTCACCCTGAATAAACAGTGACTCTGTACAGTTACACAGTGAGTGATCCTTGCCCTGAATAAACAGTGACTCTGTACAGTTACACAGCGAGTGACCCTTACCTTGAATAAAGAGTGACTCTGTACAGTTACACAGTGAGTGACCCTTACCCTGAATAAACAGTGACTCTGTACAGTTACAGTGAGTGACCCTTACCCTGAATAAAGAGCGACTCTGTACAGTTACAGTGAGTGACCCTTACCCTGAATAAACAGTGACTCTGTACAGTTACAGTGAGTGACCCTTACCCTGAATAAAGAGCGACTCTGTACAGTTACAGTGAGTGACCCTTACCCTGAATAAAGAGCGACTCTGTACAGTTACAGTGAGTGACCCTTACCCTGAATAAACAGTGACTCTGTACAGTTACACAGTGAGTGACCCTTACCCTGAATAAACAGTGACTCTGTACAGTTACACAGTGAGTGACCCTTACCCTGAATAAACAGTGACTCTGTGCAGTTACACAGTGAGTGACCCTTACCCTGAATAAACAGTGATTCTGTACAGTTACAGTGAGTGACCCTTACCCTGAATAAAGAGCGACTCTGTACAGTTACAGTGAGTGACCCTTACCCTGAATAAACAGAGACTCTGTACAGTTAGTGAGTGATCCTTACCCTGAATAAACAGTGACTCTGTACAGTTACAGTGAGTGACGTTTACCCTGAATAAACAGTGACTCTGTACAGTTACAGTGAGTGACCCTTACCCTGAATAAACAGTGACTCCAAGGTTACAGTGAGTGACCCTCACCCTGAATAAACAGTGACTCTGCACAGTTACACAGTGAGTGAATCTTACCCTGAATAAAGTGACTCTGAACAGTTACAGTGAGTGACCTTTACCCCGAATAAACAATGACTCTGTACAGTTACAGTGAGTGACCCCTAGGCTGAATAAACAGTGACTCTCTGCAGTTACATTGAGTGACCGTTACCCTGAATAAACAGTGACTCTGTACAGTTACACAGCGAGTGATCCTTGCCCTGAATAAACAGTGACTCTGTACAGTTACACAGTGAGTGACCTTTACCTTGAATAAACAGTGACTCTGTACAGTTACACAGTGAGTGACCCTTACCCTGAATAAACAGTGACTCTGTACCGTTACAGAGTGAGTGATCCTTACCCTGAATAAACAGTGACTCTGTACAGTTACAGTGAGTGACCCTTACCCTGAATAAACAGTGACTCTGTACAGTTACACAGTGTGACCCTTACCCTGAATAAACTGTGACTCTGTACATTTACAATGAGTGACCCTTACCCTGAATAAACAGTGACTCTGTACATTTACAATGAGTGACCCTTACCCTGAATAAACAGTGACTCTGTACAGTTACACAGTGAATGACCCGTACCCTGAATAAACAGTGACTCTGTACAGTTACACAGTGAGTGACCCTTACCCTGAATAAACAGTAACTCTGTACAGTTACACAGTGAGTGACCCATACCCTGAATAAACAGTGACTCTGTACAGTTACACAGTGAGTGACACTTACCCTGAATAAACAGTGACTCTGTACAGTTACACAATGAGTGATCCTTACCCTGAATAAACAGTAACTCTGTACAGTTACAGTGAGTGACCCTTACCCTGAATAAACAGTGACTGCAAGGTTACAGTGAGTGACCCTTACCCTGAATAAACAGTGACTCTGTACAGTTACACAGTGAGTGACCCTTACCTTGAATAAACAGTGACTCTGTACAGTTACACAGTGAGTGACCCTTACCCTGAATAAACAGTGACTCTGTACAGTTACACAGTGAGTGACCCTTACCCTGAATAAACAGTGACTCTGTACAGTTACAGTGAGTGACCCTTACCCTGAATAAACAGTGACTCTGGACAGTTACAATGAGTGACCCTTAGCCTGAATAAACAGTGACTCTGTACAGTTACACAGTGTGACCCTTACCCTGAATAAACTGTGACTCTGTACATTTACAATGAGTGACCCTTACCCTGAATAAACAGTGACTCTGTACATTTCCAATGAGTGACCCTTACCCTGAATAAACAGTGACTCTGTACAGTTACACAGTGAGTGACCCTTACCCTGAATAAACAGTGACTCTGTACAGTTACACAGTGAGTGACCCTTACCCTGAATAAGCAGTGACTCTGTACAGTTACACAGTGAATGACCCGTACCCTGAATAAATAGTGACTCTGTACAGTTACAGTGAGTGACCCTTACCCTGAATAAACAGTGACTCTGTACAGTACAGTGAGTGACCCTTACCCTGAATAAACAGTAACTCTCTACAGTTACGCAGTGAGTGATCCTTACCCTGAATAAACAGTAACTCTGTACAGTTACACAGTGAGTGACCGTTACCCTGAATAAACAGTAACTCTGTACAGTTACACAGTGAGTGACCCTTACCCTGAATAAACAGTGACTCTGTACAGTTACACAGTGAGTGACCCTTACCCTGAATAAACAGTGACTCTGTACAGTACAGTGAGTGACCCTTACCCTGAATAAACAGTAACTCTCTACAGTTACGCAGTGAGTGATCCTTACCCTGAATAAGCAGTAACTCTGTACAGTTACACAGTGAGTGACCATTACCCTGAATAAACAGTGACTCTGTACAGTTACAGTGAGTGACCCTTACCCTGAATAAACAGTGACTCTGTACAGTACAGTGAGTGACCCTTACCCTGAATAAACAGTAACTCTCTACAGTTACGCAGTGAGTGATCCTTACCCTGAATAAACAGTAACTCTGTACAGTTACACAGTGAGTGACCGTTACCCTGAATAAACAGTGACTCTGTACAGTTACACAGTGAGTGACCGTTACCCTGAATAAACAGTGACTCTGTACAGTTACACAGTGAGTGACCCTTACCCTGAATAAACAGTGACTCTGTACAGTTACACAGTGAGTGACCCTTACCCTGAATAAACAGTGACTCTGTACAGTTACACAGTGAGTGACCCTTACCCTGAATAAACAGTGACTCTGTACAGTTACACAGTGAGTGACCCTTACCCTGAATAAACAGTGACTCTGTACAGTTACACAGTGAGTGACCCTTACCCTGAATAAACAGTGACTCTGTACAGTTACACAGTGAGTGACCCTTACCCTGAATAAACAGTGACTCTGTACAGTTACACAGTGAGTGACCCTTACCCTGAATAAACAGTGACTCTGTACAGTTACACAGTCAGTGATCCTTACCCTGAATAAACAGTGACTCTGTACAGTTACACAGTGAGTGACCCTTACCCTGAATAAACAGTGACTCTGTACAGTTTCTTTTATTTTGTCATGGGGTGTGGGCGTCGCTGGCAAGGCCAGCATTTATTGCCCAGCCCTAATTGCCCTTGAGAAGGTGGTGGTGAGCTTCCTTCTTAAACCGCTGCAGTCCGTGTGATGAAGGTACACCCACAGTGCTGTTCGGTAGGGAGTTCCAGGATCCTGACCCAGGATGTTGAAGGATCGGTGATATACTTCTAAGTCAGGATTGTGTGTGACTTGGAGGGGAACTTGGAGGTGGTGGTGTTCCCATGCACCTCCTGCCCTTGTCCTTCTAGGTGGAAGAGGTCGCGTGTTTGGGAGGTGCTGCTGAAGAAGCCTTGGCGAGTTGCTGCAGTGCATCTTGCAGATGGTACACGCTGCAGCCACGGTACGCTGGTGGTGGAGGGAGTGAATGTTTAAGTTGGTAGACGGGGTGCCAATCAAGCGGGCAGCTTTGTCCTGTATGGTGACGAGCTTCTTGAGTGTAGTTGGAGCTGCACTCATCTGAATAAACAGTGACTCTGTACAGTTACAGTGAGTGACCCTTACCCTGAATAAACAGTGACTCTGTACAGTTACACAGTGAGTGACCCTTACCCTGAATAAACAGTGACTCTGTACAGTTACAGTGAGTGACCCTTACCCTGAATAAACAGTGACTCTGTACAGTTACACAGTGAGTGACCCTTACCCTGAATAAACAGTGACTCTGTACAGTTACAGTGAGTGACCCTTACCCTGAATAAACAGTGACTCTGTACAGTTACACAGTGAGTGACCCTTACCCTGAATAAACAGTGACTCTGTACAGTTACAGTGAGTGACCCATACCCTGAATAAACAGAGACTCTGTACAGTTACACAGTGAGTGGCCCTTACCCTGAATAAACAGTGACTCTGTACAGTTACACAGTGAGTGACCCTTACCCAGGATAAACAGTGACTCTGTACAGTTACAGTGAGTGACCCTTACCCTGAATAAACAGTGACTCTGTACAGTTACACAGTGAGTGACCCTTACCCAGGATAAACAGTGACTCTGTACAGTTACAGTGAGTGACCCTTACCCTGAATAAACAGTGACTCTGTACAGTTACAGTGAGTGACCCTTACCCTGAACAAACAGTGACTCTGTACAGTTACAGTGAGTGACCCTTACCCTGAATAAACTGTGACTCTGTACAGTTACAGTGAGTGACCCTTACCCTGAACAAACAGTGACTCTGTACAGTTACAGTGAGTGACCCTTACCCTGAATAAACAGTGACTCTGTACAGTTACAGTGAGTGACCCATACCCTGAATAAACAGAGACTCTGTACAGTTACACAGTGAGTGGCCCTTACCCAGGATAAACAGTGACTCTGTACAGTTACAGTGAGTGACCCTTACCCTGAATAAACAGTGACTCTGTACAGTTACAGTGAGTGACCCTTACCCTGAACAAACAGTGACTCTGTACAGTTACAGTGAGTGACCCTTACCCTGAATAAACTGTGACTCTGTACAGTTACAGTGAGTGACCCTTACCCTGAACAAACAGTGACTCTGCACGGTATGTGTTGGGTTGGGTGCAGTGTGCAGTGTTTTCGATGAGCCGGCTCAGTTTTGTGCGAGGTCGGTTTGCGTGAGACAGGCGGGTGAAATGCAACGTTGGTCTTTGTGAAACTTTCTGCCGCTCATGATTAGGTATGGGACTGAAAACAAAGCCAAGATAGTTCCAGGAATGGACAGTAGGAACATGGCATTGCAGGCGTCAGTGACCAGCCTGCAGCCTCAGTCTGTTAGTTTGAGAATCTGCTTCGTGACCATCCAGGGTCGATGGCTGTTCATGTTGCTATCCGCTTTCGAACTCCCAGGAGCGTCACACTCTCCTGGAAAGTATTTTCTTGATGCAGTAGGTTAGTGAGCTCCCTGAAACACTCAACCTTTAACCACCAGGGCTGCCATCTCTTTCACCAGCGCCTGTCTGCTCCCCGTTTCACACCGAGCACATGAGGAGGACTAAGTGGATTGGGTCCTTTGTACATCAGAGTAATCGGATTCAGTATCACTTTCAGAAACATATCAATTTGTTGAAATATCTAGCTATAATTATGTAAATTGCTATTAGCCAAATGAGAGGTGAGCAGAAGAGACCTGCGCAGCCTCATGTCATGGTGCCATGTAAGATGTAGCAGGAACGCTGGCTGCCTGTGAATGGGTTAACACCTCCTCATTGTGTTTCTGGATCCCTCGCACTTTCTGCGTTGTAAGCCGAGAACTGTCAGCTCGTACCACATGAGTCCCAGCATGTCCTCCATGCCAACTGGCACAGTGGTGAGATGGGAAGTGGTGTCACAATGATGAAAAGCTATGGATTCAGCCCAACTGCAGGAGCCATGCGTTTACTGGTGCAGATCAGTAGGGTGTGAAAAATCAGTTCAGTTTTGCAGATTCAGACCAGCCTGGTTTGAATTCACTGGCGTTAGGCTGAATCCTACGGCTTTTCTGTATGCCTGAGCAACGGGTGAAATGGCAGCTCCAGGAAGACTACAGAGTGACCAGAAGCAGACCCTTCATTTCCACTGGGCACTGTCTGCCTATTTCCTCACTGACCCCTCACCTAAGTATACAGTAACATTGGGTAAAAGGGAGCAACTCACTCCCACCCTCAGTATCACCTCCGTGCTCATTGCTGTGGGTCTGGAGTCATATATAGGCCAGACCGGGTAAGGATGGCAGGTTTCTTTCCCTAAAGGACATTAGTGAACCAGTTGGGTTTTTACAACAATCCGACAGCCTCACTTTAAAAAAAAATAAAAACTTGTTTAGGCTTCATATGTTTCAGAACAGAGGGAATGAGGACAGGGCTGGTCAGTGATGGAGCCAGGACTCAGGGCAGGGCAGGGCTGGTCAGTGATGGAGCCAGGACTCAGGGCAGGGCAGGGCTGGTCAGTGATGGAGCCAGGACTCAGGGCAGGGCAGGGTTGGTCAGTGATGGAGCCAGGACTCAGGGCAGGGCAGGGTTGGTCAGTGATGGAGCCAGGACTCAGGGCAGGGCAGGGCTGGTCAGTGATGGAGCCAGGACTCAGGGCAGGGCAGGGCTGGTCAGTGCTGGAGCCAGGACTCAGGGCAGGGCAGGGCTGGTCAGTGATGGAGCCAGGACTCAGGGCAGGGCAGGGCTGGTCAGTGATGGAGCCAGGACTCAGGGCAGGGCAGGGTTGGTCAGTGATGGAGCCCGGACTCAGGGCAGGGCAGGGCTGGTCAGTGATGGAGCCAGGACTCAGGGCAGGGCAGGGCTGGTCAAGGGCACAGACTGAGGTTTATCACTGGTTCATGAATCATAGACTGATGCAGCACAGAAGGAGGCCAGTCGGCCCATCGTGCCTGCGCCGGTTCTTTGAACGAGCTCTCCAATTAGTCCCCCTCTCCTGCCCTTTCCTCATAGCCCAGCAATTTTTTTCCCTTCAAGTATTTATCCAATTCCCTTTTGAAAGTTATTATTGAATCTGCTTCCACCGCCCTTTCAGGCAGCGCGTTCCAGATCACAACAACTCGCTGCGTAAAAAAATGTTTCCTCACTTTTGGTCGCCTTATCTGAGGAAGGATGTTCTTGCCATGGAAGGAGTGCAGCGAAGATTCACCAGGCTGATACCTGGGATGACAGGAATGACGTATGAGGAGAGATTGGGTCAATTGGGCTTATACTCGCTGGAGTTTAGAAGAATGAGAGGGGATCTCATTGAAACTTATAAAATTCTAACAGGACTAGACAGACTAGATGCAGGAAGGATGTTCCCGATAGTGGGGGAGTCCAGAACCAGGGGTCACAGTCTAAGGATAAGGGGTAAGCCATTTAGGACTGAGATGAGGAGGAATTTCTTCACCCAGAGAGTGGTGAACCTGTGGAATTCTCTACCACAGAGGGCGGTGGAGGCCAATTCATTAAATATATTCAAGAAGGAGTTAAATATATTTCTTAAGGCTAAAGGGATCAAGGGATATGGGGAGAAGGCAGGGACAGGGTACTGAATTTGGATGATCAGCCATGATCTCATTGAATGGCGGAGCAGGCTCGAGGGGCCGAATGGCCTACTCCTGCTCCTATCTTCTATGTTTCTATGTTTCTATGTTTCTCATCTCGCCTCTGGTTCTTTTGCCAATCACCTTCACTCTGTGTCCTCTGGTTACCGACCCTTCTGCCACTGGAAACAGTTTCTCCTTATTTACTCTATCAAAACCCCTCATGATTTTGAACATGTTTATCAAATCTCTTAACCTTCTCTGCTCTAAGGAGAACAATCCCAGCTTCTCCACATCACTGAAGTCCCTCGTCCCTGGAACCATTCTAGTAAATCTCCTCTGCACCCTCTCCACGGCCTTGACATCCTTCCTAAAGTGTGGTGCCCAGAATTGACCACAATCCTCAGGCCTAGAGCCGAACCAGTGTTTTATAAAGGTTTAGCATAACCTCCTTGCTTTTGTACTCTCTGCCTCTATTTATAAAGCCAAAGGTCCCATGTGCTTTTTTAACAGCCTTCTCGCTTGTCCTGCCCCCTTCAAAGATTTGTGTACACACTCCCCTCGGTCTCTCTGTTCCTGCACCCCCTTTAACTTTGTGCCATTTAGTTTATATCACCTCTCCTCATTCTTCCTACCAAAATGCATCAGTAACAAGGGCACAGACTGAGGTTTATCACTGGGAGAATGAAGGGGGAAGTTAGAAGAAATGTTTTCACACGGAGGGTTATTACAACAGGGAATGATTTACCACAAGAGGCTATTGCCACAGAGACTAGAACAACAACAACTTGTATTTATACAGCACCTTTAACATAGTAAAACATCCCAAGGTGCTTCACTGGAGTGTTATCAAACAAAATTTGACACCGAGCCATGTAAGGAGATATTAGGGCAGGTGACAAGAGGTAGGTTTTAAGGTGCATCTTAAAGGAGGAGAGAGGTGGAGAGACGGAGAGGTTTAGGGGGGGAATTCCAGAGCTTGGGGCCCAGGCAGCTGAAGGCACGGCCGCCAATGGTGGAGCGATGGACATCGGGGATGCACAAGAGGCCAGAATTGGAGGAACACAGATATTTCGGAGGGTTGTAGGGCTGGAGATGGTTACAGAGATAGGGAGGGGCGAGTCCATGAAGGGAATTTTAAAATCAAGGCGTTGCAGGACTGGGGACCACTGTAGGTCAGCGGGCACAGAGGGTGATGGTCAGCGGGCACAGAGGGTGATGGTCAGCGAGCACAGAGGGTGATGGGCAGTGAGCACAGAGGGTGATGGTCAGCGGGCACAGAGGGTGATGGTCAGCAAGCACAGAGGGTGATGGTCAGTGAGCACAGAGGGTGATGGTCAGCGAGCACAGAGGGTGATGGGCAGTGAGCACAGAGGGTGATGGTCAGCGGGCACAGAGGGTGATGGTCAGCGAGCACAGAGGGTGATGGTCAGCGAGCACAGAGGGTGATGGTCATTGGGCACAGAGGGTGATGGTCAGCGGGCACAGAGGGTGATGGTCAGCGAGCACAGAGGGTGATGGTCAGTGGGCACAGAGGGTGATGGTCAGTGGGCACAGAGGGTGATGGTCAGCGGGCACAGAGGGTGATGGTCAGCGAGCACAGAGGGTGATGGTCAGTGGGCACAGAGGGTGATGGTCAGCGGGCACAGAGGGTGATGGTCAGCGGGCACAGAGGGTGATGGTCAGTGGGCACAGAGGGTGATGGTCAGCGAGCACAGAGGGTGATGGTCAGTGGGCACAGAGGGTGATGGGCAGCGAGCACAGAGGGTGATGGTCAGTGGGCACAGAGGGTGATGGGCAGCGAGCACAGAGGGTGATGGTCAGCGAGCACAGAGGGTGATGGTCAGTGGGCACAGAGGGTGATGGTCAGTGGGCACAGAGGGTGATGGTCAGTGGGCACAGAGGGTGATGGTCAGTGGGCACAGAGGGTGATGGTCAGTGGGCACAGAGGGTGATGGTCAGTGGGCACAGAGGGTGATGGTCAGTGGGCACAGAGGGTGATGGTCAGCGGGCACAGAGGGTGATGGTCAGCGAGCACAGAGGGTGATGGTCAGTGGGCAGAGAGGGTGATGGTCAGTGGGCACAGAGTATGATGGTCAGTGGGCACAGAGGGTGATGGTCAGCGAGCATAGAGGGTGATGGTCAGTGGGCACAGAGGGTGATGGTCAGCGAGCACAGAGGGTGATGGTCAGCGGGCACAGAGGGTGATGGTCAGCAAGCACAGAGGGTGATGGTCAGCGGGCATAGAGGGTGATGGTCAGCGAGCACAGAGGGTGATGGTCAGCGAGCACAGAGGGTGATGGTCAGCGAGCACAGAGGGTGATGGTCAGCAGGCACAGAGGGTGATGGTCAGTGGGCACAGAGGGTGATGGTCAGCGAGCACAGAGGGTGATGGTCAGCGGGCACAGAGGGCGATGGTCAGCGAGCACAGAGGGTGATGGTCAGCGGGCACAGGGGGCGATGGTCAGCGGGCACAGAGGGTGATGGTCAGTGGGCACAGAGGGTGATGGGCAGCGGGCACAGAGGGTGATGGGCAGTGAGCACAGAGGGTGATGGTCAGCGGGCACAGAGGGTGATGGGCAGTGGGCACAGAGGGTGATGGTCAACGAGCACAGAGGGTGATGGTCAGCGGGCACAGAGGGCGATGGTCAGCGAGCACAGAGGGTGATGGTCAGCGGGCACAGAGGGTGATGGGTTTTGGATGAGCTCAAGTTGCTGATGAACATTATTTAAAGGATGAGAATTCGAAAAGGAAGAATCTGAAAGAATCCGGGGAGCGGGCAGGGAGATGGGATTCGAGTGGAGAGGTGTGGTGAAGAGCGAGCTCAGCGCAGTGCGATGGGTGAAACGGCTCCTTCCTGTGGTGCAGCTTTAATGATTCTCATTCTGTCAGTTGATATCCTGGGGAGTGCTGTAAATAACTTGCTGCTCCCACTCCCAGCAATACTGGGAGGGTGTGCAGTGTCAGGAACCCCCGCAATGGGAACATTTAAAATCAGTTTTAGATGAATAAAATCCAATTTCTGCTCCACCCCCCAAATAATTCAATGAAAGCAGCTCTTTCCATCAGCAGCCACCTGGGGCGCGGCTGAGATGGTCGGCACCCTCCTGAGGCTGTGAGTGGAGGTGGCTTCTGACACTGACCCACGCAAGGATTATAGTGCACGGGAGGACAACAGTTAGATACAATTTCACACAGTGAAAAGACTCGACAGTAACCAAAAACACCGCTAGAAATAAACTAATAGTTCAACACGGACCAAGTTAAGTAGTTGAGGCCAGATTTAATCATTAGAATCAGTATTAGAATAACAGCAAGAGCTAAATAGAGGAATGTGTCAGACAATGTGTTCGATTATGTGTGGTAATACAAAAAATGATAGTAAATTATAAAACCGAATACTTATGGGATGAAGGTTAGATTCAAATTCCAGCAGAATAGATTGGCACTGAATTAATTTTTTGTCGCTTTTATAAGCTGAGGAATTGATTAAAAATGTATCTTTCAGCCAACGTGTGTGTGAGTGAATGTGTGTATCTGTCTGCTTGTGAGTGTGTGTGTGAGTGTGTGAATGTGTGTGGGTGGGTGTCTGTCTTTCTGGGCGTGTGTGAGTGGGTATGTGTGTGGGTGTATGTGCGTGTGTATGTGAGTGTTTGTGAGTGTGTGTGTGAGTGTTTGTGAGTGTGTGTGTGTGAGAGTGTGTGTGTGTGAGTGTGAGTGTGTGTGTGAGTGTTTGTGAGTATGTGTGTGTGTGTGTGTGTGTGAGTGTGTGTGCATGTGTGAGTGTGAGTGTGTGTGTGAGAGTGAGTGTGTGTGTAAGTGTGTGAGTGTGAGTGTGTGTGAGAGTGTGTGTGAGTGTTTGTGAGTGTGTGTGAGTGTGTGTGTGTGAGTGTGTGTGTGGGTGTGAGTATGTGTGTGAGTGTGTGTGTGAGTTGCCTCGCTCCGAGCATGGTGGTGCAGGGAGGGGTAGTTTAACAGCTGCTTCTCGCTCTGAGGGTTTATCGTTACCAAGAGACAGGCGGCTGGCTCTCGCCCAGCTTTTCCCGCAGTTCTGTGCTCCCTGAGCTCTGATGGGAAATTTATAGCATGTAAATGTTGCAGTCTTAAAGAGACAGCGTCTTTGTTTGGCTACAAGTGGCGTCTTGAACACGTTTTAAATTGAACGATGCTTTTCTCTGGAGCAAACATCAAGCTTCTATAAAATTCCTAAAAACATTTACCCGAATCCTGTGGGGAAGAAATTTCAAAGCTGTGATTTTTTTTGATTCAGATGTTGTACCCCAGTCACATGGTCCACGGCTGCCTGTGCGTCAGTGCCAGAGCTGATCGGTGCTGGGCAGGGGCAAACTTTCACATTTCACAGCTCCCTCTGAGGTCCACGTGCAGCACCTGGCTTTTCTGCTGGGTTTGAATATCTCCGACAGACGGCAAAATAAATCAGCTGAAGCCTGGACTGGAGCCCTGCACCGATTGGCCAGTCGTGTCTGCTTAATTTAATTGCTCACATTAAGCAGACACAACAGAATGGCCAGGAAATTAAATTGTGCTGTAGGGTCTGCTCTTGTAGAGGAATGTTTGGCTCAATAACTAAATGCACCGCCCGGTGTGGGACTTTTTAAAATTCATTCTTGGGATGTGGGCATCGCTGGCAAGGCCGGCATTTATTGCCCATCCCTAGTTGCCCTGGAGAAGGTGGTGGTGAGCCGCCTTCTTGAACTGCTGCAGTCTGTGTGGTGAAGGTGCTCCCACAGTGCTGTTAGGGAGGGAGTTCCAGGATTTTGACCCAGCGACGATGAAGGGTCGACGATATACTTCCAATTCAGGATGGTGTGTAACTTGGAGGGGAACTTGGAGGTGGTGGTGTTCCCATGCACCTGCTTCCCTTGTCCTTCTAGGTAGTAGAGGTTGTGGGTTTGGGAGGTGCTGCCGAAGAAGTCTTGG
Organism: Somniosus microcephalus; assembly: GCF_052327205.1. NCBI lineage: Eukaryota > Metazoa > Chordata > Chondrichthyes > Squaliformes > Somniosidae > Somniosus > Somniosus microcephalus. Next base: position 1,900,583 of record NC_141010.1, read on the forward strand.
CGAGTTGCTGCAGTGCATCTTGTAGATGGTACACACTGCAGCCACGGTGCGCCGGTGGTGGAAGGAGTGAATGTTTAAGGTGGTGGATGGGGTGCCGATCAAGCAGGCTGTGTTGTCCTGGATGGTGTCGAGCTTCTTGAGTGTTGTTGGAGCTGCACTCATCCAGGCAAGTGGAGAGTATTCCATCACACTCCTTACTTGTACCTTGTAGATGGTGGGAAGGCTTTGGGGAGTTAGGAGGTGAGATACGCGCCACAGGACTGAGCCACACAGCGCAGGAGAGCACTATCGACCCTATTACACTGTGTACAGTTTGTTGCAGTGTGTGTGTCGCTGTGTGTCGGTGTGTTTTGCTGTGTGTCGGTGTGTCGCTGTGTGTCGCTGTGTGTCGGTGTGTGTCGCCGTGTGTCGCTGTGTGTGTCGCTGTGTGTCAGTGTGTGTTGCCGTGTGTCGGTGTGTGTCCGTGTGTGTTGCTGTGTGTGGCTGCGTGTCAGTGCGTGTGTTGCCATGTGTCGCTGTGTGTCGCTGTGTGTCGGTGCATGTTGCTATGTGTCGCTGTGTGTCGGTGTGTGTCACTGTGTGTCGCTGTGTGCCGCTGTGTGTCGGTGTGTGTTGCCGTGTGTCGGTGTGTGTCACTCTGTGTCGCTGTGTGTCGGTGTGTGTTGCCATGTGTCGGTGTGTGTCGCTGTGTGTCGCTGCGTGTCGGTGCGTGTTGCTGTGTGTCGCTGTGTGTTGCCATGTGTCGCTGTGTGTTGCTGCGTGTCAGTGCATGTCGGTGTGTGTTGCTGTGTGTTGCTGTGTGTCGCTGTGTGTCGCTGTGTGTTGCTGTTTGTCGGTGTGTGTCGCTGTGTGTCGCTGTGTGTCGCTGTCTGTCGTTGTCTGTCGGTGTCTGTCACTGTGTGTCGGTGTGTGTTGCAGTGTGTCGGTGTGTGTTGCCGTGTGTCGGTGTGTGTCGCTGTGTGTCGGTGTGTGTTGCCATGTGTCTGTGTGTGTCGCTGCGTGTCGCTGCGTGTCGGTGCGTGTCGGTGTGTGTTGCCATGTGTCACTGTCTGTCAGTGCCTGTCGCTGTGTGTCGCTGTGTGTCGCTGTGTGTCGCTGTCTGTCGGTGTCTGTCGGTATCTGTCGCTGTGTGTCGCTGTGTGTCGGTGTGTGTCGCTGTGTGTCGGTGTGTGTTGCCGTGTGTCGTGTGTGTCGCTGCGTGTTGCTGCGCGTTGCTGTGTGTCGCTGTGTGTCGCTGCGTGTCGGTGCGTGTTGCTGTGTGTCGCCGTGTGTCGCCGTCTGTCGGTGTCTGTCGCTGTGTGTCGGTGTGTGTCGCTGTGTGTCGCTGTCTGTCGGTGTCTGTCGGTGTGTGTCGGTGTGTGTCACCGTGTGGCACCGTGTGTCGCCGTGTGTCGCCGTGTGTCGCTGTGTGTATCAGTGTGTGTCATTGTGTGTCATTGTGTGTCGCTGTGTGCTGCTGTGTGTCAGTGTGTGCCGTTGTGTGTCTGTGTGTGTTGCGGTGTGCTGCTGTGTGCTGCTGTGTGTTGCCGTGTGTCGCTGTGTGTCGCTGTCTGTCGGTGTCTTTCGCTGTGTGTCGCCGTGTGTCGGTGTGTGTCGCTCTGTGTTGCCGTATGTCGCCGTGTGTCAGTGTGTGTCAGTGTGTGTCAGTGTGTGTCGCTGTGCGTCGCCGTGTGTCGCTCTGTGTTGCTGTGTGTCACAGTGTGTTGCCGTGTGTCACTGTTTGTCGGTGCCTGTCGCTGTGTGTCGGTGTGTGTTGCTGTCTGTCGGTGTCTGTCACTGTGTGTCGCTGTGTGTCGCTGTGTGTCGGTGTGTGTCGGTGTGTGTTGCCGTGTGTCGGTGTGTGTCGCTGTGTGTCGGTGTGTGTTGCCATGTGTTGGTGTGTGTCCGTGTGTGTCGCTGCGTGTCACTGCGTGTCGGTGCGTGTTGCTGTGTGTCGCTGTGTGTCGCTGTGTGTTGCTGCATGTTGGTGCATGTCGGTGTGTGTTGCTGTGTGTCGCTGTGTGTTGCCATGTGTCGCTGTGTGTCGCTGTGTGTCGCTGTCTGTCGGTGTCTGTCGGTATCTGTCGCTGTGTGTCGCTGTGTGTCAGTGTGTGTCGGTGTGTGTTGCCGTGTGTCGGTGTGTGTCGCTGTGTGTCGGTGTGTGTCGATGTGTGTCGGTGTGTGTTGCCATGTGTCGGTGTGTGTTGGTGTGTGTCGTGTGTGTTGCTGCGTGTTGCTGTGTGTTGCTGCGTGTCGCTGTGTGTTGCTGCGTGTCGGTGCATGTCGGTGCATGTTGCTGTGTGCCGCTGTGTGTTGCCGTGTGTCGCTGTCTGTCGGTGTCTGTCGCTGTGTGTCGGTGTGTGTCGCTGTCTGTCGTTGTCTGTCGGTGTCTGTTGGTGTCTGTCGGTGTGTGTTGCCGTGTGGCGCCGTGTGTCGCCGTGTGTCATTGTGTGTCGCTGTGTGCTGCTGTGTGTCAGTGTGTCAGTGTGTGTCATTATGTGTCGCCGTGTGTTGCCGTGTGTCGCCGTGTGTCGGTGTGTGTCGTTGTGTGTCTGTGTGTGTTGCGGTGTGCTGCTGTGTGTCGGTGTGTGTCGCCGTGTGTCGCTGTGTGTCGCTGTCTGTCAGTGTCTTTCACCGTGTGTCGCCGTGTGTCGCTCTGTGTTGCCGTGTGTCGCCGTGTGTCGGTGTGTGTCGGTGTGTGTCGCTGTGTGTCGGTGTGTGTTGCTGTCTGTCATTGTCTGTCGGTGTCTGTCACTGAGTGTCGCTGTGTGTCGGTGTGTGTCGCTGTGTGTCGGTGTGTGTTGCCGTGTGTTGGTGTGTGTCGGTGTGTGTTGCCATGTGTTGGTGTGTGTCCGTGTGTGTCGCTGCGTGTCACTGCGTGTCGGTGCGTGTTGCTGTGTGTCGCTGTGTGTCGGTGTGTTGCTGCATGTCGGTGTGTGTTGCTGTGTGTTGCCATGTGTCACTGTCTGTCGGTGCCTGTCGCTGTGTGTCGCTGTGTGTCGCTGTCTGTCGGTGTCTGTCGGTATCTGTCGCTGTGTGTTGCTGTGTATCGGTGTGTGTCGCTGTGTGTCGGTGTGTGTTGCCATGTGTCGGTGTGTGTCGCTGTGTGTCGGTGTGTGTCGTTGTGTTTCGGTGTGTGTTGCCATGTGTCGGTGTGTGTCGGTGTGTGTTGCTGTGTGTCGCTGCGTGTCGCTGTGTGTTGCTGCGTGTTGCTGTGTGTCGCTGTGTGTTGCCATGTGTCACTGTGTGTCGCTGTGTGTTGCTGCGTGTCGGTGCATGTCGGTGTGTGTTGCTGTGTGTCGCTGTGTGTTGCCGTGTGTTGCCGTGTGTCGCTGTCTGTCAGTGTCTGTCGCTGTGTGTCACTGTCTGTCGGTGTCTGTCGGTGTCTGTTGCTGTGTGTCGCCGTGTGGCGCCATGTGTCACCGTGTGTCGGTGTGTGTCGCTGTGTGACGCTGTGTGTCGCTGTGTATCGGTGTGTGTCGTTGTGTGTCATTGTGTGTCGCTGTGTGCTGCTGTGTGTCAGTGTGTGTCATTGTGTGTCACCGTGTGTCGCCGTGTGTCGCCGTGTGTTGGTGTGTGTCGTTGTGTGTCTGTGTGTGTCGCGGTGTGCTGCTGTGTGTCGGTGTGTGTCGCCATGTGTCGTTGTGCGTCGCTGTCTGTCGGTGTCTGTCGCTGTGTGTCGCTGTGTGTCGCCGTGTGTCACCGTGTGTCGGTGTGTGTCGCTCTCTGTTGCCGTGTGTCGCCGTGTGTCAGTGTGTGTCGGTGTGTGTCGCTGTGTGTCGCCGTGTGTCAGTGTGTGTCGCTCTGTGTTGCCGTGTGTCAGTGTGTGTCAGTGTGAGTCATTGTGTGTCGCCGTGTGTTGCCGTGTGTCGGTGTGTATTGGTGTGTGTCGTTGTGTGTCAGTGTGTGTCGCTGTGTGTCGCTGTGTGCTGCTGTGTGCTGCTGTGTGTCGGTGTGTGTCGCTGTGTGTCTCGCTGTGTCACTGTGTGCCCGTGTGTATCGCTGTTTGTCAGTGTGTGTCGCTGTGTGTCGCCGTGTGTCGCCGTGTGTCGCTGTGTGTCATTGTGTGTCACTGTGTGTCGGTGTGTGTTTCCATGTGTCAGTGTGTGTCGGTGTGTCGCTGTGTCACTGTGTGTCCATATGTGTCGCTGTGTGTGTCGCTGTGTGTCACTGTGTGTCGCTGTGTGTCAGTGTGTGTCGCTGTGTGTCGGTGTGTCGCTGTGTGTCACTGTGTGTCCATATGTGTCGCTGTGTGTGTCGCTGTGTGTCACTGTGTGTTGCTGTGTGTCAGTGTGTGTTGCTGTGTGTCGGTGTGTCGCTGTGTGTCACTGTGTGTCGCTGTGTGTCACTGCAGGTTTAAAGCTGGGTCGCTCTGTTGCAGAAAGTTTCCACACTGTAATCAGATTTTACACTCAGGTCTGTAAATCCGAGGGACCCAATTGGAGAAGTAGGCGGAGAGAATCATCACTCATTTCTGGGGGTGATGGAAACGTACACAGGAAACTCTCACCTCAAAGAAATGGAACTTCACTGAAACAATCACTTGGAGGCCGGGACTCCCTGCTCCACATTGGCTGACTCTCTGGTGTGCAGGGACTCTGTGAGTTGGCTGTCTAGGGCTGCTGATGATGGGAAGTATACAGAAGGTTGTGGAAAGGACACAGTGATGTTAAGGTCAGCCACTCCTGGACTATTTGTTCTCTCCCTGCTACACTTACAGTCTCAGGAACATTTGTGTCAATTGTTCTAATTTGCTTTTGCCCAGCACCATGTCTGGCACCAGTGGGTTTCCCACTGGGAACCCTCCTATCTGAGGTGTTTGAAAGAAGAAAAGGAGGACCAATGAAGGAGGTCAGGGAGGCAAGTACTGCTTCACGAGGGATGTCCTGTGACCACCAGCTGTTCCCACACACCCACATCTGCAGACAGAGGTTTCTTTGGCAGATGATTAGTGCAGGTGGTGGTTCCTCTTCCCAAAGGAAGCTGGGACAATCCTGACAGTAGCACTAAGATACGGGAATACCTGACTAATCGTAATGTTGGATGCTTCCTTGGGAGCACCGCAATCCCAGTGTGTCAGACTTTCACTGTTGCTGTATGCATACAGGCATGGCAGGGTGACCACCAGCCAGTGCACCCTGATTGGCCACACCTACCTAGCTGCCACCAACTATAGCTGCAGGCACTGTTGCACCCACCCGGTGTTGGTTGTGGGAGTTGTTTTCACTGGGTACAGGTCAGTAGAGCTGTGCTGGGTACTGATCACACCTGCAGCTCCCATGCAGCATTGGGCTGACAGTGACAGTGATGGTGCCAGTGATGGTGCCAGTAATGGTGCCAGTGACAGTGATAGTGACAGTGCCAGTGATAGTGATAGTGACAGTGATAGTGACAGTGGTAGTGACAGTGACGGTGCCAGTGATAGTGATAGTGACAGTGACAGTGCCAGTGATAGTGACAGTGATAGTGACAGTGACAGTGACGGTGCCAGTGATAGTGACAGTGATGGTGCCAGTGACAGTGACAGTGATGGTGCCAGTGACAGTGACAGTGATAGTGACAGTGATAGTGACAGTGACGGTGCCAGTGATAGTGATAGTGACAGTGACAGTGCCAGTGACGGTGCCAGTGACAGTGACAGTGATAGTGACAGTGCCAGTGATAGTGACAGTGATGGTGCCAGTGACGGCGCCAGTGATGGTGCCAGTGATAGTGATGGGTGATAGTAACGGTGCCAGCGACAGTGCCAGTGATGGTGCCAGTGACGGTGCCAGTGATAGTGACAGTGCCAGTGATAGTGACAGTGCCAGTGCCAGTGCCAGTGATAGTGCCAGTGCCAGTGCCAGTGCCAGTGATAGTGACTGCCAGTGATGGTGCCAGTGATAGTGACTGTGCCAGTGACGGTGCCAGTGACAGTGCCAGTGATAGTGACAGTGCCAGTGCCAGTGCCTGTGACAGTGCCAGTGCCTGTGATAGTGACAGTGCCAGTGATAGTGACAGTGCCAGTGCCAGTGATAGTGCCAGTGCCAGTGATAGTGCCAGTGCCAGTGACAGTGCCAGTGCCAGTGATAGTGATAGTGACAGTGCCAGTGCCAGTGATAGTGACAGTGCCAGTGATAGTGCCAGTGCCAGTGATAGTGCCAGTGACAGTACCAGTGATGGTGCCAGTGATAGTGACAGTGCCAGTGCCAGTGACAGTGCCAGTGCCCATTAGCTGCAGCCTCCACCTCCTCACAGGAATGCTGCAGAGCTGATCTAGGAGATGGTGCCTTGGATTGGCAATAAGACCACCCTCCTGGCAATGTCCTCATGCAGCAGTCATCAGACAGGGGCTGGCCTGCTCTGTCTCTTGCCTCAGACTCGTGCCTGCATCTTGGATTCTCAGTGTTCTGTCCCTGCACCTTGGATTCTCAGCGCTCTGTCCCTTGGCTCAGGCTGCTAATGGCCTGAGCGGCCCTCTGAGCCTTTCCAAAGGTTTTCACAATTTTTATCCCCCTAATCTGACACTCTTTAATTGTCCCTTTCCCTTCTACCTCCACTGTGCACCATGTACCTGTCCAAATCTGCACTTGAAGATATGCAGATGAGCTAGCCTCGGAGATCTGGGTCCCATTTCCGCCAGTCTAACTCCTGCCAGGAGCCAACCAGGTTCAAACCTCATCCAGGATATTCCTGGGATTCGACAGACCATCAGTACAGAAAATCAACACTTCAACACACAGATCTGAATTTCTGTAATTCTGGAAATAATTACATTAGAGCGACAGACCAATGAGAAGGACGTAATAATATTAATAAACAAAGATTTGTAGCCATGTTGTGTATTGATTATTGGTACAGTTGTCGTGTCTGAGCTTGGGTGTGTGTCACTGCAGCGTGAGGTTCGCAGTGATAGAGAATGGTCACATCATCTTTAAAAACGTAATTAATTTTTCACGGCCTTTAGGGGAAATAAGCAGCCAGTTGAAGCTCTATTCCTTTAGGCAAAGTAATCTTCATAAAGGATGCTGCAGGTCACGAGTCCTGCGACATCATGTACTCATACAACAGGCACTTGTACAATAGTCTGCAGTTTGCTCTGTTTAACCTTATCCTACTGACTATACTCAACTCCAAGTCAGGCAGCTGGAGCACGGAATCTGGTCCCACCTGGTCCTCAGATCTGCTGCCCATTCCCGCATGGCCCCCTGCCAATCTCCTGCTCATTTGCCCCAATCTACTGCCCAGGCCCCCAGATCTAGTCTCCATTTCTACATTCCACCCGACAGTGTGATCTGTGACAAGGGCTCCTTAGACCCTACATCAGCTTCTCAAGATTCAGCTCATGAGGGGAGGGGGTTAGTGTGTTGGTTCTATGAAGATTCACAACACGGAGCTGGGAGATGCCTGAGTAGAGAAGAGGCTCTGGTTCCAAGGAGGTCGACCCAGCCTTTGCTGGCTGTGGTCAGGGAGCAGGTCTATACTCAGAGAGCTGGCCATTTGCTGACAGCTCCTCAATTACAAGGGTCTGTGTCCAATAACGAAGTGTTTTTCCCTCAACCTCTTTAACGCAAATGCTAAGGAGACATTGACCCCAGTTCATGGATTTAATTGGCTGATGCTGAGCTATCTAAATGCTTTCCTCATACATCAATATCTCCAAATGCAATTGGGCAGGAAAGATAGGCAATGTGGTTTTAATAGTGGGATTGGAGCTAATGGGGTCAGGGATTCAGCACTGGCACCTGTCGGACTGTCCCCCTGTGCCCCAGTTAATGGTTCAAGTTCCTGGAGGTTGGAGAGTTTGAAATGAACACCGTCACCCGACACATCATATATTAAATTCATTATTTCAGCCTTGTCATTGATTTAAAGACATTTACAAACAACACCTGTGAACCAGTGAATCGCAGGTCGGGCCAAACGGGACTTTTAAAGATTCTGCGGAGTGTTTTGTGGAGATTGTATCTGGAATTTCAAAAATGGAGATGTTTAGATAAGTTGGTTGTTAATGAATGGTGTATTTTGGAGCCTCTCACTCTCGAGGCTGGCGCCCAATAATCCCGTGTGAGAAAAGGAGGGCAGCGAATTAGCAAAGAAATGCTGCATTTTGTGTGAATGTGAGTCAGAGGGGAGCTCAGTTTAAACAATGCTTTCTTCAGTGGACTATTTCTGGGCTAAATGCTGAGTTTGCTGGTATTTGGGTGTCTGATCCTCTCTGGAAAATGTTACAGGCTCCTGCGCTGGTTAAATTATTAAAAGTGTATATTCAATTTTGCGCTCTGTAATTAAATTGTCTTCACATTTTGTGTTTTAAGTGCTTTGCGTTGTAGTGTATTGTAATTTAAATTTTAGTTTGATTATATTAAATAGATGGTGGCAGCTGATGTAGGCAGGACAGACGATACAGTGACAGTACACTGGATCCCGCACACTGTGTCCAGCACACTGGATCCCGCACACTGTGTCCAGCACACTGGATCCCGCACACTGTGTCCAGCACACTGGATCCCGCACACTGTGTCCAGCACACTGGATCCCGCACAGTGTCCAGCACACTGGATCCCGCACACTGTGTCCAGCACACTGGATCCCGCACACTGTGTCCAGCACACTGGATCCCGCACACTGTGTCCAGCACACTGGATCCCGCACAGTGTCCAGCACACTGGATCCCGCACACTGTGTCGAGCACACTGGATCCCGTACACTGTGTCCAGCACAGCAGACCGCTCAGTGACACTCCACCTCTCACTCACTTAGTCCGAGCAATGGGATTCCGGCAATAAGGGAGGGAGGGAGGTGGGGGGAGTTAAAATATTTTTTAAAAACCTGCTGGAAATACGCAGCAGTTCAGGCCCTTTGGGTCATCAGACATCATAAAGCATCTTCACCCAAAGCACCAAGCTACCTTTTCGCTCAGCTATAGACGGACCTGCTGGGTATTTCCAGCGTTCACCGCTTTTCTATTTATTTCTGGTGAGCCTGGTGTCACTGAATAGAGTGTAAAATGGTTCTGTGCACCAGGGTGAAAAAATACTTCACTAAATCGTTGGTAAAGAGGTTTCTGGTGGAGTCTAGCGTGAGCCCACCCTCCCTGGTCAGGATAGGGACCCTCGGTGAGCTGATCAGGCTCGGGCACAGGGTCTGTGCTTCCAGGAGGTACCAGCAAGGTGCTGCGGTGTGTTCGGCTCTCATCCTTCACCTTTGGGGCCCAAACAATGGCGGTGAAAGGTGCTTCTGTCTGCTTGCTGTAAGGGTTCGACATGAAATACATTTAGGCAGCCTAAGTCTGGCTGCTAGTGTCCCTCTCTAATCTCATACTCAGAGGCCAGGGAAGGCGGGTGTGAGATGCGGTCAGTCACCTATCGATGGAGGGAGAGGAATTGTTCAAAGGCTGGAGCCGAGGGAGATTGTTGGGTGTGTAATACAGAAATCTCCAGCAATGTCGCCCCTCACCTCAATCCGCAGAAAGTCTAACGACCAACAGACTATCGTGGCTGGAACATGGACATAATCAAACACAAACCTTCATCACACTGACAAAGTAAGAAATAGGACATGGCCTGTGATGTTCTCCAAGAGGTCAGTAAATAAAGTAGTTCCAGGGGTATAATTAGGTGTTTACTGTACAAAGCACGAATATAATGAAGGCTGCAGTGTGTGTACATGTTTGTAAACTCTTTCTCTACCTCTCGGCCTTTGTCTTTCTCTCTCCCTATCCTTGTATCTCTCTTTCTCTCCATCTCTCTCACTCTCACTCATCTCTCTCTCCCCCCAGTCCCACAGAAGTTTCCTCCTTCTCACTCTCGCAAGTTTCACGTGGTTACAAGCGCCGCATGGCAATTAGAGCGCCACTCGTTCGCACAAGTACAACTAATTGGCTGCAGCAATTAATTAATGTGTTGGAAAGTCAGAACAAGAAAAAAAAACTTGCTCCCACTTTCCCGCCCGGAGGATTCGCCCCTGACCACTGGAGCAGCACTGAGGAAAATCCTCCCACAAAGAACTTTGGAACTTTTCTTATCGAAAATCAAAACTTTTGTTCTTGTCACAACGAACACGAAACTCCTTTCAGAGAATAGATAGCATGACTAATGACTGAAGCATGTAGAAATCATTGGGAAAATGTCCTTGGAAGACAAATGCATTTCAGCAGAATAATTAACTTAATTAACAAATTCACATGCATATTCATCAGGCTATTAATGTCTTCTCAGCTCAGCTTGATGAACATTGGTGTAATAACCATCTCATTTACATAGTGCATTCTACTGCATTCAGAAAGAAACATACCTCTAGTTTGCATGCCTGTCTCAGAGTGATCCCAGCTCCAAGAACACAACTGCCAGTCATTAACCTATCTATTAATTGCCCTGTTCCCCAGACTTGAATTGCAGATTCTGTTTCTCTGTGACTATGCAGGTCTTTATTCCCCTCTCCCTCTCATTCTGTCTCTCCATCTCCGTCTGCCTGTCTCTCTCTCTCTCTCTCTCTCTCTCTTTCTTGCTCTCTGGGGAATATCTTGGCACCAGTTCTAACTTTCTGTTCCCAAATGCTGCCAGCCTGCATCATGCGAAATTGCCATTTCCCTGGCTCTCTGTGGAGCAATCTCTAAAGGCAGTAAGGTGTGACGCCAAGGACTGGCAGCTTGGCGGCACAGCCCGCGGATAGCAGAATGTAGGAGATTAGAGAGAGCGGGCTGCCTACCATGGACAAGTAGAATGGTATAAAAAACAGCAGCTGTCGGTATAATTCCTCTAACACTCTGCTTGTGTTCATATTAGAAAAACAGATTAAGCCCCACGCGATACTCATTTATTCCTGACATACGTTAATATTGTATATCTTAATCTGAAATAGCATCAGGATGGCATGGCGCTCCTGCTCCAGAATTGAGGGGGGGTGAAAATGAAACCGCATTTTATGAACAGAATCCGCATCACGGATCAAAGAGAAATAAACTACGGAATCAGGAGTCGCCACAGACACACAGCAAGTATCAGAATAGCAAAAATAAAGAGCTTCACTTTCAGGCGATGAGGGGAGTGAACTCCATGAACCCACGGATACTGAGATGGCGAGAGATGGAAGTGAATTCAATCACTGCGACTTGCAGCACGACCCAAGAATGGGGAAAGCGCCTGTAAATGAGGAGCTTGGAAACCCCGCAGCTTCAGGCTGGGGTTAATATCTCATTCAGTTCCAGATCTGGACAGACTCGAGATCGCACTGCCATTTGGTGAGATACAGTTAAAAAGTGAAGTGAAGTGAAGTAACTACCCTTTTGACCCAGGTCCATTTTAAAACTATCAAAAACCAAGCAACACAACATATCTCCCCTCCCCTGCCCATATCTCCCCTTTCCGCTCCATATCTCCCCTCCCCACTCCATATCTCCCCTCCCCGCTCCATATCTCCCCTCCCCTGCCCATATCTCCCCTCCCCTGCCCATATCTCCCCTCCCCTACCCATATCTCCCCTCCCCGCTCCATATCTCCCCTCCCCTGCCCATATCTCCCCTCCCCGCTCCATATCTCCCCTCCCCTGCCCATATCTCCCCTCCCCTGCCCATATCTCCCCTCCCCTGCCCATATCACCACCTCCCCGCCCCCACCCTTATCTCCCCCAGCCCTTGTCTCCCCCCCCAACCCATATCTCCCCTTCCCCGCCCATATCTCACCCCATTTTTAAATTGATTTTCTTCCTGTCTCTGGATTTTTCTGTGCTCTACACCACCCTAGTGGAGACAGTGAGCAGATCCGTCAGCACACTGGTGCCAGGGAGAGGGTCACCAGGAGCTGTACGCAGTACTGCCTCACCAAGACACAGCCAAAGTCAGGAGCTCCCAGAGCCAAACTCACTGCCCGTCACCTGGTAACATAATCAAACAGCTTAAAACAATACATATTCTGAGCACTTCTCATTGAATCTCTAACTGCCCAGAACTGCTGTTAATTCAGCAGGGTAAGGATTACTCAGTGTAATTGTACAAGTTTTTATTATTCAACAGCTACCCCAGGTTATACACAGAGATACATTAACACTGCACAGGAGCACCCGTAGAGGTGCTGCCGATGGGTCCAACATATCTTTATCTCCTGAGGACTGACATAGGGCCACAGGTGGGCCCAGCAACCAGGGGGTTCACTTACCAGTCCACAGTCACTGTTTATTCAGGGTAAGGGTCACTCACTGTAACTGTACAGAGTCACTGTTTATTCAGGGTAAGGGTCACTCACTGTAACTGTACAGAGTCACTGTTTATTTAGGGTAAGGGTCACTCACAGTGTAACTGTACAGAGTCACTGATTATTCAGGGTAAGGGTCACTCACTGTAACTGTTCAGAGTCACTGTTTATTCAGGGTAAGGGTCACTCACTGTAACTGTACAGAGTCACTGTTTATTCAGGGTAAGGGTCACTCACTAACTGTACAGAGTCACTGTTTATTCAGGGTAAGAGTCACTCACTGTAACTGTACAGAGTCACTGTTTATTCAGGGTAAGTGTCACTCACTGTGTAACTGTACCCAGTCACTGTTTATTCAGGGTAAGGATCACTCACTGTAACTGTACAGAGTCACTGTTTATTTAGGGTAAGGGTCACTCACTGTGTAACTGTACAGAGTCACTGATTATTCAGGGTAAGGGTCACTCAATGTAACTGTAAACAGTCACTGTTTATTCAGGGTAAGGGTCACTCACTGTAACTGTACAGAGTCACTGTTTATTCAGGGTAAGGGTCACTCACTGTAACTGTACAGAGTCACTGTTTATTCAGGGTAAGCGTCACTCACTGTAACTGTACAGAGTCACTGTTTATTCAGGGTAAGGGTCACTCACTGTAACTGTACAGAGTCACTGTTTATTCAGGGTAAGTGTCACTCACTGTAACTGTACACAGTCACTGTTTATTCAGGGTAAGGGTCACTCACTGTAACTGTACAGAGTCACTGTTTATTCAGGGTAAGGGTCACTCACTGTAACTGTACAGAGTCACTGTTTATTCAGGGTAAGGGCCACTCACTGTAACTGTACAGAGTCACTGTTTATTCAGGGTAAGGGTCACTCACTGTAACTGTACAGAGTCACTGTTTATTCAGGGTAAGGGCCACTCACTGTAACTGTACAGAGTCACTGTTTATTCAGGGTAAGGGCCACTCACTGTAACTGTACAGAGTCACTGTTTATTCAGGGTAAGGGTCACTCACTGTAACTGTACAGAGTCACTGTTTATTCAGGGTAAGGGTCACTCACTGTGTAACTGTACACAGTCACTGTTTATTCAGGGTAAGGGTCACTCACTGTGTAACTGTACACAGTCACTGTTTATTCAGGGTAAGGGTCACTCACTGTGTAACTGTACACAGTCACTGTTTATTCATGTAAGAAATCACACAACACCAGGTTATAGTCCAACAGCTTTATTTGAAATCACAAGCTTTCGGAGCGCTGCTCCTTCGTCAGGTGAAGTGGAGAGATGCATAAAAACACAGCTTATATAGTCAGAGAATAATGTCAGATGTTTACAGGTAATCTTTCTAACTGCCATTTATCACACGTCTACAGAGAGATAATCACAGCAATCAAAGGTGTAAATGGTGTCCAAACAGGTCAGTCAGGAAAACATTACATCAAAGAACAATGAGGTGGGGTCACAAGGGGTCAAATGTTGCAGATGCTGGGGTCTGTGTGAAAAACAAAAAAACAGACAGAGGGATCCGCAGTGCAGCAACCAAAGAAGAAAGTGTCAAATTGGACCCCTCCGGAGGGTCGCTGCCCTAAGCTTGACATGTATGCTCAAGCTGTCAGGAGATGCATCAATGCCAGATTCATCAGCCACACTCACAAGACAGTCCAGAATGTCACCCGAGCACAATGCAACGCCATCCACGCTCTCAAGACCAACCGCAACATCGTCATCAAACCAGCAGACAAAGGAGGAGTCATCGTCATACAGAACAGAACGGACTATTGCAAAGAAGCATACCAACAACTGGACAACCAGGAACACTACAGACAGTTACCCGCAGATCCGACCAAAGAACACACCCGCCAACTCAACAGACTGATCAAGACCTTTGATCCAGACCTTCAAAGCATCCTACGTGCTCTCATCCCACGTACTCCCTGTGTGGGAGACTTCTACTGCCTCCCAAAGATACACAAAGCCAACACACCCGGACGTCCTATCATATCAGGCAATGGAACCCTGTGTGAGAACCTCTCTGGATACGTCGAGGGCATCCTGAAACCCATCGTACAGGGAACCCCCAGCTTCTGTCATGACACTACAGACTTCTTACAGAAACTCAGCACCCACAGACCAGTTGAACCAGGAACACTCCTCGCCACGATGGACGTCTCGGCACTCTACACCAGTATCCCCCACGATGATGGCATCACTGCGACAGCCTCAGTACTCAACACCAACAACAGCCAATCTCCAGACGCCATCCTACAACTCATTCGCTTCATCCTTGACCACAATGTCTTCACCTTCGACAACCAGTTCTTTACCCAAACACACAGAGCAGCCATGGGGACCAAATTCGCACCCCAATATGCCAACATCTTCATGCACAAGTTCGAGCAAGACTTCTTTGCTGCACAGGACCTCCAACCAACGCTATACACCAGATACATCGATGACATTTTCTTCCTATGGACCCATGGCGAAGAATCACTGAAAAGACTACACGATAACATCAACAAGTTCCATCCCACCATCAAACTCACCATGGACTACTCCTCAGAATCGGTTTCATTCTTGGACACACGAATCTCCATCAAAGATGGACACCTCAGCACTTCACTCTACCGCAAGCCCACGGACAACCTCACGATGCTCCACTTCTCCAGCTTCCACCCTAACCACGTTAAAGAAGCCATCCCCTATGGACAAGCACTGCGAATACACAGGACCTGCTCAGACGAGGAGGAACGCGATGGACACCTACAGACGCTGAAAGACGCCCTCGTAAGAACGGGATATGATGCTTGACTTGTCAATCGACAGTTCCAATGGGCCACAGTGAAAAATCGTATAGACCTCCTCAGAAGACAAACACGGGACACAACCAACAGAGTACCCTTTGTTGTCCAGTACTTCCCCGGAGCGGAGAAACTACGTCATGTTCTTCGCAGCCTTCAACATGTCATCGATGACGATGAACACCTCACTAAGGCCATCCCCACGCCCCCACTACTCGCCTTCAAACAGCCACCTAACCTCAAACAGACCATCGCTCGCAGCAAATTACCCAGCTTTCAGGAGAACAGCGACCACGGCACCACACAACCCTGCCACAGCAACCTCTGCAAGACATGCCAGATCATCAACACAGATACCATCATCACACATGAGGACACCACCCACCAGGTACATGGTACATACTCATGTGACTGGGCCAACGTTGTCTACCTCATATGTTGCAGGAAAGGATGCCCCAGAGCATGGTACATCGGAGAGACCATGCAGACACTGCGACAACGGATGAACGGACACCACGCAACAATCGCCAGGCAGGAGTGTTCCCTCCCAGTCGGGGAACACTTCAGCAGTCAAGGACATTCAGCCTCCGATCTTCGGGTAAGCATTCTCCAAGGCGGCCTTCGAGACACACGACAACGCAAAATCATCGCGCAGAAACTGATAGCCAAGTTCCGCACCCATGAGGACGGCCTCAACCGGGATCTTGGGTTCATGTCACGCTACATGTAATGCCACCTGATGCAGGGTCATCCAGACTCGAGTTGTCGTTGGCTTGTTCTCTCCACACAGATGCGGCCGGACCTGCTGAGATTTCCAGCAAAAAAAATGTTTTTTGTCTGTTTTTTTGTTTTTCATACAGACCCCAGCACCTGCAACATTTGACCCCTTGTGACCCCACCTCATTGTTCTTTGATGTAATGTTTTCCTGACTGACCTGTTTGGACACCATTTACACCTTTGATTGCTGTGATTATCTCTCTGCTGAGGTGTGATAAATGGCAGTTAGAAAGATTACCTGTAAACATCTGACATTATTCTCTGACTATATAAGCTGTGTTTTTATGCATCTCTCCACTTCACCTGATGAAGGAGCAGCGCTCCGAAAGCTTGTGATTTCAAATAAAGCTGTTGGACTATAACCTGGTGTTGTGTGATTTCTTACATTTGTCCACCCCAGTCCAACACTGGCATCTCCACACCACTGTTTATTCAGGGTAAGGGTCACTCACTGTAACTGTACACAGTCACTTTTTATTCAGTGTAAGGGTCACTCACTGTGTAACTGTACACAGTCACTGTTTATTCAGGGTAAGGGTCACTCACTGTAACTGTACACAGTCACTGTTTATTAAGGGTAAGGGTCACTCACTGTAACTGTACACAGTCACTGTTTATTAAGGGTAAGGGTCACTCACTGTAACTGTACACAGTCACTGTTTATTCAGGGTAAGGGTCACTCACTGTAACTATATAGAAACATAGAAAAATTGGAGCAGGAGTAGGCCATTCGGCCCTTCGAGCCTGCTCCGCCATTCAATATCTGATCCTCTATCTCAATACCATATTCCCGCTCTCTCCTCATATCCCTTGATGCCTTTTGTGTCTAAAAATCTATCAATCTCCTTCTTAAATATATTCAGTGACTTGGCCTCCACAGCCTTCTGTGGTAGAGAATTCCACAGGTTCACCACCCTCTGAATGAAGAAATTTCTCCTCATCTCAGTCCTAAATGTCCTACTCCTTATCCTGAGACTGTGACCCCTCATTCTAGACCCCCCAGCCAGGGGAAACATCCTCCCTGCATCCAGTCTGTCTAGCCCTCTCAGAATTTTATATGTTTCAATGGGATTCCCTCTCATTCTTCTAAACTCTAGTGAATACGGGCCTAGTCGACCCAATCTCTCCTCATACCACAGTCCTGCCATCCCAGGAATCAGTCTGGTGAACCTTCACTGCATTTCCTCTATGGCAAGTATATCCTTTCTTAGGTAAGGAGACCAAAACTGCACACAGTTCTTCTCTTAGGCTGTCCCTTGGAACCGAGGATGACTTGCTTCCACATTAAAAGTGAGTTCTCAGGTGACTGATGAGTCCAATGCGGGACCTACAGTCTCTGTCACAGGTGGGGCATATGGTGGTTGAAGGGGCGGGTGGGTGGGGTGCTTGGGTTGACATGCGCTCCTTGCGCTGCCTGCGCTTGGCTTCCGCTTGCTCCCGGCGAAGAGACTTGAGGTGTTCGGCGCCTTCCCGGATGCTTCTCTTCCACTTTGTGTGGTCTTGGGCCAGGGATTCCCAGGTGTCAGTGGGGATGTTGCACTTTATCAAGGAGGCTTTGAGGGTGTCCTTGAAGCGTTTCCTCTGCCCACCTGGGGCTCTCTTGCCGTGCCGGAGCTCCGAGTAGAGCGCTTGTTTTGGGAGCCTCGTATCAGGCATGCGGACAATGTGACCCATCCATTGGAGCTGATCGAGCGTGGTCAAAGCTTTGATGCTGGGGATGTTGGCCTGAGCAAGAACACTGATGTCGGTGCGCCTATCCTGCCAATGGATTTGCAGGATCTTGCGGAGGCAGTGTTGGTGGTACCTCTCCAGTGCTTTGAGGTGCCTGCTGTACATGGTCCATGTCTCTGAGGCATACAGCAGGGTGGGTATCACTGCTGCCCTGTAGACCATGAGCTTGGTGCCGGGTTTGAGGTCCTGGTCTTCAAACACTCTCTTCCTCAGGCGACCGAAGGCTGCACTGGCACATTGAAGGCGGTGTTGGACTTCGTCGTCGACGTCTGCTCTTGTTGACAGTAGGCTCCCGAGGTCAACAAGGGCAGATGTGCACACAGTACTCCAGGTGTGGTCTCACCAAGGCCCTGTATAACTGTAGTAAGACATCCTTGCTCCTGTACTCAAATTCTCTTGCAATGAAGGCCAACAAACCATTTGCCTTCCTAACTGCTTGCTGCACCTGCATGTTTGCTTTCAGTGACTGGCGTACAAGGACACCCAGGTCCCTTTGTACATCAACATTTCCCAATCTATCACCATATAAATAATCCTCTACCTTTCTGTTTTTCCTACCGAAGTGGATAATTTCACATTTATCCATGTTATACTACATCTGCCATGTATTTGCCCACTCACTCAACTTGTCTAAATCGCCTTGAAGCCTCTTTGCATCCTCCACACAACTCACAATCCCACCTAGTTTCATGTCATCAGCAAACTTGGAAATATTACATTTGGTTCCCTCATCCAAATCATTGATATATATTGTGAATAGCTGAGGCCCAAACACTGATCCCTGCGGTACCCCACTGGTCACCGCCTGCCACCCCGATAAAGACCCATTTTTTCCTACTCTCTGTTTCCTGTCTGTTAACCAATTTTCAATCCATGCCACTGTTTATTCAGGGTAAGGGTCACTCACTGTGTAACTGTACAGAGTCATTATTTAGTCAGGGTAAGGGTCACTCACTGTAACTGTACAGAGTCACTGTTTATTCAGGGTAAGGGTCACTCACTGTGTAACTGTACAGAGTCACTGTTTATTCAGGGTAAGGGTCACTCACTGTAACTGTACAGAGTCACTGTTTATTCAGGGTAAGGGTCACTCACTGTAACTGTACAGAGTCACTGTTTAGTCAGGGTAAGTGTCACTCACTGTGTAACTGTACAGAGTCACTGTTTATTCAGGGTAAGCGTCACTCACTGTGTAACTGTACAGAGTCACTGTTAATTCAGCAGGGTAAGGGCCACTCACTGTGTAACTGTACAGAGTCACTGTTTATTCAGGGTAAGGGTCACTCACTGTGTAACTGTACAGAATCACTGTATTTTCAGGGTAAGTGTCACTCACTGTGTAACTGTACAGAGTCACTGTTTATTCAGGGTAAGGGTCACTCACTGTGTAACTGTACAGAGTCACTGTTTATTCAGCAGGGTAAGGGCCAATCACTGTGTAACTGTACAGAGTCACTGTTTATTCAGCAGGGTAAGGGTCACTCACTGTAACTGTACAGAGTCACTGTTTATTCAGGGTAAGGGTCACTCACTGTGTAACTGTACAGAGTCACTGTTTATTCAGGGTGAGGGTCACTCACTCTAACTGTACAGAGTCACTGTTTATTCAGGGCAAGGGTCACTCACAGTGTAACTGTACAGAGTCACTGTTTATTCAGGGTAAGGGTCACTCACTGTGTAATTGTACAGAGTCACTGTTTATTCAGGGTGAGGGTCACTCACTGTGTAACTGTACAGAATCACTGTTTATTCAGGGTAAGTGTCACTCACTGTGTAACTGTACAGAGTCACTGTTTATTCAGGGTAAGGGTCACTCACTGTGTAACTGTACAGAGTCACTGTTTATTCAGGGTAAGGGTCACTCACTGTGTAACTGTACAGAGTCACTGTTTATTCAGGGTAAGGGTCACTCACTGTGTAACTGTACAGAGTCACTGTTTATTCAGGGTAAGGGTCACTCACTGTGTAACTGTACAGAATCACTGTTTATTCAGGGTAAGTGTCACTCACTGTGTAACTGTACAGAGTCACTGTTTATTCAGGGTAAGGGTCACTCACTGTGTAACTGTACAGAGTCACTGTTTAGTCAGGGTAAGTGTCACTCACTGTGTAACTGTACAGAGTCACTGTTTATTCAGGGTAAGGGTCACTCACTGTGTAACTGTACAGAGTCACTGTTAATTCAGCAGGGTAAGGGCCACTCACTGTGTAACTGTACAGAGTCACTGTTTATTCAGGGTAAGGGTCACTCACTGTGTAACTGTACAGAATCACTGTTTATTCAGGGTAAGTGTCACTCACTGTGTAACTGTACAGAGTCACTGTTTATTCAGGGTAAGGGTCACTCACTGTGTAACTGTACAGAGTCACTGTTTATTCAGCAGGGTAAGGGCCAATCACTGTGTAACTGTACAGAGTCACTGTTTATTCAGCAGGGTAAGGGTCACTCACTGTAACTGTACAGAGTCACTGTTTATTCAGGGTAAGGGTCACTCACTGTGTAACTGTACAGAGTCACTGTTTATTCAGGGTGAGGGTCACTCACTCTAACTGTACAGAGTCACTGTTTATTCAGGGCAAGGGTCACTCACAGTGTAACTGTACAGAGTCACTGTTTATTCAGGGTAAGGGTCACTCACTGTGTAATTGTACAGAGTCACTGTTTATTCAGGGTGAGGGTCACTCACTCTAACTGTACAGAGTCACTGTTTATTCAGGGCAAGGGTCACTCACAGTGTAACTGTACAGAGTCACTGTTTATTCAGGGTGAGGGTCACTCACTCTAACTGTACAGAGTCACTGTTTATTCAGGGCAAGGGTCACTCACAGTGTAACTGTACAGAGTCACTGTTTATTCAGGGTAAAGGTCACTCACTGTGTAACTGTACAGAGTCACTGTTTATTCCGGGTAAGGGTCACTCACTGTGTAACTGTACAGAGTCACTGTTTATTCAGGGTAAGGGTCACTCACTGTGTAACTGTACAGAGTCACTGTTTATTCAGGGTGAGGGTCACTCACTCTAACTGTACAGAGTCACTGTTTATTCAGGGTAAGGGTCACTCACTGTGTAACTGTACAGAGTCACTGTTTATTCAGGGTAAGGGTCACTCACTGTGTAACTGTACAGAGTCACTGTTTATTCAGGGTAAGGGTCACTCACTGTGTAACTGTACAGAGTCACTGTTTATTCAGGGTAAGTGTCAGTCACTGTAACTGTACAGAGTCACTGTTTATTCAGGGTAAGGGTCACTCACTGTGTAATTGTACAGAGTCACTGTTTATTCAGGGTAAGGGTCACTCACTGTAACTGTACAGAGTCACTGTTTATTCAGGGTAAGGGTCACTCACTGTGTAACTGTACAGAATCACTGTTTATTCAGCAGGGTAAGGGCCACTCACTGTGTAACTGTACAGAATCACTGTTTATTCAGCAGGGTAAGGGTCACTCACTGTAATTGTACAGAGTCACTGTTTATTCAGGGTAAGGGTCACTCACTGTAACTGTACAGAGTCACTGTTTATTCAGCAGGGTAAGGGTCACTCACTGTAATTGTACAGAGTCACTGTTTATTCAGGGTAAGGGTCACTCACAGTGTAACTGTACAGAGTCACTGTTTATTCAGGGTAAGGGTCACTCACTGTGTAACTGTACAGAGTCACTGTTTATTCAGGGTAAGGGTCACTCACAGTGTAACTGTACAGAGTCACTGTTTATTCAGGGTAAGGGTCACTCACTCTAACTGTACAGAGTCACTGTTTATTCAGGGCAAGGGTCACTCACAGTGTAACTGTACAGAGTCACTGTTTATTCAGGGTGAGGGTCACTCACTGTGTAACTGTACAGAGTCACTGTTTATTCAGGGTAAGGGTCACTCACTGTGTAACTGTACAGAGTCACTGTTTATTCAGGGTAAGGGTCACTCACTGTGTAACTGTACAGAGTCACTGTTTATTCAGGGTAAGGGTCACTCACAGTGTAACTGTACAGAGTCACTGTTTATTCAGGGTAAGGGTCACTCACTGTGTAACTGTACAGAGTCACTGTTTATTCAGGGTAAGGGTCACTCACTGTGTAACTGTACAGAGTCACTGTTTATTCAGGGTAAGGGTCACTCACTGTGTAACTGTACAGAGTCACTGTTTATTCAGGGTAAGGGTCAGTCACTGTAACTGTACAGAGTCACTGTTTATTCAGGGTAAGGGTCACTCACTGTGTAATTGTACAGAGTCACTGTTTATTCAGGGTAAGGGTCACTCACTGTGTAATTGTACAGAGTCACTGTTTATTCAGGGTAAGGGTCACTCACTGTGTAACTGTACAGAGTCACTGTTTATTCAGGGTAAGGGTCACTCACTGTGTAACTGTACAGAATCACTGTTTATTCAGCAGGGTAAGGGCCACTCACTGTGTAACTGTACAGAATCACTGTTTATTCAGCAGGGTAAGGGTCACTCACTGTAATTGTACAGAGTCACTGTTTATTCAGGGTAAGGGTCACTCACTGTAACTGTACAGAGTCACTGTTTATTCAGCAGGGTAAGGGTCACTCACTGTAATTGTACAGAGTCACTGTTTATTCAGGGTAAGGGTCACTCACTGTGTAACTGTGCAGAGCCACTGTTTATTCAGCAGGGTAAGGGTCACTCACTGTAATTGTACAGAGTCACTGTTTATTCAGGGTAAGGGTCACTCACTGTGTAACTGTGCAGAGCCACTGTTTATTCAGCAGGGTAAGGGGTCACTCACTGTAATTGTACAGAGTCACTGTTTATTCAGGGTAAGGGTCACTCACTGTGTAACTGTACAGAGCCACTGTTTATTCAGCAGGGTAAGGGTCACTCACTGTGTAACTGTACAGAGTCACTGTTTATTCAGGGTAAGGGCCACTCACTGTAACTGTACAGAGCCACTGTTTATTCAGCAGGGTAAGGGTCACTCACTGTAATTGTACAGAGTCACTGTTTATTCAGGGTAAGGGTCACTCACTGTGTAACTGTACAGAGCCACTGTTTATTCAGCAGGGTAAGGGTCACTCACTGTAACTGTACAGAGTCACTGTTTATTCAGGGTAAGGGTCACTCACTGTAACTGTACAGAGTCACTGTTTATTCAGGGTAGGGTCACTCACTGTGTAATTGTACAGAATCATTGTTTATTCAGGGTAAGAGTCACTTTGTAACTGCATAGAGTTGCTGTTTATTCAAGAAATGGTGAAAATCCTTCTGTTAAGTAAAAATAAACGAAATATGACACATTCTGATTATTAATCTGCAGGGATGTTAATGCAGGTTATCAAACAGGCTCTGGGCTGACTCTCCTCACAGAGTATGTCATGCCCTCATCTGCATATATTTCAGTAAACAAACTGCAGGAAAGGTTTGAAATAAATATTTGATAGATTTCTTTCTGTTCTGTAAGAGCGACAGTCTCCAGGTGAGTGGGTCTTGGATTTTTCTTCTTTCCATCCCAGGTCAGGCAGGGAGGGAGTAAGCGATCCCCTGCATCGTCCTCACATCTCTGCTGCTGGCTTCTCACTCCGTGGAATTCTAATTCACAACAGTTTCATTTCAATTTACATAAAGTTGCTTTTGCTGGCGTGAGATGAAGGAGATTGTGTCTGAAATCCGATTCTCCAACTAACAGAAAGCAGCTTCCCACTGGGAATGATCCCGTGCCGCCTGATCCCAGCAACATCTGGGAGGTCCCACAACGTGACAGGTAAAGCACGGGTTAGATATAGATAAAAGCTCCCTCTACACTGTCCCCATCAAACCCTCCCAGGGCAATGACAGCACGGGTTAGATACAGAGTAAAACTCGCTCTACACTGTCCCATCAATCATCCCAGGACAGGTACAGCACGGGTTAGATACAGAGTAAAGCTCCCTCTACACTGTCGAATAAAACACTCCCAGGGCAGGTACAGCACGAGTTAGATACAGAGTAAAGCTCCCTCTACACTGTCCCATCAAACACTCCCAGGGCAGATACAGCACGGGTTAGATACAGAGTAAAGCTCCCTCTACACTGTCCCATCAAACACTCCCAGGGCAGGTACAGCACGGGTTAGATACAGAGTAAAGCTCCCTCTACGCTGTCCCATCAAACACTCCCAGGGCAGGTACAGCACGGGTTAGATACAGAGTAAAACTCGCTCTAGACTGTCCCATCAAACACTCCCAGGGCAGGGACAGCATGGGCTGGATACAGAGTAAAGCTCCCTCTACACTGTCCCATCAATCATCCCAGGACAGGTACAGCACGGGTTAGATACAGAGTAAAGCTCCCTCTACACTGTCCCATCAAACACTCCCAGGGCAGGTACAGCACGGGTTAGATACAAAGTAAAGCTCGCTCTACGCTGTCCCATCAAACACTCCCAGGGCAGGTACAGCATGGATTAGATACAGATTAAAGCTCCCTCTAGACTTACACATCAAACACTCCCAGGGTAGGTAAAGCACAGGTTAGATACAGAGTAAAGCTCCCTCTGCACTGTCCCATCAAACACTCCCAGGGCAGGTACAGCACGGGTTAGATACAGAGTAAAGCTCCCTCTACACTGTCCCAACGAACAATCCCAGGCCAGGTACAGCAAAGGGTTAGATACAGAGTAAAGCTCCCTCTACACTGTCCCATCAAACACACCCAGGGCAGGGACAGCACGGGTTAGATACATAAGAACATAATAAATAGGAGCATGAGTAGTCCATTTGGCCCCTCGAGCCTGCTCCGCCATTCAATAAGATCATGACTGATCTTCGACCTCAACTCCACTTTCCTGCATTATCCCCATATCCCTTGATTCCCTTAATATTCAAAAATCTATCAAGCTCTGTCTTGAATATACTCAACGACTGAGCCTCCACAGCTCTCTTGGGAAGAGAATTCCAAAGATTCACCACCCTCTGAGTGAAGAAATTTCTCCTCATCTCAGTCCCAAATGGCTGACCCCTTATCCTGAGACTGTGACCCCTGGTTCTAGACTCCCCAGCCCGGGGAAACATCCTCCCGGCATCTACCCTGTCAAGCCCTGTAAGAATGTTGTATGTTTCAATGAGATCACCTCTCATTCTTCTAAACTCTAGAGAATATAGGCCTAGTCTACTCAATCTCTCCTCATTGGACAATCCCCCCATCCCAGGAACCAGTCTGGTGAACCTTCGTTGCACTCCCTCTATGGCAAGTATATCCTTCCTTAGGTAAGGAGACCAGAACTGTACACAATACTCCAGGTGTGGTCTCACCAGGGCCCTATATAATTGCAGTAAGACATCTTTACTCTTATACTCAAATCCTCTTGTAATAAAGGCCAACATACCATTTGCTTTCCTAATTGCTTGCTGTACCTGCATGTTAACTTTCAGTGATTCGTGTACAAGGACACCCAGGTCCCTCTGAACACCAACATTTCCCAATCTCTCACCATTTAAAAAATACTCTGCTTTTCTATTTATCCTACCAAAGTGGATAACTTCACATTTCTCCACATTATATTCCATTTGCCATGTTCTTACCCACTCACCTAGCCTGTCTATATCCCATTGAAGCCTCCTTGCATCCATCTCACAACTTACATTCCCACCCAGCTTTGTATCAGCAGCAAACTTGGATATATTACATTTGGTCCCCTCATCCAAATCATTGATGTAGATTGTGAATAGCTGAGGCCCAAGCACTGATCCTTGTGGTACCCCACTAGTTACAGCCTGCCAACCCAAAAATGTCCCATTTATTCCTACTCTCTGTTTTCTGTCTGTTAACCAATCCTCAATCCATGCTAGTATATTACCACCAATCCCATGAGCCCCAATTTTGTTTAATAACCACTTGTGTGGCACCTTATCGAATGCCTTCTGAAAATCCAAATACACCACATCCACTGGTTCCCCCTTATCTATTCTGCTAATTACAACCTCAAAAAACTCTAACAGATTTGTCAAACACAATTTCCCTTTCATAAATCGGTGTTGACTCTGCCCAATCCTATTATTATTTTCTAAATGTCCTGCTACCACATCATTAATAATAGATTCTAGCATTTTCCCTACTACTGATGTCAGGCTAACTGGTCTGTTGTTCCCCGCTTTCTCTCTCCCTCCTTTCTTAAATGCTGGGGTTACATTTGCTAATTCCAATCCATGGGAACCGCTTTAGAATCTATGGAATTTTTGAAAATGACAACCAATGCACCCACTATCTCTATAGCAACCTCTTTCAAAACCCTAGGATGTAGGCCATGAGGTCCAGCAGATTTATTGGCTTTCAATCCAGTACTTTTTTTTACTAATACAGTACTAATTTCTTTCAGTTCCTCATTCTCACTAGAGCCTTGGTTCTCCACTATTTCCAGGAAGTTTTTTGTGTCTACTTCCGTAAAGACAGACACAAAGGGCAGGATTTTCATTGTGCCGTGGAGTTGGGATTGGAGGCATGCGGGGGGTTAAAATCCCCAAATCAGGGGTCCCGACCCCATCCCGCACCCAAACCCGCCTCCATGCCAGTTTCAAAGGAGGCGGGTACCCGCCCCGCACTGGGACCCGCCTACCCGAGGCGGGAAGGGATTAGTGCCAATTAACTGCCTGTTAACAGGTAGTTAACAGTCAGTTTTTAGCCTAATCCCTATTTTGAAGGTTGAAGTATGGGATTCCCGATGGCTCCAAACCACGCCAAGTTAGAGGAGGCGGGCCATCAGGTTGAAGGACTTGGAGGGGTCGAGATGTCGATGTTCAGGTGAGTGATGTGTGCATGAGTGCAAAGGTAAGTGTGTTTGGTGTGTCTAAAGTGATTAAAGAAGTGTAAATTACCTTTTCAGCCTTCCTTCCTTTAGGTCCTGGGAGTCCCTCATCTCACCGGCACAGAAAGCAGAATGGCTGCGAACTGCCAAAAGGGACAGCCTTCAGCTTTCTGTGCAGGAGAGATTTCTAACTGAGTCTGTGGAGAAGGACTCAGGTTAGAAGTAAGGCTGTCAGTGTTTGTCAGCTTCAAACAGCTGTGAAACGCTGATATTTCATCTGTCAAAATCTCTTGACAGATGAAATTTCAGTCTGTGACGTCACCTGTTTCCGGGTGGCCCTTAATTGGCCTGCTGAGCCCGCTGGGTGGGCTCAACAAGGTCAATTAAGTTAAAATCACGTGAATTGGCCGCATCTCGATGGAGGCGGGACTACAACCCCGAAAGTTGTAGTCCCGCCTCCAACCCGACGCCTGAGTTAAATTCCTGCCCAAAGTATTTGTTTAATTTCTCTGCCATTTCCTTATTCCCCATTATAATTTCTCCTGTCTCAGCCTGTAAGAGACCCACATTTACTTTCGCTAATCTTTTCCTTTTTACATACCTGTAGAAGCTTTTACAGTCTGTTTTTATGTCTCTCACTAGTTTACTCTCATATTCTATTTTTCCTTTCTTTATCAATTTCTTGGTCCTCCTTTGCTGAATTCTAAAATCCTCCCAATCCTCAGGCTTACTACTCTTTTTGGCAACATTATAAGTCTCTACCTTTGATCTAATACTATCTTTATCTTCTCTTGTTAGCCACGGTTGGACCATTTTCCTGTGGGGCTTTTGTGCCTTAAAGGAATGTATATTTGTTGTAAATTATGTATTAATTCTTTAAATGCTAGCCATTGCTTCTCTACTGTCATACCTTTTAACGTAGTTTCCCAATCTACCTTACCCAACTCGCCCCTCATACCTACGTAGTTTGCTTTGTTTAGATTTAAGACCCTAGTTTTGGATTTAACTAAATCACTTTCAATCTCAATATAAAATTCTATCATATTATGGTCACTCTTCCCTAAAGGCCCCTTTACTACAAGGTTATTAATTAACCCTTTCTCATTGCACAATACTAGATCTAAAATAGTCTGTTCCCTAGTTGGATCCTCAACATACTGATCTAGAAATCTATCTTGCATACATTCCATGAATTTGTTCTCCACACCATTACTGCAAATTTGGTTTGCCCAGTCTGTATATAGATTAAAGTCCCCCATGATTACTGTATTACCCTTGTTACATGTGCATCTAATTTCCTGATTTATACCCTGCCCTACATTACAACTACAATTTGGGGGCCTATAAACAACTTCCACCAATATTTTCTGCCCCTTGCATGTTTCTTAGCTCCACCCAAACTGATTCGACTTCTTGATTTTCGGAGCTAAGATCCTTTCTCTCTACTGTCTTTATCCCATCCTTTATTATCAGGGCCCCTCCTCCTTTTCCATTTTGCCTGTCTCTTCTAAAAGTTAAGTATCCTGGAATATTTAGTTCCCAACCTTGGCCACTTTGCAACCACATCTCTGTTATGGCTATTAGATAAACCTGTTAATTTCTATCTGCGCTATTAATTCATCTATTTTGTTGTGAATGCTTCGCGCATTCACATATCGTGCCTTTAGCTTAGACTTACTTCTATTTTTCCCTGATGTCACCTTAGTCACTGATGCCTTATTTCCTTTGTTACTCTCTCTGACCCTTCATGACCCACTCTGCCTGTTTTTACCCCAAACTCTAACCTGCTCCAGAGCCTTGACATTTCTCTCACTGCTTTTAAATTTACTCTTTCCTGAATCCTCTCACACAGAGTAAAGCTCCCTCTACACTGTCCCACCAAACACTCCCAGGGCAGGTACAGCACGGGTTAGATACAGAGTAAAGCTCCCTCTACACTGTCCCATCAAACACTCCCAGGGCAGGTACAGCACGGGTTAGATACAGAGTAAAGCTCCCTCTACACTGTCCCACCAAACACTCCCAGGGCAGGTGCAGCATGGGTTAGATACAGGGTAAAGCTCCCTCTACACTGTCCCACCAAACACTCCCAGGGCAGGTACAGCACGGGTTAGATACAGGGTAAAGCTCCCTCTACACTGTCCCACCAAACACTCCCAGGGCAGGTACAGCACGGGTTAGATACAGAGTAAAGCTCCCTCTACACTGTCCCACCAAACACTCCCAGGGCAGGTACAGCATGGGTTAGATACAGGGTAAAGCTCCCTCTACACTGTCCCCATCAAACACACCCAGGGCAGGTACCGCACGGGTTAGGTACAGAGTAAAGCTCCCTCTACACTGTCCCATCAAATATTTCCAGGGCAGGTACCGCACGGGTTAGATACAGAGTAAAGCTCCCTCTACACTGTCCCATCAAACACTCCCGGGGCAGGTACAGCACGGATTAGATACAGAGTAAAGCTCCCTCTACACTGTCCCATCAAACACTCCCAGGGCAGGTACAGCACGGGTTAGATACAGAGTAAAGCTCCCTCTACACTGTCCCATCAAACACTTCCAGGGCAGGTACCGCACGGGTTAGATACAGAGTAAAGCTCCCTCTACACTGTCCCATCAAACACTCCCGGGGCAGGTACAGCACGGGTTAGATACAGAGTAAAGCTCCGTCTACACTGTCCCATCAAACACTTCCAGGGCAGGTACCGCACGGGTTAGATACAGAGTAAAGCTCCCTCTACACTGTGCCATCAAACACTCCCAGGGCAGGTACAGCACGGGTTAGATACAGAGTAAAGCTACCTCTACACTGTCCCATCAAACACTCCCAGGGTAGGTACAGCATGGATTAAATACAGAATAAATCTCCCTCTACACTGTCCAGTCAGACACGCCCAGGGCAGGTACAGCATGGGTTAGATACACAGCAAAGCTCCCTCTACACTGTCCCCATCAAACACTGCCAGGGCATGTACAGCACGGGTTAGATACAGAGTAAATCTCCCGCTGCACTGTCCCATCAATCACTCCCAGGGCAGGTACAGCACAGGTTAGATACAGAGTAAAGCTCCCTCTACGCTGTCCCATCAAACACTCCCAGGGCAGGCACTACACGGGTTAGATACAGAGTAACGTTCACTCTACATTCTCCTGTCAAACACTCCCAGATCAGGTACAGCATGGGTTAGATACAGAGTAAGAGGGAAAAATTCAGTATCGCCCCATTTGGGGCGCCATTATCGGCCGTGTGCAAAGTTTAGCGCCTGCCGCTAATTATCGCCTCCGACGGCAAACTTGGCTATTATCGCCTCTGGAGATGATTGGAGCGCGATATCAGGTGCTTCACACCTGTCTTAAGGTGCAAAGGCCGAGGAGCGAGGCGCTACCTCAGAGTGCTGGCGAAGCAAGAAAGGGCAAATGAAAATGAACCTGCAAAGTGCTGCTCATTACCCTAAACCACTTCACACAGTGTTGAATCTCTCCAGAAGTCTCTCTCTCTCTCTCTCAGAATGCGTGGTGCAAAAATGTCACACAAAAAAAAAGGCAGGAAGCGGTCGCCTTTAAATAGCGCTCCCCCCAGTCCCTTCCTGACTGCAAAACGCTCCCCTCTACCTGTCGTTGCTAGCGGCAGGCGGTAAGGCAGGGGGCGCCACTCAATATCCGGCCCGGGATGCTACCAGGGCGTTGTGCACTCGATTGATGCCACAATCTGCCGGCGCAGGAGGTCATAGCGGTAGTGTTTAGCGCCACCGCAAAAATGTCTAGTTAATATCGCGAGCGGTGCAAATATCGCCGCGCACGGGCGCTAGTTGCTTTGCGCCCCATTAGCGCCCTCTAAAGGCGCTAACGGGAGACGCTAAACAACAGAATTTTTCCCCCTAAATCTCCCTCTACACTGTCCTATCAAGCACTTACATTGGAGGTACTGCACAAGTTATTTACAGAGTAAAGTTCCCTCTACACTGTCCCATCAAACACTCCCAGGGCAGGTACAGCACGTGTTAGATACTGAGTAAAGCTCCCTCTACACTGTCCCATCAAACACTCCCAGGGCAGGTACAGCACGGGTTAGATACAGAGTAAAGCTCCCTCGACACTGTCCCATGAAACACTCCCACGGCAGGTACAGCACGGATTAGACACAGAGCAAAGCTCCCTCTACACTGTCCCATCAAACACTCCCAGGGCAGGAACAGAACGGGTTCGATACAGAGTAAAGCTCCTTCTACACTGTCCCATCAAACACTCCCAGGGCAGGTACAGCACTGGTTAGATACAGAGTAAAGCACCCTCTACACTGTCCCATCAAACACTCCCAGGGCAGATACAGCACGGGTTAGATACTGAGTAAAGCTCCCTCTACACTGTCCCATCAAACACTCCCAGGGCAGGTACAGCACGGGTTAGATACAGAGTAAAGCTCCCTCGACACTGTCCCATGAAACACTCCCACGGCAGGTACAGCACGGATTAGACACAGAGCAAAGCTCCCTCTACACTGTCCCATCAAACACTCCCAGGGCAGGAACAGAACGGGTTCGATACAGAGTAAAGCTCCCTCTACACTGTCCCATCAAACACTCCCAGGGCAGGTACAGCACTGGTTAGATACAGAGTAAAGCACCCTCTACACTGTCCCATCAAACATTCCCAGGGCAGATACAGCACGGGTTAGATACAGAGTAAAGCACCCTCTACACTGTCCCATCAAACACTCCCAGGGCAGGTACAGCACGGGTTAGATACAGAGTAAAGCTCCCTCTACACTGTCCCATCAAACACTCCCAGGGCAGGTACAGCACGGGTTGGATACAGAGTAAAGCTCCCTCTACACTGTCCAATCAAACACTCCCAGGGCAGGTACAGCACGGGTTAGATACAGACTAAAGCTCCCTCTACACTGTCCCATCAAACACTCCCAGGGCAGGTACAGCACGGGTTAGATACAGAGTAAAGCTCCCGCTACACTGTCCCATCAAACACTCCCAGGGCAGGTACAGCACGGGGTTAGATACAGAGTAAAGCTCCCTCTACACTGTCCCATCAAACACTCCCAGGGCAGGTACAGCATGGGTTAGATACAGAGTAAAGCTCCCTCTACACTGTCCCATCAAACACTCCCAGGGCAGGGACAGCACGGGTTAGATACAGAATAAATTTTTATCTGCCTGATGCCTATGATCCTCTCCTGACCCACCCGTTCATTGAGATGCTGATGTGATGAAATCTGTGGCTTCCTCACATGGAATGAGTTTACTCAAGGGTCAAATGCTGACAGTAAATGAGAATCGTCAGGCAGAATATTCCATCAATAAGGATTGCCTCGTCACTCCATAATTGGAGACTAACACAGGATCCTTCTTGAGAGTTCGTTGCCCTGAGGCTGATATTCTCCCAGAACAGCCAACGAATCCAGCATTGACTATGGCGTAAGATGCAGCTTTGGCATCTGTTCGAGCTTCAGCTCTCCCCAGTGTTGCACACAGCACTGGAACTAGACTATCCAGAGAAATCACACTCTTTACATTCAGCTCGAGTCCTGCCAGGAACTGTAAGATTCAGCCGTGGCTGAGAGTTGGCACATCAACCTGAATGCGTGCTGCCAAAGCTCTCCCCTGTACCACTCCACTGTGCACCGGTGGCATACTAATTCAGATATTGAAAAGAGCAGAAATTGCTTAACGATCGAATGTTAAAGAAAGAATCTCAGGTCTAAAAAATTATGCCTGATTCTGGATGGATGTTCAGTTTCACAAACAGTGACTTACGCTCAATCCCTTGTTCAGGAATGTGAATGTGAAAAATTCCTTTACTTTTGAATTTCTGTTGCTGCTGATGTGAATCAATTCATTATTTTACATCCACACCTCCTCACTGTGGATTGTGACCATTAATCATGCGTTGTGATGTGGAGCTCTCAAATGGAAATGTAATTTAGTTGTTAATCAGTATAGCATTATATCCATATTAATGTGCAGTAATATTAATATATATTACCAGGTACAGACACCCCATATACCCGATAGACACCCCATATACCCGATAGACACCCCATAAACCCGATAGACACCCCGTATACCCGATAGACACCCCATATACCCGATACACACCCCATATACCCAATAGACACCCCATAAACCCCATAGACACCCCATAAACCCAATAGACACCCCATATAGTCAATAGACACCCCATAAACCCAATAGACACCCCATAAACACGACAGACACCCCATATACCCGATAGAAACCCCATTTACCCGATAGACACCCCATACACCCGATAGACACCCCATATATCCAATAGACACCCCATATACCCGATAGACACCCCATATAACTGATAGACACCCTATAAACCTAATAGACATTCTATAAACCCAATAGCCACCCTATAAAACCAATAGATACCCCATATACCCCATAGACACCCCATATACCAGCTAGACATCCTATAAACCTAATAGACACCCCATATACCCAATAGACACCCCATATACCCTTTGGACACCCTATAAACCTAGTAGACACTCTATAAACCCAATAGCCACACTATAAACCCAATAGACACCCCATATATCTGATATGTGGTGTATATGCCTTTAAGAGCCCCCTGTGTACTGTAATGCCGGTAATGGCCACTCGGGCTATATAAGCCTGTATATTGTCTTGTATCTGTTAGTACACCTCCAGACTTTGTTCAGTAAATAAACACCTGTGAAACCTACTCCTGCCTTCCGTGTCTCTATTAACACATGGATACAACAGTGGCGACGAATCAGAAACGAACCTACCTGCAATTCAGCAGCACCTCAAGGAAATCGATTCCTCAGACGAAAGTCGAAGAAAAGCAAGAAAGAAAAATAAAAAATAAAAAAACTGTGGTTTCACCAGCTAGCCGAGCTGGTGGCAGGTACTGCAATAATCCTTCCTGGGTGGCGGGCTGGGGCTCCATCGGCTGGCTCTGCAGCGGGGCCGAGCAGCGAAGGCGGAGGCAAACAGAGACAGAGGGGGGGAGCATTCGGGAGACGGCCGGCGCTGCAAAGCAGGTCGGCGTTCGGACCAAGCAGAGGGGGGGAAAAGTCCCAGAGAGTCCGGCGGGAACGAGTCTCCACCTGTAAATAAAAACCGCGGAAAACAGCGTTGTCAGCAGCAGCAGCGGCGGGAAAGCGCGGGAAGTGCCATTTTTTTTCAGGATGCCTAAGGCTGGCAATATTAATGCTTTCGATAACGATATAGAGGATTGGACCACATATGTGGAAAGAGTGGAGGTATATTGCACAGCAAATAGAATAGAAAATGATAAAAAGGCATCAGTACTTCTAAATCTAATGGGCGCAAGGACATACGGGCTGTTACGAAACTGAATCACTCCAGCCAAACCAAAGGACAAGAATTTTAAGGAGATTGTTGATACCCTACAGGAGCACTTAAACCCAACACCGCTGCTGATAGCGGAACGATTCAAATTCTTCAAGAGGAATCAGCACAAGAATGAAAGTAACGCTGATTACCTCACCGAATTAAGGAAGCTATCAAAGCACTGCCAATTCGGGGCAGGACTGGCAGATTCTCTTCGAGACAAATTCATCTGCGGTCTCCTAAGTGAAGGAACACAGAAAAGGCTACTTTCTGAGAAAGATTTGACACTGGACAAGGCTTTCAGTATGGCTGTATCATACGAAGCAGCTGCAAGAGGAGCTGCAGAGATACAGCAAAAGACAAAGGACTTTGGCACCCATGAAATGACACAGGGTTTCGAGAGATGTTATCGCTGCGGCAGATCCACCCATGACCAGAGGGACTGCTGGTTCAAGGACAAAGCATGCAGGCAATGCGGAAAGATTGGACACATTGCACGGGTATGCCGATCTGGACACAAAAAATCCATGGACAGGAAAAAAATCAATAAGGGAAAGTACAGAAAGGTACAAATGATGACGGACAGTAGCTCCGAAGACCAGAAGAGCGATAGCGACTCCGGAAACAAGAGGCTAAGCTGTCTCAAATTACATAATGTAATTGCCAAAGAAGATTACCAGACCATTTGGGTTACCCTCACGATAGCGGGGTCCCCAGTTAAAATGGAGCTAGATACAGGATCAGCTCTGACCGTCATAAATCGACGGGATTACGAGCGGCTATTTCTGCATATACCTTTGAAAGACACATCCATTATTTTGAAAACATATACGGGGCAGAAATAAGGGTGCCTGTTGTATACAACGGCAAGGAAATACAGAAGTTGTATTTATATGTTCTGCAAGATGGTGGTCCACCGCTGTTGGGACGTGAATGGATCAGGAAGATACGTTTAGACTGGTACTCCATTCAGGCACTGGCGGTGACCAGTAAGAGAAAAAATGAGGATGACGTCATACCTGAACGATTAAAAGACATCTTGGCCAACGCCAAGGAAGTGTTTCAACAGAAACTAGGAACCTTGAAAGGCATCACCGCCTCAATAAAAGTGGAAGATGCGGCAATTCCCAAGTTTTTTAAGGCAAGGCCGATGCCATACGCAATTCGTCCAGCAGTCGAGGCAGAGCTGGAGAATTTGGAAAAGGCAGGCGTATTATCCAAGATAGATTGGAGCGAGTGGGCAACACCCATCGTCCCGGTCATGAAGAAAACGTTGAATAATGATAAATCTGAAGAACAGAGAAAAATTAGCAACTGTGGGGACTTCAAGGTGACTGTAAACCCGGTCCTTCACACGGTACGGTATCCTCTTCCGAGGATAGAAGATATTTTCGCCTCACTATCCGGAGGGAAACGTTTCACCAAAATTGACTTGGCACAGGCATATCTACAGATGGAGGTTGAAGAGGCCTCTAAAAAGTATCTCACGATAAATACACACAAAGGCCTGTACCAGTACAATCGACTGGTTTTCGGAGTAGCATCAGCTCCAGCTATCTGGCAAAGAGCTATGGAGCAAGTCCTCCAAGGGATTCCGGGGACTCAATGCTACCTAGACGACATCCTTGTAACAGGAGAAAACGACAACGAGCACCTTGCCAATTTGGAGCAGGTGCTCACTAAGCTGAGAGAACGGGGCCTACGAGCAAATCGCCCCAAGTGCAAATTTTTCCAGAAACAAATATCATATTGTGGCCACATAATTAACGAGGAAGGGTTGCATAAGTCACCTGAAAAAATTGAAGCGGTCATAAAAGCCCCAGCACCTGAAAATGTCTCACAATTAAGGTCATTCCTGGGATTAATAAATTACTATCATAAATTTTTGCCGAACTTGTCAACTCTTCTGCACGCTCTTAACGAACTGCTACAAACGGGAGTAATTTGGAAATGGAGCGAAGACTGTAAACGTGCCTTCCATAAATGCAAAGGCTTGATCACGTCCAAGGAAGTTTTGGCTCATTACAACCCATCACTGCCAATCAGACAGGCATGCGATGCATCCCCTTACGGCGTAGGTGCGGTATTATCGCATAGATTCCCTGATGGCTTGGAGCGGCCAATAGCTTTTGCGTCACGCTCATTGAACTCAGCTGAGCGTAACTATGCCCAGATCGACAGGGAAGCACTCAGCCTGGTATGGGGTGTGAAGAAATTCAACCATTACCTACACGGACAAAAATTTACCTTGTTGACTGACCATCAACCCCTCGTCTCCATATTCAACCCTAAAAAGGGTGTTCCCATTATGACAGCGCAAAGGCTACAGAGGTGGTCCCTTTTCCTAGGGGCACACCAATATGACATAGAATACAAAGGATCAAAACAGCATGGGAATGCTGACGGTTTATCGCGCCTACCGTTGCCAACGGTAGAAGAGGCACCTACAGTAGACCCAGTGGAGATGTTCCACTCAACCATAGTGGAATGTCTACCAGTAACAAATTCTGCCATTGAAAAGGAAACGAGAAATGACCCGACTCTCTCACGAGTCTACGATTTAACGGTGAAGGGATGGCCAGCACATGGCGAACCACTATTGCCAGCATTCTCGCAAAGAAGAGAACAGCTGTCAGTGTGCCGAGGAACCTTGATGTGTGGATCCAGAGTGGTGATTCCACCTAAACTCCAGGATAAAGTGCTAAAGGAGCTTCACGAGGGGCATCTGGGTGGAGTGAAAATGAAGAACCTAGCCAGAGCGTTTGTGTGGTGGCCAGGTATCGATGGAGAAATCGAAGAAATGGCCAAGAGCTGCCTAGGATGCCAGAAGGTCCAAAGCGCCCCACCACAAGCCCCTCTACATCCATGGGAGTGGCCCTCATCTCCATGGCAAAGGGTACACATCGACTTTGCTGGTCCATTTATGGACTCAATGTTCTTAATCGCGGTTGATGCACACTCCAAGTGGCCGGAGGTAATAAAGATGTCCTCCACCACCACGGAAAAAACCATCACAGTATTAAGGACCATATTTGCCAGGAATGGGCTGCCTGAACAGATCTGTTCTGATAATGGACCACAATTTGTGTCCGAAGAATTCAGGAAGTTCTTAAAAAACAATGGGGTTAAGCACTACACGTCCGCCCCACACCATCCCGCCACCAATGGATTGGCTGAAAGGTTTGTCCAGACCTTCAAGAAGGCCATAAAGGCCATGGGTAATGAAGACATAAAACTTCAGCATAAGGTAGATAACTTCTTGTTTGCATACAGGAATGCAACACATGTGGTTACAAACCAAACTCCCGCCATGATGTTCTTCAATAGAAACCTAAGATGCCGGCTGGATTTGATCAAGCCAAACATCAGAAGGGACGTGGAGAACCGACAATTTCAAGGCATGAATGAAAGGCCAACTAGA
The DNA here is from genome assembly GCF_052327205.1 of Somniosus microcephalus. Classification (NCBI taxonomy): domain Eukaryota; kingdom Metazoa; phylum Chordata; class Chondrichthyes; order Squaliformes; family Somniosidae; genus Somniosus; species Somniosus microcephalus. The sequence goes on from NC_141010.1 coordinate 1,937,565, forward strand.
ACCTTCCAGATAGGTCAACAAGTTTTGGCCCAGGACTACCGTACCGAGAAATGGCAGCCTGGAACTATTTGCACACGACTAGGACCACTGATGTATACCGTGGACATTGGAGAAAGCATAATAAGGCGCCATGCTGACCAGATCATAGAGTCATCCGAAAAGGGACAACCTACACCACAACTCTATATGCCTAATGATGACGTAGAGATACCCATAGTATCTACCTCCGATCCGGTGATACCGGAACAAGATGAACCCGACACTGGCGTTCAAGCCGAATCAGCCTTGCCAAAAGAACCTACTACACCACCAGAAACTACTACACCACCGAGGCGTTATCCGGACCGAGTCAGGAAGCCTCCAGAGAGACTGACTTATAATTGATTAACTGCAGCAATGTGTAGATTATTGTTCTTGTAACATGTTAATTAATGATTACTTAAAATATTATGTACTGGTTGTCTAAAAGGGGAGGAATTGTGGTGTATGTGCCTTTAAGAGCCCCCTGTGTACTGTAATGCCGGTAATGGCCACTCGGGCTATATAAGCCTGTATATTGTCTTGTATCTGTTAGTTCACCTCCAGACTTTGTTCAGTAAACACCTGTGAAACCTACTCCTGCCTTCCGTGTCTCTATTAACACACGGATACAACATGATAGACACCCCATATACCTGATAGACACCTTATAAACCTAATAGACACTCTATAAACCCAATAGACACCCCACATACCCCATAGACACCCCATATACACGATAGACACCCCATAAAAAGAATAGACACCCCATAAACCCGATAGACATCCCATAAACCCGATAGACACCCCATATACCCGATAGACACCCCATATACCCAATGGACACCCCATATACCCGATAGACACCCCATATACCCAATAGACACCCCATATAGCCAATGGACATCCCATATACCCGATAGACACCTCATATACCCAATAGACACCCTGTTATAAATCTCATCATCAAGAAACTACTTACGAAATAACGCTGGAGGGCCAGCTGGTGGCGCCAACCAAGGAGTATAAATACTCAGGCGTGGGCCCCAGCTTGACAGCGACATTTTGTAAGACAAGGAACTAGTGAAGTACAACTAGATCTCCATGTTCTGAAACAAGTTGATTAAAGCCTTGCTTTATACTCAAACCAAGTGCGGAGTGAGTTTTATTACGTCACCCCACATACCCGATACACACCCCATATACCCCATAGACACCCCACATACCCCATAGACACCCCATATACCCCATAGACACCCCACATACCCCATAGACACCCCATATACCCCATAGACACCCCACATACCCCATAGACACCCCATATAACCCATAGACACCCCATGTACCCCATAGACACCCACATACCCCATAGACACCCCATAGACACCCCACATACCCCATAGACACCCCATATACCCCATAGACACCCCACATACCCCATAGACACCCCACATACCCCATAGACACCCCATATACCCCATAGACACCCCACATACCCCATAGACACCCCATATAACGAATAGACACCCCATATACCCCATAGACACCCCATATACCCCATAGACAACCCATATACCCCATAGACACCCCACATACACCATAGACACCCCATATACCCCATAGACACCCCATATACCCCATAGACACCCCATATACCCGATATACACCCCATATACCCCATAGACACCCCATATACCCCATAGACACCCCATATACCCCATAGACACCCCATATATCCCATAGACACCCCATATACCCCATAGACACCCCATAGACACCCCATATACCCCATAGACACCCCGTATACCCAATAGACACCCCGTATACCCCATAGACACCCCGTATACCCCATAGACACCCTGTATACCCCACAGACACCCCATGTACCCCATAGACACCCCACATACCCGATAGACACCCCATATAACCCATAGACACCCCACATAACCCATAGACACCCCATATACCCCATAGACACCCCATAGACACCCCATATACCCCATAGACACCCCGTATACCCCATAGACACCCCATATACCCCATAGACACCCCACATACCCCATAGACACCCCATATAACCCATAGACACCCCACATACCCCATAGACACTTCACATACCCCATAGACGCCCCATATACCCCACAGACACCCTACATACCCCATAGACACCCCATATAACCCATAGACACCCCACATACCCCATAGACACCCTATATACACCACAGACACCCCACATACCCCATAGACACCCCATATACCCCATAGACACCCCACACACCCCATAGACACGCCATATACCCCATAGACACCCCACATACACCATAGACACCCCACATACCCCATAGACACCCCATATACCCCATAGACACCCCATATACCCCATAGACAACCCATATACCCCATAGACACCCCATATACCCCATAGACACCCCATATAACCCATAGACACCCCATATACCCCATAGACACCCTGTTATAAATCTCATCATCAAGAAACTACTTATGAAATAACGCTGGAGGGCCAGCTGGTGGCGCCACCCAAGGAGTATAAATACTCAGGCGTGGGCCCCAGCTTGCCAGCGACATTTTGTAAGACAAGGAACTACTGAAGTACAACTAGACCTCCATGTTCTGAAACAAGTTGATTAAAGCCTTGCTTTATACTCCATCCAAGTGCGGAGTGAGTTTTATTACGTCACTCCAAATACCCGATAGACAACCCATATACCCCATAGACACCCCACATACCCCATAGACACTCCATATAACCCATAGACACCCCACATACCCCATAGACACCCCATATACCCCATAGACACCCCATATACCCCATAGGCAGCCCACATACCCCATAGACATGCCACATACCCCATAGACACCCCATATACCCCATAGACACCCCACATACCCCATAGACACCCCACATACCCCATAGACATCCCATATACCCCATAGACACCCCACATACCCCATAGACACCCCATATACCCCAAAGACACACTATATATCCCATAAACACACCATATACCCCATAGACACGCCATAGACACCCCATATACCCGATAGACACCCCATATACCCCATAGACACCCCGTATACCCCATAGACACCCCGTATACCCCATAGACACCCCATATACCCCATAGACATCCCATATACCCCATAGACACCCCACATACCCGATAGACACCCCATATACCCCATAGACACCCCATATACTCCATAGACACCCCATATACCCCATAGACACCCCCTATACCCCATGGACACCCCATATACCCCATAGACACCCCACATACCCCATAGACACCCCATATACCCGATATACACCCCATATACCCCATAGACATCCCATATACCCCATAGACACCCCACATACCCGATACACACCCCATATACCCCATAGACACCCCACATACCCCATAGACACCCCATATACCCCATAGACACCCCACATACCCCATAGACACCCCATATACCCCATAGACACCCCACATACCCCATAGACACCCCATATAACCCATAGACACCCCATGTACCCCATAGACACCCACATACCCCATAGACACCCCATAGACACCCCACATACCCCATAGACACCCCATATACCCCATAGACACCCCACATACCCCATAGACACCCCACATACCCCATAGACACCCCATATACCCCATAGACACCCCACATACCCCATAGACACCCCATATAACGAATAGACACCCCATATACCCCATAGACACCCCATATACCCCATAGACAACCCATATACCCCATAGACACCCCACATACACCATAGACACCCCATATACCCCATAGACACCCCATATACCCCATAGACACCCCATATACCCGATATACACCCCATATACCCCATAGACACCCCATATACCCCATAGACACCCCATATACCCCATAGACACCCCATATATCCCATAGACACCCCATATACCCCATAGACACCCCATATACCCCATAGACACCCCATATACCCCATAGACACCCCGTATACCCAATAGACACCCCGTATACCCCATAGACACCCCGTATACCCCATAGACACCCTGTATACCCCACAGACACCCCATGTACCCCATAGACACCCCACATACCCGATAGACACCCCATATAACCCATAGACACCCCACATAACCCATAGACACCCCACATACCCCATAGACACCCCACATACCCCATAGACACCCCATATAACCCATAGACACCCCACATACCCCATAGACACTTCACATACCCCATAGACGCCCCATAAACCCCACAGACACCCTACATACCCCATAGACACCCCATATAACCCATAGACACCCCACATACCCCATAGACACCCTATATACACCACAGACACCCCACATACCCCATAGACACCCCATATACCCCATAGACACCCCATAGACACGCCATATACCCCATAGACACCCCACATACACCATAGACACCCCACATACCCCATAGACACCCCATATACCCCATAGACACCCCATATACCCCATAGACAACCCATATACCCCATAGACACCCCATATACCCCATAGACACCCCATATAACCCATAGACACCCCATATACCCCATAGACACCCCGTATACCCCATAGACACCCTGTTATAAATCTCATCATCAAGAAACTACTTATGAAATAACGCTGGAGGGCCAGCTGGTGGCGCCACCCAAGGAGTATAAATACTCAGGCGTGGGCCCCAGCTTGCCAGCGACATTTTGTAAGACAAGGAACTACTGAAGTACAACTAGACCTCCATGTTCTGAAACAAGTTGATTAAAGCCTTGCTTTATACTCCATCCAAGTGCGGAGTGAGTTTTATTACGTCACTCCAAATACCCGATAGACAACCCATATACCCCATAGACACCCCACATACCCCATAGACACTCCATATAACCCATAGACACCCCACATACCCCATAGACACCCCATATACCCCATAGACACCCCATATACCCCATAGGCAGCCCACATACCCCATAGACATGCCACATACCCCATAGACACCCCATATACCCCATAGACACCCCACATACCCCATAGACACCCCACATACCCCATAGACACCCCATATACCCCATAGACACCCCACATACCCCATAGACACCCCATATACCCCAAAGACACACTATATATCCCATAAACACCCCATATACCCCCCATAGACACCCCATATACCCGATAGACACCCCATATACCCCATAGACACCCCATATACCCCATAGACACCCCGTATACCCCATAGACACCCCGTATACCCCATAGACACCCCATATACCCCATAGACATCCCATATACCCCATAGACACCCCACATACCCGATAGACACCCCATATACCCCATAGACACCCCATATACTCCATAGACACCCCATATACCCCATAGACACCCCCTATACCCCATGGACACCCCATATACCCCATAGACACCCATATACCCCATAGACACCCCACATACCCGATAGACACCCCGTATACCCGATAGGCACCCCGTATACCCGATAGGCACCCCATAGACACCCAGTATACCCCATAGACACCCCATATAACCCAAAGACACCCCACATACCCGATAGACAACCCACATACCCGATAGACACCCCGTATACCCCATATACCCCATAGACACCCCATATACCTGATAGACACCCCATATACCCCATAGACACCCCATATACCCCATAGACACCCCATATATCCCATAGACACCCCATATACCCCATAGACACCCCACATACCCCAAAGACACCCCACATACCCCAAAGACACCCCACATACCAGATAGACACCCCATATACGCGATAGACACCCCATATACCCAATGGACACCCATATACCCGATAGACACCCCACATACCCGATAGACAACCCACATACCCGATAGACACCCCGTATACCCCATAGACACCCCATATACCCCATAGACACCCCGTATACCTGATAGAGACCCCATATACCCCATAGACACCCCATATACCCCATAGACACCCCATATATCCCATAGACACCCCATATACCCAATGGACACCCCACATACCCGATAGACACCCCACATACCCTATAGACACCCCGTATACCCCATAGACACCCCATATACCCCATAGACACCCCATATACCCCATAGACACCCCGTGTACCCCATAGACACCCCGTATACCCCATAGACACCCCGTATACCCCATAGACACCCCATATACCCCATAGACACCCCATATACCCCATAGACACCCCATATACCCCATAGACACACCACATACCCGATAGACAACCCACATACCCGATAGACACCCCGTATACCCCATAGACACCCCATATACCCCATAGACACCCCATATACCCCATAGACACCCCACATACCCCATAGACACCCCATATACCCCATAGACACCCCACATACCCCAAAGACACCCCACACACCCAATAGACACCCCATATACGCGATAGACACCCCATATACCCAATGGACACCCCATATACCCGATAGACACCGCACATACCCGATAGACAACCCACATACCCGATAGACACCCCACATACCCCATAGACACCCCATATACCCCATAGACACCCCATATACCCCATAGACACCCCACATACCCCATAGACACTCCATATACCCGATAGACACCCCATATACCCAATGTACACCCCATATACCCGATAGACACCCCACATACCCGATAGACACCCCACATACCCGATAGACACCCCGTATACCCCATAGACACCCCATATACCCCATAGACACCCCATATATCCCATAGACACCCCATATACCCAATGGACACCCCACATACCCGATAGACACCCCACATACCCGATAGACACCCCATATACCCGATAGACACCCCATATACCCTATAGACACCCCGTATACCCCATAGACACCCCATATACCCCATAGACACCCCATATACCCCATAGACACCCCGTGTACCCCATAGACACCCCGTGTACCCCATAGACACCCCGTATACCCCATAGACACCCCGTATACCCCATAGACACCCCATATACCCCATAGACACCCCATATACCCCATAGACACCCCATATACCCCATAGACACACCACATACCCGATAGACAACCCACATACCCGATAGACACCCCGTATACCCCATAGACACCCCATATACCCCATAGACACCCCATATACCTGATAGACACCCCATATACCCCATAGACACCCCATATACCCCATAGACACCCCACATACCCCATAGACACCCCATATACCCCATAGACACCCCACATACCCCAAAGACACCCCACATACCCAATAGACACCCCATATACGCGATAGACACCCCATATACCCAATGGACACCCCATATACCCGATAGACACCGCACATACCCGATAGACAACCCACATACCCGATAGACACCCCACATACCCCATAGACACCCCATATACCCCATAGACACCCCATATACCCCATAGACACCCCACATACCCCATAGACACTCCATATACCCGATAGACACCCCATATACCCAATGTACACCCCATATACCCGATAGACACCCCACATACCCGATAGACACCCCACATACCCGATAGACACCCCGTATACCCCATAGACACCCCATATACCCCATAGACACCCCATATACCCGATAGACACCCCATATAACCCATAGACACCCCATATATCCCATAGACACCCCATATACCCCATAGACACCCCATATGCCCTATAGACACCCCATATACCCCATAGACACCCCATATACAATACAATACAATACAAATCGCTTTATTGGCATGATAAGGTACATCTTATGTTGCCAAAGCATCAAAATACATTTAGGGTTGAACACAAACGCGGTTCCATTCATACAGTGTATAAACCCCATAGACCCCATAGACACCCCATATACCCGATAGACACCCCATATACCCCATAGACACCCCATATACCCGATAGACACCCCATATACCCCATAGACACCCCATATATCCCATAGACACCCCATATACCCGATAGACACCCTGTATACCCGATAGGCACCCCATATACCCCATAGACACCCCATATACCCCATAGACACCCCATATACCCCATAGACACCCCATATACCCCATAGACACCCCATATACCCCAAAGACACCCCATATACCTGATAGACACCCCATATACCCGATAGACACCCCATAAATCCGATAGACACCCCATATACCCGATAGACACCCCATATACCCGATAGACACCCCATAGACATCCCATACACCCGATAGACACCCCATGCACCCGATAGACACCCCATATACCCGATATACACCCCATATACCTGATAGACACTCTATAAACCCAATAGCCACCATATATACCCGATAGACATCCCATATACCTGAGAGACACCCCATATACTCCATAGACACCCCATATACCCGATAGACACCCCATAAACCCAATAGACACCCCATATACCCAATAGACACCCCATATTCCCGATAGACACCCCATATTCCCGATAGACACCCCATATACCCGATAGACACCCCATATACCCAATAGATATCCCATAGAGACTCCATATACCCGATAGACACCCCATAAACCCAATAGACACCCCATATATCCGATATACACCCCATATACCCGATAGACACCCCATAAACCCAGTAGACACCCCATATACCCGATATACACCCCATATACCTGATAGACACCCCATATACCCCATAGACACCCCATATACCCAATGGACACCCCACACACCCGATAGACACCCTATAAACCCAATAGACACCCCAGATACTCGATAGACACCCCATGTACTCAACTGAAACCCCATACACCCGCTGGGCACCCTACAAACCCAATAAACACCCCATACACATGATAGACACCCCTTGACATAAGAAAACTAAGAAAACTACTAGGCACTTGGTCTAAGTGTTAAACAAAGCTTTAATCAACTGCTTTACGACATGGAGGTCTAGTTGTGTCCTTCACTATTTCCTGTTAAGAATGTCCTGCGCAAGCTGGGCCTGTGCCTGAGTATTTATACTCTCCCTGGACAGCGCCACCCGTAGGCTGCTCAGTATTATTTCATACGTCTTTCTTTCATGAATGACTGATTCATGTCACCCCTTATAACCATTAGACACCCTATAAACCCAATAGACACCCCATATACCCAATGGACACCCCACACACCCGATAGACACCCTATAAACCCAATAGACACCCCAGATACTCGATAGACACCCCATGTACTCAACTGAAACCCCATACACCCGCTGGGCACCCTACAAACCCAATAAACACCCCATACACATGATAGACACCCCTTGACATAAGAAAACTACTAGGCACTTGGTCTAAGTGTTAAACAAAGCTTTAATCAACTGCTTTACGACATGGAGGTCTAGTTGTGTCCTTCACTATTTCCTGTTAAGAATGTCCTGCGCAAGCTGGGCCCGTGCCTGAGTATTTATACTCTCCCTGGACAGCGCCACCCGTAGGCTGCTCAGTATTATTTCATAAGTCTTTCTTTCATGAATGACTGATTCATGTCACCCCTTATAACCATTAGACACCCTATAAACCCAATAGACACCCCATAAACCCAATAGACACCCCATACACCCAATAGACACCCCAGCACGGTGGCATAGTGGTTAGCACTGTTGCCTCACAGCACCAGAGACCCGGGTTCGAATCCGGCCTCGGGCGACTGACTGTGTGGAGTTTGCACATTCTCCCCGTGTTTGCGTGGGTTTTCTCCGGGTGCTCCGGTTTCCTCCCACAGTCCAAAGATGTGCGGGTTAGGTTGATTGGCTATGATAAATTGACCCTTAGTGTTAGGGGGATTAAATACGTGAGGTTACAGGAATAGGGTGGGATATGTGTTGGTGTAGGGGTTACGGGGATTGGGTGGGATATGTGTCGGTGCAGGCTCGATGGGCCGAAATGGCCTCTATCTGCACTGTGGGGTTTCTGTGATTCTGTGATAAACCCAATAGACACACCATAAACCCAATAGACACCCTATAAACCCAATAGACACCCTATAAACCCAATAGACACCCTATAAACCCAATAGACACCCTATAAACCCAATAGACACCCCATACATCCATTAGACACCCTATACACCCAATAGACACCCCATAAACCCAATAGACACCCCATAAACCCAATAGACACCCCATATACCCAATAAGCACCCCATATACCCAATAAGCACCCCATATACCTGATAGACACCCCGTATACCCCATAGACACCCCATATACCTAATAGACACCCCATATACCTAATAGACACCCCATACACCCGATAGACACCCTATAAACCCAATAGACACTCCATATACCCGATAGAAACCCCATGTACTCAACAGAAACCCCATACACCCGCTGGGCACCCTACAAACCCAATAAACACCCCATACACTCGATAGACACCCCTTATAACCATTAGACACCCTATAAACACAAAAAAGACCCCATGAACCCAATAGACACCCCATACACCCAATAGATACCCCATAAACCCAATAGACATCCCATATACCAGATACATCCAAAGATAAACTATATAAAGACACTCCATGGGGTAATTTTAACCTAACTCGCTGGGCAGGGATCACCTGGGATAAGGTAGAAGGGCCGGTTTTGTATCCCTCCACTGGCTCCATTGGTGAGTCACATCAGGCGGGGTGAAACCAGCATTGTATCCGACGCCGTCAGTTTCCCGGTGGGCCGGTTAGGTTAGGGCAAAATTGCCCCCAGTGTATCAGATATTTGGTTCCAGTGTGTTTAACCGACTGTTGAGTGAACAATGTTTGTGGCAAATAGCTGAACACCATCAGCCACATGAGGATTTAGACCACAGGCTGCGACAGACACTGGGAGCCTCTTTGATGGAGAAACACAAGCAGATTTTAGGTGGGGGGAGAACGGCCCCCAAATGTACAAAATGAGATGATGAGCCCGGCTACACATTACTATCACAGCGACTCAAAGGCTGACTGTATCATTCAGAGTGACTACACACCCACAGAGAGAGCAATGCATAGGCCGCAGTGATAGACAACACACACCCACAGAGAGAGCAATGCATAGGCCGCAGTGATAGACAACACATGCCCACAGAGAGAGCAATGCATGGGCGCAGTGAGGGACAACACATGCCCACAGAGAGAGCAATGCATGGGTGCAGTGAGGGACAACACATGCCCACGGAGAGAGCAATGCATGGGCCACAGTGACAGACACCACATGCCCACAGAGAGCGCAATGCATGGGCGCAGTGACAGACAACACATGCCCACAGAGAGAGCAATGCATGGGCGCAGTGAGGGACAACACATGCCCATGGAAAGAGCAATGCATGGGCCGCAGTGATAGACAACACATGCCCATGGAGAGAGCAATGCATGGGCCACAGTGAGGGACAACACATGCCCATGGAAAGAGCAATGCATGGGCTGCAGTGATAGACAACACATGCCCATGGAGAGAGCAATGCATGGGCGCAGTGACAGACAACACACACCCATGGAGAGAGCCATGCATGGGTGCAGTGAGGGACAACACATGCCCACGGAGAGAGCAATGCATGGGTGCAGTGAAGGCCAACCCGTTGACAATTGAAGAGTTTTGGTTAAAGCAGAACAAATTGATTTTATACAGTGACATTAATGCAGCAAAAATAGGGGTCAGACTTGGACGAGGTAGGAAAGAATTAGGGTAAGAGCTGAGTCCAGGGAACTGAATCACCAGCTTACACTAAGTGCCAGTCATTGATAAGGGATTGTATAATCCACTGTTTATTTTGATGGCGATGTCATTCTGCAGCAGCAATGATGTAGGCGCAGTATGGGCATATGGCATCATGTGATTAAATGACACACCTAGTACATCACCTGAGAGGCGCCATAATGTAAATGGTGAAAGAGCATGCAAACAGGAATCGGGTACTCTGCTGCCCGAACTCACACCAATTCCCATTCACCTGTGCTCGCTGACCTACATTGACTCCCAGTCCAGCAATGCCTTAATTTTAAAATTCTCATCCGAGTGTTCAAATCCCTCCATGCCCTTGCCCCTCCCTATCTCTGTAACCTCCCCCAGCCTTACAACCCTCCAAGATCTCTGCGCTCCTCCAATTCTGACCACTTGAGCATCCTCGATTTTAATCGCTCCACCATTGGCGGCAGTGCCTTCAGCTGCCGAGGCCTGAAGCTCTGGAATTCCCTCCCTAAACCTCTCTGCCTCTCCGCCTCTCTCTCCTCCTTTAAGACGCTTCTTCAAACCTACCTCTGTGACCAAGCTTTTGGTCATCTGTCCTAATATCTCCTTATGTGGCTCGGTGTCAAATTTTGTTTGATAATCGCTCCTGTGAAGCACCTTGGGACGTTTTACTACATTAAAGGTGCAAGTTGTTGTTGTATACTGACCTCTAAAGCTGCTGTTTGATGTGTGGCCTGGTGCAGGAAGCTCTCTGCTGGCAATGCTCAATTGTACAATTCCTTCTTGGATATAGTTTGGTCTCTGAGCAACACCCCAGACCATCATGTATCATATCTCCTCAAGAACAGCCAAGGCTGACTTAGGATTATGTAGAATTACATAGAATGTACAGCACAGAAACAGGCCATTCGGCCCAACTGCTCCGTGCCGGTGTTTCTGCTCCACACCAGCCTCCTCCCACCCCTCTTCATCTCACCCCATCATATCCTTCTATTCCTTTCTCCCTCATATGTTTATCTAGCTTCCCCTTAAATGCATCAATGCTCTCCGCCTCAATCACCCCCTGTGGTAGCGAGTTCCACATTCTCACCACTCTCTGGGTAACAAAGTTTTTCCTGAATTCCCTATTGGATTTATTAGTGACTGTCTTATATTGATGGCCCCTAGTTCTGGTCTCTCCCACAAGTGGAAACATCTTCACTCCCTCTACCCTATCGAAACCTCTCATCATTTTAAAGGCCTCTATCAGGTCACCCCTCAGCCTTCTCCTTTCTAGAGAAAAGAGCCCCAGCCTGTTCAATCTTTCCTGATAGTTAGAACCGCTCAGATCTGGAATCATCCTTTTACATTTTTTTTTGCTCCTTCTCCATTTTATAATGTGGAGACCAGACTGTTCACAGTACTCCAAGTGTGGTCTAACCAAGGTTCGATACAAGTTTAATATAACTTCTCCGCTTTTGAACTCTCTGGGCTGGATTTTCATCGGGCTGTTGAGGCGGGATTGGAGGCGTGTGGAGGGGGGTGGTTAAAATTGCTGAAACTGGCGTGCGGGCCCAACCCCACCTCCAAGAAATTTTCATTAATTCGTATCTAATGGTCCCGTCTCCATCCCGCCTCCGTTAAGGCCCTTAACAAGCACTAAATGGCCTCTATAATGCCATTTTGACAGGCCCTTGTGATTTTAACCCTTTTCCGACATGAAACACGCCTGTTCTGAAACACGATGGTGAAACCTGGCGGGAGCACAATTGGATTGCTGACTCTCAGCTGCAGCTCAACCATTAAAGAGGAGATTTGATCAGCCATCATTTGCAGGTGGCAGGACTTTGTTGTCTCAGGTCTGGGGGAACTTTTAGAAGGCATAACCACAGCTGTGGAAGTTTGGAGCCTGACACCCATCTCCAGTGTGACCTCCTGGGAAACCCCTCTCGCCACCTTCACGGAGCGCTTCCTCAACTGAGGCATATACCAAGTAATCCTAAGCCCTCAATGTGGAAGTCCCATTCGTGAAATGACACACGCCACAACTACAGCAGTAGCCATCAGAATTTTTATTTACAGTAATCATCTGATGGCTTTTTAACATAAAACATCAAATTTCACCCAAGTGACTACCCTTGTGACTATTTGTGCAGTATCTTTCTCTTACGCGTGCTCCTACGTGGTGCTTCCCCTGTGGCTTCAGCAGATGTGGAGGCCCCTTGCTCACTTTCTTGCTGCTCCTGTCTCAACACCTTTGGCGGGCGTCCTCTGGGGTTGTGAACCTGTGAGGGCTCGTCAACAGTCTGCTGCACCTGCGGCTGTGCAGGGGTTGAGACGCCGATCTCAGATGGGTGTGGACTCTGGTGTGGCTCTGACCGAGGGCTCTGCAGTGGCATGGAAGTGTGAGCGCTTGGAGAGGAGCCCCCACTTCCTTGATGTCTGCCACCAACTTCCCTCTCATGGGTCAGGTCCCCCTCAGCGCTTGCAAGTGGCTTGAGAGCACCTTGCTGCACATCAGGGGGAGCCATGGGGACCCATATCCACACTCGCAGCGACCCTGGAGACAAAACCTGCCAGAGACTCCTGCATCTGTTCCTGGAGTTCCAGCACTGCTGATCTTATGGATAGACCCAGAAGCAGAGGGTTGACATGCAGCTGAGCCGAGCTGGCAGAGTCCTGCGCCCTCTGACTAGGATTATCCACTGCTGTCCCTGTCTCCACAATCTGCTGATGCTCACTTGTGAGCTGTGATACACCAGGTGACAACACTACTCTATCTCGCGATGGTCCCACCGAGGTGTGAGTGTCTGCGCTGGTGCTGGGTGCGCTGAATTCTGCTGACGCTGCACCCTCAGAGGTTGCAGCTTCCTCTGAGGAGTCTGGATGCTCAGACTCTTCCTCTTGGCTAGTGGGGATGGGTGCTTGCGATGGTCCTGTGGGGGAGTAAAGGAAAGAGTCAGAGATGTGATGCCAAGGTTACATGCACATTGTATATTGCAGATGATCATTAGACCATCTATTAGAGCCTTAGAATCATTATCAGTGACTCATGCAATGTCAATGAGAGAGATGGAAAACTATTCTGTCACCAGCTTGCTGTGATGCGCCCGTCTGTCCATCCCCCAATTGCGCCTCATCCTCCAGTCCCACGATCTTCAGGACCGCCTCCTCCCAGGGGGTGAGCTGGGCTACTGAGAGTGGCCCTCTTCCTGTCCTCGCTCTTTCCCTCTTATTGTGAGCTCTCTTTTCCTGCAATGAGGGAGACAAGTGGAGGTTGAGTGAGAATGAAGGAGTGAGTGTAGAGAATCCATAGCATAGACGCTTAGAAGGAGACAAAGATGGAGTGAGGTGGCAAGACCAAGGGCCCTCCCTGTGTGTTGTCAGTTGTTTTCATAGCATCACAGTGATAGGGAGTGTGAGGGCTGCATAGTCGAATAGTTAGGTGAATGTGACCATAGAGAGAGAGGGAATGGGTAAGGGTGCATGGATGTCAGTGTCAAGTGGGATGTGGAGGAAGAGGTTGCTAAAGCTGAGTGCTGGTGAGGAAAGGCAATGGGGATCAGATTGAGGGTGATGGGAAATTCATAATCACTTTTCCAGTGCGCAGAAGGTCATGAAACCTCTTCCTGCACTGAAGCCAGGTTCTGCGGGTTACTGACAAAGAGTTGACCTCCTCTGCCACCTGGATCCACACAGCCTTGGTCTGCTGGGGAGGTTTCTTCCTCCCAGAAGAAGGGAAGAGCACCTCTTTATGTGCTCTTGCTCCCTCTACTAAAGCCTGCAGAGCAACGTCATCAAAGCGGGGTGCAGACCTAGGTCTCTGGCTGGCCATTCTTCCTGCAGATGCCTCTCACTGCAAAGGCCAAAAGGTTGGCAGACTGCAGAAGAAGCAAGGCTTGTTGCAGACCTTAAACGCAGCAGCAATGATGACATCATCGGAGGCGACTTTCAGACTGGAAAAACTAATTTGCCATGGGCTCCCACACGTTGGAACTCAATTGGCCAATTAAGTTAAAATCGCATCAATCTCCCACATCGATTTAGAATCGGGTGGCTAACACGAAATGCGGATTACACGACGGCAGCCCGCCCCTGAATCAAAATTCAGCCCGATCACTCTGGAAATGAGCCCTAGAGCCTGGATTGCCTTTTTATGGCTTTATTAACCTGTGTCACTCCTTTTAGTGATTTGTGAATCTGTAAAGAACACTCTGTGAATCTTTGTTCACCGAGCAAGCCTGGGTGACAGTGAAACTTTAATCGATGCACTTTGCTTTGGGAAAGTGACTGATTGAGGCAGTGTGTAGGAGGGCAGAAACTGCCTGTATTGCTGATCATTACTTATAGACAGAATCTGCCCAAAAACGTGAGGACCCGTTCCCAGAAGGCACTGCAGTTGGCAGCTTTTTGCACCTCTCTACGCCCCCGTGGTGAGTGTACATGGATGGCAGACTGCATGTTCATTACATTGATTGATTCCACTGGCTTGCAGCACTCAGTGAGTGCCTGGGTACCAGGGAGGAGGGGTACTGCTACATCTGTGCAACTGTTGGGGCCTATCCAACGCTCACTGCATTTCCCTCAGGCCACTGCCGTTTCTTATGGGTTTATTTTTGATTGGGGGGGGGAGGTTGGTGCTCACACCTCTCAAATTCAGAGACGAAAAGTGAAGCAGACGCAGTGTGAACGACAGACTGAATCTGCGATCCACACACACAGGCTGCTTAAAAAGGCAAATCATGATTTTGTTTTGTGTGATTTTAAGTAAAGCTAGTTCACCACACGGAGCAAGAAATCAGTCTCAGGCAGCTGACGATCTCCCTTCTGACCTTTGCTTGCTGAGATTGGCTGCTGGGACACCTCAGTTACTGCTTCATGAGGGAAACCCGGCCTTCAGCAGTAAGGCCGAGAAGTCACAGTGAAGAAGCCCCACCTGGATATACAGACAGTCTGGGAGCAGGGGAGGCTCAGGAAAGGTTCAGGTTCCTCAGGCTAGTCACTCCCAGCACAGCAACTGGAACCAGCTAATCACTCCCAGCACAGCAACTGGAACCGGCTAATCACTCCCAGCACAGCAACTGGAACCGGCTAGTCACTCCCAGCACAGCAACTGGAACCGGCTAGTCACTCCCAGCACAGCAACTGGAACCAGCTAATCACTCCCAGCACAGCAACTGGAACCGGCTAATCACTCCCAGCACAGCAACTGGAACCGGCTAGTCACTCCCAGCACAGCAACTGGAACCGGCTAATCACTCCCAGCACAGCAACTGGAACCGGCTAGTCACTTCCAGCACAGCAACTGGAACCGGCTAATCACTCCCAGCACAGCAACTGGAACCGGCTAGTCACTTCCAGCACAGCAACTGGAACCGGCTAATCACTCCCAGCACAGCAACTGGAACCGGCTAATCACTCCCAGCACAGCAACTGGAACTCAGAAATGTGATTTATATCTTTTCAAGCAATAAGCATAATTTAATAATCTCTGAACAGAGTAACTGTGAAATGCTGCAGGTTTTGTCTGGGTTGTAGGTTAATGTATAAAATGTTTCTGAAAGTCACTTTGATTTTCCCAGAATGCTCTGTGGTAAATTCTTGTTGTGGTTCTGCCACCTGCTGTTAGATCCTGTGTCATGGCACCAACAGGACTTTCTACAGACCGCTGGGTACACTGGAGTACGGTTTGACGAAACCATCTGGGCATTAAACATCGGCATGGTGTAGCGCAGAGAAAAGACCTTTAACAAGTGGCGATGCTTCCAGGAGCTGAAGACATAACTCTACCGAGGTAAGTCTGGCAATCCGTACTCCCCTGCCCCGTCCCTCCGCGGACCGTCCCGCCGCGCCCCGCCCCTCTGCGCCCCCGCCCCATCCCTCTGCGCCCCGTCCCTCTGCGCCCGCCCCTCCACGTCCCTCGGGGCCCCTGCTCGTTCCTCCACGCCCCGTCTCTCCGTGCCCCGGCCCCGTCCCTCCATGCCCCGGCCCTCCACGCCCCCCCCGCTGCGCCTCGCCCCTCCGCGTCCCTCGGTGCCCCTGCTCGTTCCTCCACGCCCCATCCCTCCACGCCCCGTCCCTCCGCGCCCCGTCCCTCTGTGCCCCGTCCCTCCACGCCCCACCCCTCCACACTCTCCGCGCCCCCGCACCCTCCCTCCGTGCCCTGCCCCGTCCCTCTGCGCCCTGTCCCTCCACGCCCCGTCCCTCCGCGCCCCGTCCCTCTGTGCCCCGTCCCTCCACGCCCCACCCCTCCACACTCTCCGCGCCCCCGCACCCTCCCTCCGTGCCCCGCCCCGTCCCTCTGCGCCCTGTCCCTCCACGCCCAGTCCCTCCGCGCCCCGTCCCTCCGTGGCCCACTCCTCCACGTTCATCCGCGCCCCCGCCCCGTCCCTCCGTGCCCCGCCCCTCCCCTCCCCTCCCCTGTGCCCCCACCCCATCCCTCCACGCCCCATCCGTCCGCGCCCCACCCCTCCGCGCCCTGCCCCGTCCCTCCATGCCCCACCCCTCCGCGTCCCTGCTCGTTCCTCCACGCCCCGTCCCTCCGTGCCCCCGCCCCGTCCCTCCGTGCCCCCGCCCCGTCCCTCTGTGCCCCGTCCCTCCGCGCCTCGTCCCTCCGTGCCCCTGCCCCGTCCCTCCGCGCCCCGTCCCTCTGCGCCCCCACCCCGTTCCTCCGCGCCTCGCCCCGTCACTCACAGACACCAGCTCAGATACTGGCACTACGCGTTAGTTAGAGGCTAGTGTAGTAGCAGAATCTGCACAAGGTGAAGCATCGGGGACAAGTGGGCTGCAGCAAGACCAGGGGGAAAGGGTAGCTCGGGAGCCAGCTCCCCGGAGGGCGTGTTCACACATGAGTTCTGGTCCACAGGACTCAAATGAGAACCTCGATGGGGAGGCCTATCGAAGAAGGGTGATGGGCATGCACACGGAGATGATAGGTGCAATGGCAAGGCTGCCAGAGAACCTCTTGGCAATGGTAAGGAGCGTGGAGGAGTCCGCCTCCAACATTACACAAGGCTCTGCGCAGAGCATGGAGCCCATCAGTTCCAGTCTGCAAATGATGGTAGACTCCCGGCGAGACCGTGGTGGCGTGCATGATGAGCGATATCGCAGCTTCCATTGCAGCACAGGCGGAAGCGACCCAACATCTCAGTGCTGCAGCGGAAGCTCAGACTGCTCTCATGCAGTCTCAGTGTGGTGCCACGCAAGCTCTGACTGCTGCCATCATGACTGGGTCGACCACCGTCGACTGGGACTTTCACGGTGTCGCAGCAGACCAGCAATCTGTGCTCCAACAGATTGCTAGGAATGCTGAGGTGCTGCCCCGGGGGAGTGGCAGTGGGTCAGTGGAGCAGGAACCTGCTGTCCTCTCTCAGGATGACAGCATTCCTGCTCTCACCAATGCCACTCCGCCATTGCCCTTATCGCTGTCTGTCATCCAGCCAGCCCAGACTGCTGCCGCACATGCTGAGGTGGTGTAGTCTACAGCCGGGCCTTCCAGGCCCAGAGCTGGTCGAGGACGTCCTGCAAGGCCATCAGAAGTCTCCCGCACAGAAACTCAGCGGCTTTCCACCAGCTGTGCTGCAGCCACTGGGGGAGCACTGCATAGGAGCACCAGAGTAGGAAAAGGCACACGAAAAACAGGCACTAAGCGTTTGCACAAGGGTGATTAGTTAATAGTGTTGATGTAATATGTGTGATATGTGTATAGATAAATTTATTAATTGTGTTTGGAATCTTTTGTGGTGTCTCTCATTTCAGCTTTGTGCCCAGGAGGATGCTGTGACATGGCCTGCGACAGGGATTGTGTGATGGGGAGGTGGTAGCTTTGGGGATCTGGGGTTTCACTCATTCTAATCGGAGTCTGATGAGCTGGTCACGGACAGCCCTTCCAGAAGGCCGATTGTCTGGCTGACTCCTCCCTCCCTCCTGTTCCTCCTCCTCCTCCTCCTCGTCTTCCTCCTGAGGTGGTCCCACAATCCCTGCTGGCAAGGGCTGTGCCCTCATGATGGCCAAGTTGTGGAGCATGCAGAAAACCACCACGAAATGGGACACCCACTCAGCCGAGTTCTGGAGGGCTCCTCTCGAGCGGTCAAAGCAGCGGAACTGTTGCTTCAATAAGCTGATGGTCTGCTCGATGGTGGCGGCATGGCTCTCATTATATAAGTGCTGGGCAGGAATGTTGGGGTTGCGGAGGGGAGTCATGAGCTACGTGGAGAGCGGATAGCCGTTGTCTCCGGCCAGCCACCCTCGAGCTTGCTGTAGTGGCTGGTAGAGTGTTGGCACACCGGTCTAGTGCAGGATGAAGGCATCGTGGCTGCTGCCAGGATAGCGGGCATTGACATTGAGGATTCACTGTCTGTGGTCGCACACCAACTGCACATTAAGTGAATGGTAGCCTTTGTGGTTACGGAAGATCTCAGGATTGTTATGCAGTGCCCGCAAAGCCACATGGGTGCACTTGATGGTGCCCTGCACCATGGGGAAGCCCGCAATCCTGGCAAAGCCACGTGCACACTCGTCCTACTTCTCTCTGGTGATCAGGAAGCCAATGTAGTCTCTTCTCCTGGTGTAGAGAGCCTCTGTGACCTCTCGGATGCAGCGATGGACGGCGAACGGGGAGATGTTAGCTGTGTCTCCTGTCACAGACTGGAAAGATCCGTTGGCAAAGAAATTGAGGGCCACGGTGACCTTGACTGCCATTGGGAGAGCTGTGGAGCCCTGGTCTGAGGCTGGAGGTCTGGTTGCAGGAGGTGGCAGAGTTCAGTGACCACCTCTCTGGTGAAGCTCAGCCTCCTAATACACTGCTCCTCGCTTAATTGAAGGTAGGAGAAGTGCTGTCATAGGCGGGTAACATCTCCTGTTGAGAGCCCCGGTAGCCCTCCTCCTCCCTCTGTGCACATGTTCCCATCTTTCTTGCTGCCTTCGCTCCCTCTGCTATAGATCCTGGAGGGTGAGGTCGACTGCCAGTACAGCCTCCATAACTTAGTAAGTGTTGTAGTTTGAAGCATTTCAAAAATAATGAAGGAGATTTGTCCTTGCCAGAATACTCCCTGACAC
Source organism: Somniosus microcephalus (assembly GCF_052327205.1). Lineage (NCBI taxonomy): Eukaryota > Metazoa > Chordata > Chondrichthyes > Squaliformes > Somniosidae > Somniosus > Somniosus microcephalus. The sequence continues at coordinate 1,958,342 of NC_141010.1, forward strand.
CAAATAACTTGAAATGACTAAAGAAAACTCTTGCAGTTGCGGGAAGTAGCACACAGACACTCAAACTTCAAAACGCTGTCAGGTGTGAGTGATTGGTGAGGATCCCTTTAAATAGTGTCGCTGAAGCCGGCTTCCTGCCACCGCCGCTGCCTGTCGTTGCTTTTTGCCGCCGCCGCCGCCACCTGTCGTTGCTTTCTGCCGCCGCCGCCTGTCGTTGCTTTCTGCCGCCGGTAACTTCAATGGTTAAAACGAAGTTGGGAGATTGGGTGTTAAGTGAGCATTGCACATTCACTGACGTCATGATCTCCGTGATTGCGATGTCCCTGGCGATTGAGATTACCAGCAGTGCTACCGGCAAGATGGCTATGGCATGCTGCGCTGGAACCACCATCAGCTGGCGCTAGAGCTCTGAACCATGTTTTAGCGCCATCGCATGGCGCTAACATGTGGCGTTAAACACACAAGTTTCTCCCCCTTAGTTTTCTTAAATCTGTTGGAGATAACAACCTCCTCCAGGCTACTGAGGGTATCATCAAAATGTGTCGTGGCACAGAATCCCATGGCGAGGACTGCTCCCTCTCGCTCCGCACGCTCACTGTGCTGCACCCTCAGCAGCATTTAGTGAAGCTCCTCCCTTATGTTCTTAGTGCGGGTCACAGAGCACTGTCCCGTGAGACTTGTGCCTGGTTACTGAGTCGGCAGCCCAGGCAGAGTTAGCCATTTGTATATTGGACCAGCATGGTGTATAACAGATTTCAGTAAAGTGTAACAGTGGGTGTGCGAAACTGAGCTACAAACTACGCAGCCTATCCATTACCAAGACCACGTAATGCCATCTCTGCCATGTTACCCGTCTCTGCCCCACTTCTCAGTTCACCTTTAAAAACCATTTTTCAACCATTTTTCAACCAAGCTTTTGGTCATGGTTTCTCCTGCTCCCAACATGCCGTCTATTCTTTAATCTATCTTCCCCTCTGTAAATCAGCTTAGAAAATGTTCTGTGTTAAAGGTGCCGCATAAACGCAGCTGTTGTTTTGCTGAGACAAAGACAATGTGAGCAGGAGCGTCAGGTGTGAGGCAGAACGAGGGGCGGCTGCTGCCTTGTCTCACTCACAGCCAGTGTCGTGTTAATTGGCTCGCAGCAACGTCTCAGGTTTAAGGCCCGCTTAATCCTGACATTTTCTTTAAATTTTCACAGCTTATTGTAGACACTGATGGTAAACCAGAAACATCAACTAAATACAAGTACTCTGTCTTTTGATTCTGTGCTGCCCAATCTCCACTGCTGTTAATGATTACACAAGTTACCAGTTAGTGTGAAAGGCCACATGTTTGGACGGGCGATTAGAGGGAGAGGTGCAGTCTAAAAATACATTCGAGGACACAATAGTGCCTTCACTGATGGGACACGGAGGGCGACAGGCAGGGGGGACCATTGCCTGTGGAGCCAGAGGGCCAGGGAGATGGAGAATCAATTAATATTTTGGAGTTTTGCTGAATCACCTTTTGGTTTTAGTGAGTGTTTGTACAGCAGGTCCCCTCAGGAGGTTCCCTGAATGGGGCAGAGTCCGTGGTAAGCAGGGTGTGCATTGGGAAGCAGTGAGCTTGGAGAGAGAATACCCTAGATAACAGCCCAGGATTTAGAACCACAAATGTGGGAGCACAAAACAAGACCTTTTCTTGTGCCCAGTTGGGCTTCACTGCACCTTGTATCATCCCCCAGACAGGGGATTCTGCAGTCTGGGGCATCCCCAGACAGGGACATCCACAATGACTAACAGATCCCTTTCTTGACCAATGTGACTGGTACATATGAAAAATGATGGACAGGAATAGACCGAACTGTCTGTGTTGCCTGTCCCACACAATTGTTACAACAGGTTGCTTCCCCCGGGATCAGGAGTGACTGTGTTACAGTGCAATCAGGGAAAAGGAGAGATAAGGAATTCTTTAACCTGTGTAAGGTAGAAAAAAGATTAGTGATGTGCTAAGTAGACCTCAAACAAGTCATTCTTCCTGACCCTTGAGTAAGATTAGCGGTGTTTGGGAGCCGGGGGCTGCTCTGGGTTTGTGGGGATCTGTACAGAACGCTCGGAGTGTGGCAGCTGTGTGCCCCGTGTGTTTCTGTCGCCGGGACCATCAATGTCATTGTTGTATGAAAGCAGATGGGATGTAGTTGCGATGCCAGCATTGAAATCCGCCTGCTTTAAAATCACTGGGGAGGCTGTAAAGCTGCTGTTTGCAACGCAAAGCACCTCCCCCATCAACGCACATAAACACACTCACAATAAACAGGAACTCACACACAGGCAGGCTCCATCGCACCGAGGGTGTGTCACATCACATCCTGCCAGCTCTGAAAGTACCTCACCTGCAATTAAACAACATTTACAATTTTGAACTTTCAAAACACTCAAAAGGAAAAATTTCCAGGGACCATTTGTCAGTTATTAAAATAGAGCCATGGTTCTTTTTTATTCATTCATGGGATGTGGGCGTCGCTGGCAAAGCCAGCATTTATTGCCCATCCCTAAATGCCCTTGAGTAGCTGGTGATAAGCCGCCTTCTTGAACCGCTGCAGTCTGTGTGGTGAAGGCGCTCCCACAGTGCTGTTAGGGAGGGAGTTAACATAGAAACATAGAAGATAGGAGCAGGAGTAGGCCATTCAGCCCTTCGAGCCTGCTCTGCCATTCAATGAGATCATGGCTGATCATCCAAATTCAGTACCCTGTCCCTGCTTTCTCCCCATATCCCTTGATCCCTTTAGCCTTAAGAAATATATCCAACTCTTTCTTGAATATATTTAATGAACTGGCCTCCACTGCCCTCTGTGGCAGAGAATTCCACAGGTTCCCTCTGCAACTGGACCCTGGACTTCCTAACAAACAGACCCCAGTCTGTCAAATTAGGTAACCACACCTCCTCCCCCCTGACCCTGAACACGGGGGCCCCACAAGGATGTGTGCTGAGCCCCCTCCTCTACTCCCTCTTCACCCACGACTGTGTGGCTGTTAATGGTTCCAACACCATCATCAAGTTTGCGGATGACACCACGGTAGTAGGCCAGATCACCAACAACGATGAGTCAGCCTACAGGGAGGAGGTCCAGCATCTCGTGAAGTGGTGCGCCGATAACAACCTGGCCCTTAACATCAAGAAAACCAAAGAAATCATTGTGGACTTCAGGAAGTCCAAAGGCGGAAGTCACACCCCCATCCACATCAATGGGGCTGTGGTGGAAAGGGTGGACAGCTTTAAGTTCCTCGGAGTTCACATCACGGAAGACCTCTCCTGGTCCCTCAACACCTCCTCTCTGGTGAAGAAGGCCCAGCAGCGCCTATATTTCCTAAGGAGGCTGAAGGGATGTAACCTGTCACCCCTGATCCTCTCTAACTTTTACCGCTGCACTATAGAGAGCATCCTGACAAACTGTATCACAGTATGGTATGGCAGCTGTAGCTACTATGACCAGAAAGCCCTGCAGCGGGTAGTCAAAACTGCCCAATGCATTACCGGCACCCGGCTACCGACCATAGAGCACATATACCAGAAACGCTGTCTACGGAGGTCACGGTCCATCATCAAAGACCCTACCCACCCCAGCCACAGTCTGTTCGCCCTCCTGCCATCTGGGAGACACTACAGATGCATTCGCACCCGTACGACCAGATTTAGGAACAGCTTCTTTCCCAGGGCTGTCATCCTACTGAACTCCACAAATAAACTCTAAAGCCTGCACATCTGCCAATGCACTTTATTATGGTTATGTTTATGTTAATATACTACAAGCCAAATGTATGTTGAATGTTTAAATGTCTTAATCCAAATGTACACTCTCGGGAGCCGCAAGCCTACATTTCGTTGTACTGCACTTGTGCACTAACAATGACAATAAAAGTTGATTTGATTTGATTTGAGGTTCACCACTCTCTGGGTGAAGAAATTCCTCCTCATTTCAGTCCTAAATGGCTTACCCCTTATCCTTAGACTATGACCCCTGGTTCTGGACTCCCCGGCCATCAGAAACATCCTTCCTGCATCTAGTCTGTCCAGGCCTGACAGAATTTTATAGGTTTCGATGAGATCCCCTCTCAATCTTCTAAACTCCAGTGAGTATAAGCCCAATCGACACAATCTCTCCTCATATGTCATTCCTGCCATCCCAGGTATCAGACCGGTGAATCTTCGCTGCACTCCTTCTGTTAGATCCGTGGTTCAGTGGATAAATAATCACACGGATGCTGTACATTAGCAAATAACAGGTCTTTACTGGAGGAGGGTAATCTCTAGACTGGGGTACAGAGGCATGCGCAAAGCTTATATACCAGTGTGGTCACTGCCGGTACTACAGTATACAGGAGCTGTAAAAAGTAGTTCTGACTTAAAGGCACATACACTACAATTCCTCCCCTTTTAGATGAATAATACCCCCTTAATATTCAAATAACAATTACATTTTTACATGTACATTAAATAACAAAACTCCATTTATAGATTCAGTCTTTGGGGCGGCTTCCTGACCCTTTCGGGATAGCGCCTTTCCAGAGGTTCTTGTTCTTGGTGCAGAGGCGATTCTGACCCTTTTTCATCGGGTAGTTCATCGGGTTCCACTGCTACTGGGTCTGAAGTAGATGCTACCGGTATGTCGGGTTCATCCCCAGGTACTCGAGACATGGGGTTGATGCATTCCTGTGACGCTAAGATCTGATCGACGTGGCGTCTCACAATGTTCTCCCCGACATCCACTGTGTACATTAATGGCCCCTGCCTTGTACATATCGTTCCGGGTTGCCACTTCTCTGTTCGATAGTCACGGGCCAAGCCTGGTTGCCCTACATTGAAGCTCCTTGTCGGCTTCTCATTGATGTGCTGGAATTGTTTGTCCTCAACATTTCTTCGCACATTTGGTCTGAGCAAGTCCAGATGAGATCTCAAACTTCGGTTAAAGAACATCATGGCCGGGGTCTGGTTGGTAACTGCATGTGTCGCGTTTCGGTAGGCTAATAAGAAATTGTCCATCTTATGCTGTAGTGGAATTTCATCGTCGCACATGGCCTTTATCGCCTTCTTAAAGGTTTGTACGAACCTCTCAGCCAATCCATTGGTGGCTGGATGATACGGGGCGGATGTGTAATGCCTCACCCCATTCCTTTTCATTAATTTTTGGAACTCATTGGACACAAACTGTGGTCCATTATCAGAGCAAATCTGCTCTGGCAAACCGTTTCTGGCAAATATGGTCCGTAGGACTGCAATCGTTTTCTCTGTAGTGGTTGAAGACATCTTTATCACCTCAGGCCACTTTGAATGGGCATCCACTGCTATTAAGAACATTGAGTCCATGAATGGACCAGCGAAATCAATGTGCACCCGTTGCCATGGAGAGGAGGGCCACTCCCATGGGTGCAGAGGGGCATGTGGTGGTGCATTTTGGACCTTCTGGCATCCTAAGCAGCTCTTAGTTAGGTCTTCAATTTGTTGATCGATTCCCGGCCACCACACATAAGCCCTAGCAAGGCTTTTCATTTTCACTCCCCCCAGATGACCTTCATGTAGCTCATTTAGCACTCTCTCCCTTAACTTGGGTGGAATCACCACTCTGGATCCACACATCACTGTCCCCTGGCATACTGACAGCTGTTCTCTTCTGGATGAGAATGCTGGCAACAGTGAGTCGCCATGTGTTGGCCATCCCCTCACCGTCAATTCATATACCCGTGACAGCATCGGATCATTGCGGGTCTCCTTCTCTATATCCGCGTTTGTTACTGGCAATCGTTCAATTATCGACGAATAAAATATCTCGATAGGGTCCACTGCTGGTGCTTCCTCCACAGTAGGCAGTGGCAGGTGCGATAGCCCATCAGCGTTCCCATGCTGTTTTGTGCCTTTATATTCTATTTCATATTGATTCGCCCCTAGAAACAGGGACCATCTTTGTAACCGCTGTGCAGTCATTACTGGCACGCCCTTCTTAGGATTAAAGATGGAGACAAGTGGTTGGTGGTCAGTCAGCAAGGTGAACTTCTGCCCATGCAGATAGTGGTTGAATTTTTTTACTCCCCATACTAGGCTGAGGGCCTCCCTGTCAATCTGGGCGTAGTTGCGCTCGGCTGAGGTTAGTGACCGAGACGCAAAGGCTACTGGCCTCTCCACCCCGTCTGGGAATTTGTGCAACAGCACCGCTCCAATGCCGTAGGGTGATGCATCACATGCCAAACGAATTGGTAGTGCTGGGTTGAAATGGGCCAACACCTCTTTTGATGTGATCAATTCTTTACACTTCTGGAAAGCTCGTCTACATTCGTCATCCCACTTCCATGGTACCCCTGTTTGCAGTAGGGTGTTCAGCGGGTGTAATACCGTAGACAAATTTGGTAAGAAGTTGTGGTAATAGTTTACCAGCCCGAGGAACGACCTCAGTTGTGACACATTTTCCAGTGCTGGAGCCTTGACTACTGCCTCAATCTTGTCAGGGGACGTATGTAACCCCTCTTCATCGATGATGTGGCCGCAATACGAGATCTGTTTCTGGAAAAACTCACACTTGTGGTGATTAGCTCGTAGCCCATACTCCTTTAATCTGGTGAGCACCTTCTCCAAGTTAGTGAGGTGATCACCGTCATTTTCGCCCGTGACCAAGATGTCGTCCAAATAACATTGGGTCCCTGGAATCCCTTGCAGGACCTGATCCATCACCCTTTGCCAGATAGCCGGTGCCGAGGCTACTCCAAACACCAGCCGGTTGTATTGATAGAGACCTTTATGAGTGTTGATCGTAAGGTAATGTTTCGAAGCTTCTTCTACCTCCATTTGCAAGTACGCCTGGGCTAGATCAATTTTGGTGAAGCGTTTACCACCAGATAGCGAGGCAAAAATATCCTCAATTCGTGGAAGTGGATATTGCACCGTGTGAAGGACTGGGTTCACTGTCACCTTAAAATCCCCACAGATGCGGACCGTCTTTGGTTCCCCAGGCGTATTACTCAACGGCCTCTTCATTACAGGAATGATGGGTGTAGCCCACTCGCTCCAGTTCACTTTGGACAGTACTCCTGAACGTTCCAACCCTTCCAGCTCTGCTTCAACAGCTGGTCTGATCACATAAGGCACTGGTCTGGCCTTCAGAAACTTTGGGCTTGCATTTTCCTCTATTTTAATTGTTGCTGTTATTCCTTTTAGTGTTCCTAGTCCCTCCTGGAACACTTCTTTTGCGTCAGTTAGCATTTTTGACAGTCGTCCAGGTGTGATGTCTGTGGTGTATGTAACCTGTTCCACCTTAAGAGAACTTAAGCCTGTTCCACCTTAAGAGATGTACTACTTTCTCTGGCTGCTGTATACGTAATACCGGTGGTGACCACACCGGTATATAAGCACTGTGTAGTAATATTGTATTCAGTATAGTCCCTACCTCCAACCAGTAAAGACCTGTTGAATTTACTCTTGTAGTCTGTGTAGTAATTATCACTATAACACACAGACTTAACAGTGGCGACGAGTCCGATTCTTACCCTGCGGCAGTTATTTCCACGGCGGCTTCGTCCACAGACAGGACGTCGAAGAGAGGTTTCCACCCTCATCACCCTACTGGAAGACACGTCGAGCGGCAGGCATCGAGAAACCGGAGTGCAGAAGACATCCTGACCTCGAAGCCTCCATCAGCGACTGTCAGCTTTCTTCTTTCTACCTCGGTGGTGGGTAAGCCGGGCAGCGACGTGACAGAAAGTCAACCGCGTTGGCTGTACAGACGGGGCTGGGAAGACGGAGGAATAAGGGCGGTGAAATCGATCGCGACCGGAGATAAGGGCCGGGCCGCTTTCGAGCGAGAGGCGCAGCACGGGGACATCGATCGCGACCGGAGATAAGGGCCGCATTCGGGCTAAAAGGCGCAGCGTCTGGGGAAACTGAAGGCGCGAGAGCCGCGGTGAAGCGGAGACAGCGTCGGGGGACGGTTGAAGACCGCCAAGCGCGGGAAAACCGCCATTTTGTGGGCGGAGGACGACGACAAGAGCGGGAAGCCGCCATCTTGGATAACATAAAAATACAATAAATTGCAACGATGCCTAAACATGGGAACATTAATACCTTTGATAGTGACATCGAAGATTGGGCCATGTATGTAGAACGCATACAAAATTATTGTAAGGCAAATAAAATTCCTGATGCAGATAAAGCACTAACATTATTAAATTTAATGGGTGCGAAGACATACGGGCAATTGAAACACCTTGTATCACCAGATGAACCGGCGGATAAGACATTCGAGGAGATTATTACTGTCCTGAAAAATCATCTAAACCCCACGCCGCTGATGCTAGCGGAACGATTTAAATTTTACGACAGAAGGCAGCTGCAGAATGAAAGCAATGCTGAATATTTGATGGAATTACGTAAGCTAGCAAAATATTGTCAGTTTGGAACGGGACTGACAGAGGCACTACGAGATAAATTTGTGTGTGGTTTATTTAAACAGGATGCACAAAAGCGACTGCTCGAGGAGAATGAGCTGACGCTTGAGAAGGCGGTCACTATGGTGGCAGCACACGGAGCCGCAGCGAGAGGCACAGCAGTAATGCAGCTACGGTCACCGGAACTCGGTACAAACAAATTGGGTTTGAGTTCTGTCAAACGTTATCGTTGTGGAAAGACAACGCACGATCAGAACCAGTGTTGGTTTAAAAACCAAGAATGCAGAACGTGTGGCAGGCTTGGCCACATAGCTAAAGTATGCCGGTCAGGAAAGAAGACCAGCAACAAAAAGTCACCGCAAGGAAAATACGCAAAGGTACACAAGGTGACAAAGAACAGTTTGACCGAACAGAAGTCAGATTCAGACGCTAGCAGTAATGAACTGGATAGCTTAAGAGTACACAACGTTGGTAAGGATGCAGATCTCCAGACAATTTGGGTCACTCTTCAGATAGCAGGAGTCCAAGTAAAAATGGAATTGGACACTGGATCGGCATTGACGGTCATGAATAGGAAAGATTACAGAAGGTTATTCCAACATATTCCCCTACAGGATACGGAGATTATATTGAAAACATACACGGGGCAAAGAGTGTACCCCATCGGAAAAATAGAGGTAGAAGTGGTCCACAAGGGTGAAGAAAGCCAAGTAATGGACTTATATGTGCTACCTGAAGGAGGTCCACCACTACTAGGATGGGAGTGGATTAGGAAAATGAATATGGACTGGCACTCCTTGAAGGCACTAACGGTAGATTCCGGGGAAACAGATGTCAAACCTAAACGATTGTCCAGAATATTGGATGATGCTAAAGAGGTGTTCCAGCAGGGACTGGGAACACTGAGAGGAATTACGGCAAACATCAAGATTGATGAACATGCACAACCAAAATTTTTTAAAGCCAGACCGGTACCCTATGCAATACGACCTACTGTTGAAGCGGAACTGGAAGCACTAGAACGTTCAGGTGTACTGTCTAAGGTAGATTGGAGTGAGTGGGCTACGCCCATTGTTCCCGTTATGAAACGTCCTGCGAGCAATAAGCCAGGAGATCCAGGGAAGGTTCGCATCTGTGGAGATTTCAAAATCACCATTAATCCGGTGCTTCACACGGTGCAGTATCCGCTTCCACGGATTGAGGATATTTTCACTTCCTTGTCTGGCGGGAAACACTTCACCAAGATAGACCTGGCGCAGGCGTACTTGCAGATGGAGGTTGAGGAAGAGTCACGCCAATATCTCATGATCAACATGCATCGAGGGTTGTACCGGTACAATAGGCTGGTTTTTGGAGTGGCATCGGCTCCAGCAATTTGGCAGAGGGCCATGGAGCAGGTATTACAGGGAATTCCAGGCACACAATGTTACCTGGACGATATTCTGATCACAGGTGATGGTGATGAACAACATCTCGCAAACTTGGAACTGGTGCTCAACAGACTGAAAGAGTATGGACTTAGAGTAAATCGGCAGAAATGTGAGTTCTTCCAGAAGCGGATCTCGTACTGTGGCCATGTCATTGACCGGGAGGGGCTTCATAAGTCTCCTGACAAGATCGAGGCAGTTGTAAAGGCTCCCGCTCCGGAGAATGTCTCTCAGTTGAGGTCGTTTCTAGGATTAATTAACTATTACCATAAATTTCTGCCAAATCTATCCATGGTACTGCACCCGTTAAACGCTCTTTTACAGAAAGGGGTACCATGGGAATGGGGCGAAAACTGTAAGAAGGCATTTCGCAAAAGCAAAGAATTGATCACCTCAGAGGAAGTGTTGGCTCACTTCAACCCGACACTGCCTATTCGGTTGGCTTGTGATGCTTCTCCATATGGTATTGGGGCAGTACTCTCACACAAGTTGCCAAATGGCACGGAAAGGCCAGTCGTGTTTGCATCCAGATCATTGACCTCCGCTGAGCGCAACTATGCGCAGATCGATAGGGAGGCTCTTAGCCTTGTATGGGGAGTGAAGAAGTTTAATCATTACCTGCAGGGCCAAAAATTCACACTTCTGACAGACCATCAACCGTTGGTATCCATTTTTAACCCTAAGAAGGGTGTTTCGGTGATGACAGCGCAGCGTCTCCAGAGACGGTCTCTTTTCCTAGGGGCACATCAATATCAAATAGAATTCAAAGGTACGAAACAGCATGGCAATGCTGATGGGCTGTCGCGCCTGCCACTACCTGAAGAAGAAGACACGACGAAAGTTGACCCTGTTGAGTTATTTCATTCGACCATCATCGAGTGTTTACCAGTCACCAATGCAAGTATTGAAAGAGAAACCAGGAACGACCCGACACTGTCCAGAGTCTACGATGTGACAGTGAAAGGATGGCCAACACGGGGTGATCCTCTGTTACCGGCATTTTCGGCAAGGCGAGACCAGCTGTCCGTCTGCCATGGTACCTTGATGTACGGGACAAGAGTGATTATTCCTCCCAAGTTAAGGGAAAGAGTTTTAAACGAACTGCATGAAGGTCATCTGGGGGGAGTTAAAATGAAAAGTCTTGCTAGGGCTTATGTATGGTGGCTGGGTATTGACCAACAGATTGAGGAGTTAACAAAAAGCTGCGCTGGGTGCCAAAAAGTGCAAAATGCACCTCCGATAGCACCGCTACACCCATGGGAATGGCCTTCAGCCCCATGGCAGCGCGTACACATTGACTTTGCTGGTCCATTCATGGACTCCATGTTCCTAATCGCGGTGGACGCACATTCCAAATGGCCAGAAGTCATCAAGATGAATACCACTACTTCAGAAAAGACAATTGCGGTGTTAAGAACAATATTCGCAAGGAACGGATTGCCAGAACAGATCTGTTCGGACAACGGACCACAGTTTGTATCGGAAGAATTCCGACAATTCTTAAAGAAGAATGGAGTAAAACATTATACCTCTGCCCCATATCATCCGGCGACAAACGGGTTGGCTGAAAGATTTGTCCAGACATTCAAAAAGGCTATTAAGGCCATGAACGATGATCAGATTCCGCTGCAACACAAGGTCGACAAGTTCCTGATGTCATATCGAAACGCCGATCATGCAGTGACTAACCAAAGTCCTGCCATGATGTTTTATAACAGGAGGTTGCGGTCCAAGTTGGACTTGTTAAAACCAAATGTGCGGAGGGAAGTGGAAAACAAACAGTTTCGGCATATTAACAACAAGACCACTCGAACTTTCGACGTAGGACAACCAGTGTTGGCAAGGGGCTATGGAAACGAAAAATGGCAGTCCGGAACAATTCGGGCCAGACAAGGACCTCTGATGTACACAGTAGATATTGGTCATAATGTGATAAGGCGTCATGCAGATCAACTGGTAGAGTCGAGAGCAAGGGTCGAACCCATGGTTGTGACAGAGACAACTGTGGAAGACGTTAATGAACCTGAAGCATCTACCTCGGCAGGGAATGTACTTGATGATGATGACACCCAATACATTGGAAACCAAATAGAGGAGGCACCTCAACAACAAGAATCAGAGACTACTGAGAGGCGTTATCCAAGCCGCATCAGAAAGCCTCCTGAGAGACTGAACCTTTGAACTGTTATACCTGAAGTTATATATGTATATATGTTATTATGTTATGTTAAATGGGGATGACTGTTAAGCTAAAAAGGGAGGATTGTGGTGTATGTAACCTGTTCCACCTTAAGAGAACTTAAGCCTGTTCCACCTTAAGAGATGTACTATTTTCTCTGGCTGCTGTATACGTAATACCGGTGGTGACCACACCGGTATATAAGCACTGTGTAGTAATATTGTATTCAGTATAGTCCCTACCTCCAACCAGTAAAGACCTGTTGAATTTACTCTTGTAGTCTGTGTAGTAATTATCACTATAACACACAGGCTTAACAATGTCGTCATCCTTTTTGGCCTCAACCTTCAGTGCCTGTATGGAATGCCAATCTAATTGTATCTTCCGGATCCATTCACGTCCTAGCAGTGGTGGTCCTCCATTTGGCAATACATATATATCCATTTTAGGTATTTCCTGGCCTTTATATGTCACTTTCACCCTTATTTTTCCTTTGTGGTAGACTTTTTGCCCCATATACATCTTCAAGACAATCTCTGTAGCTTTCAAGGGTATGTGTGAAAATAGCCGCTTGTAGTCTCTTTGATTTATGACTGTTAGAGCTGACCCTGTGTCCAATTCCATTTCCACTTGGACTCCGTCTATCTTGAGTGTAACCCAGATAGTCTGGTGATCCTCATTTCGGTTACATTATGTAGTTTCAGACAACCCAGCTCCTTGCTTCCGGAGTCTGTGTCACTTTTCTGTTCGTCTGAACCACTGAACCTGGTGTACCTTTTTGTACTTCTCCAGTGGAGATTTCTTACTGTTGGTTTTCTTCCCAGACCTGCAGACTCTTGCTATGTGTCCTGCTTTCCCACACTGTCTGCACACTTGGTCCTTGAACCAACAATCTTTCTGGTCATGTGTTGTTCTGCCGCAGCAATAGCACTTCCCTGTTCCATAGGTCATTTCATTGGTGCCATATTCTTGCAGTCTCCGTTGTATCTCTGCAGCACCCCTTGTGGCTGCTTCGTGTGATACTGCCATACTGAAAGCTTTGTCCAGCGTAAGGTCCTTTTCTGATAGAAGCCGTTTCTGAGTTCCTTTACTTTGTAGCCCACACACAAACTTGTCCCTTAATGTGTCTGCTAGTCCTGCTCCAAACTGGCAGTATTTCGATAGCTTGCGCAGTTCCGTTAGGTACTCAGCATTGCTTTCGTCTTTGTGTTGGTTCCTTTTATGGAACTTAAATCGTTCTGCTATCAGCAGCGGTGTGGGGTTTAAGTGGTCCTGTAGGATTTCTGCTATGCTTTCAAAATTCTTGTTTACCGGCTTCTCTGGGGTTATTAGATTTCGCAGTAACCCATAAGTTTTTGCACCCATGGAATGTAACAGAATCAGTGTTTTATTAGCATCTGGCACTTCATTCGCCCTGCAGTACACCTCAATACGTTCCACATATGTCGCCCAATCTTCAACTTCATTGTCGAACGTAGAGATACTGCCACTCTTCGGCATCCTTGGTTGTGCGTTAACTATCACCAATGGCGCCTCCCGCGCTTCCCTTCTTCTCCGCTGGCACAAAATGGCGTCTCCCGCGCTTTCCTTCCTTCCCGCGCTCGCCCTTCTTCTCTGCTGCGGCTTCTCAAAATGGCGTCTCCCGCACTCTTCCTTCTTCTCCGCGGCTCAATGGCGTCTCCCACGCTCTCCCTGCTTCTCCGCGACTCAATGGCATCTCCCGCGCTCTCCCTGCTTCTCCGCGGCTCAATGGCGTCTCCCCTTGCTTCGCCCCGTGGACCCTGATCAGCCCGTGATCCCTGGCTGTGCTCTGCGCATTCTTCTCTTGATATTTGTCGACGCCACTCAGTCTAGAACCCGGCTGTTTCTTACCCTCTCTCTCTCCGGTTTGCAGTATTTTTCCTCGACGCCGCTCGGTGTTCAACCCCCGGCTGCGCCCTGCGCTCTTCACCCTCTGTCTTACCCCGTCGACGCTGCTCGGCTCTCTCTCTGCCGTCGGTCGGCTCCAGCCGCCGCTGCTCGGGAAGGGTCTGCTCTGGACCTGTCGTCGGTCTCTTACTGCTCGTTGTGGCTGGGGAACCAAGCCCGGCTCTCCACAGCCTCCCCAGCAAAGTTGGATCTCTGCCTGACTGCTGGGCGGTTGCTCGTGGTCGATGCCCGTGTTCCTGGCCTTGACTATTTTTTTTTTATGTTGCAGGTAGATTCGCATCGACACTCATCGCCACTGTTAGATCCGTGGTTCAGTGGATAAATAATCACACGGATGCTGTACATTAACAAATAACAGGTCTTTACTGGAGGAGGGTAATCTCTAGACTGGGGTACAGAGGCATGCGCAAAGCTTATATACCGGTGTGGTCACTGCCGGTACTACAGTATACAGGAGCTGTAAAAAGTAGTTCTGACTTAAAGGCACATACACTACACCTTCCATGGCAAGAACGTCCTTCCTCAGATAAGGCAACCAAAACTGCACACAATACTCAAGGTGCGGTCTCACCAAGGCCCTGTACAACTGTAGCAAGACAGCCTTGTTCCTGTACTCGAACCCTCTTGCTACGAAGGCCTTCTTAGCCGCCTGCTGCACCTGCATGCTTACCTTCAGCGACTGGTGCACAAGAACACCCAGGTCTCTTTGCACTTCCCCTTCTCCCAATCTATTGCCATTCAAATAATAATCTGCCTTCCTGTTTTTGCCACCAAAGTGGATAACCTCACATTTATCCACATTATAGTGCATTTGCCATGTTTCTGCCCAATCACCCAACCTGTCCAAATTGTACTGGAGTTTCACGACATCCTCCTCACTGCATACCCTCCCACCCAGCTTTCTGTCCCAGCGACAATGAAGGAACGGCGATATGGTGGTGTGTGACTTGGAGGTGGTGGTGTTCCCACGCGCCTGCTCCCCTTGTCCTTCTAGGTGGTAGAGGTTGTGGGTTTGGGAGGTGCTGCCGAAGAAGCCTTGGTGAGTTGCTGCAGTGCATATTGTAGATGGTACACACTGCAGCCATGGTGCGCCGGTGGTGGAGGGAGTGAATGTTTAAGGTGGTGGATGGGGTGCCAATCAAGCGGGCTGCTTTGTCCTGGATGGTGTCGAGCTTCTTGAGTGTTGTTGCAACTGCACTCATCCAGGCAAGTGGAGAGTATTCCATCACACTCCTGACTTGTGCCTTGTAGATGGCGGGAAGGCTTTGGGGAATCAGGAGGTGAGACACTCGCCGCAGAATACCCAGCCTCTGACCTGCTCTTGTGGCCACAGTATTTATGTGGCTGGTCCAGTTAAGTTTCTGGTCAGTGGTGACTCCCAGGATGGTGGGGGATTTGGCGATGGTAATGTCGTTGAATGTCAAGGGGCGGTGGTTAGACTTTCTCTTGTTGGAGATAGTCATTGCCTGGCACTTGTGTGGCGCGAATGTTACCTGCCACTTATCATTGAAACATACAAAATCATTGAAACATACAAAATTCTTACAGGTCTTGACAGGGTAGATGCTGGGAGGATGTTTCCCCTGGCTGGGGAGTCTAGAACCAGGGGTCACAGTCTCAGAATAAGGGGTTGGCTATTTAGGACTGAGATGAGGAGAAATGTTTTCACTCAGAGGGTGGTGAGTCTTTGGAATTCTCTACCCCAGAGGGCGGAGGCTCAGTCGTTGAGTATATTCAAGATAGAGATTGATGGATTTTTGGATAGTAAGAGAATCAAGGGATACGGGGATAGTGCAAGAGAGTGGAGATGAGGTAGAAGATCGACCATGATCTTATTGAATGGCAGAACAGGATCGAAGGGCCAAATGGCCGACTCCTGCTCCTATTTTTTATATTCTTATGTTCTTATGTTATCAGCCCAAGCCTAAATGTCATCCAGATCTTGCTGCATACAGGCATGGACTGCTTCATTGTCTGAGGAGTTGCAAATGGCACTGAACACTCTGCAGTCATCAGCGAACATCCCCACTTCTGACCTTATGTTGGAGGGAAGGTCATTGATGAAGCAGCTGAAGATGGTTGGGCCTAGAACACTGCCCTGAGGAACTCCTGCAGCGATGTCCTGGGACTGAGATGATTGGACTACAACCATCTTCCTTTGTGCTAGATATGACTCCAGCCAGTGGAGAGTATTCCCCCCGATTCCCATTGACTTAAATTTTACTGAAGAGACAGTTTAACATCTGCAGCACAATTAGTGCCAGGACCCAGGCTGGTTCTCAATGGCGTGACACAAGGAGGCCTCCTGTCACAGCCAGTGAGAGTGTGCCAGTTACATGCAGAACCCACAGCACTGCCACCCAGACCACATACATGATTGATTCATCCACAATGGTGCTAACAATTTCATCGTGGTTCAATGCTAAACTTACAGCTACACCTGCGTCTGCACGCTGACCCCAGCTCCCTCACAGCGCCTGCACTCTGACCCCAGCTCCCCCACAGCGCCTGCACGCTGACCCCAGCTCCCTCACAGCGCCTGCACTCTGACCCCAGCTCCCTCACAGCGCCTGCACTCTGACCCCAGCTCCCTCACAGCGCCTGCACTCTGACCCCAGCTCCCCCACAGCGCCTGCACGCTGACCCCAGCTCCCTCACAGCGCCTGCACTCTGACCCCAGCTCCCTCACAGCGCCTGCACTCTGACCCCACCTCCCTCACAGCGCCTGCACTCTGACCCCAGCTCCCTCACAGAGCCTGCACTCTGACCCCAGCTCCCTCACAGCGCCTGCACTCTGACCCCAGCTCCCTCACAGCGCCTGCACTCTGACCCCAGCTCCCTCACAGCGCCTGCACTCTGACCCCAGCTCCCTCACAGCGCCTGCACTCTGACCCCAGCTCCCTCACAGCGCCTGCACGCTGACCCCAGCTCCCTCACAGCGCCTGCACTCTGACCCCAGCTCCCTCACAGCGCCTGCACTCTGACCCCAGCTCCCTCACAGCGCCTGCACTCTGACCCCAGCTCCC
Source organism: Somniosus microcephalus (assembly GCF_052327205.1). NCBI lineage: Eukaryota > Metazoa > Chordata > Chondrichthyes > Squaliformes > Somniosidae > Somniosus > Somniosus microcephalus. The sequence continues at coordinate 1,975,311 of NC_141010.1, forward strand.
TCACAGCGCCTGCACTCTGACCCCAGCTCCCTCACAGCGCCTGCACTCTGACCCCAGCTCCCTCACAGCGCCTGCACTCTGACCCCAGCTCCCTCACAGCGCCTGCACTCTGACCCCAGCTCCCTCACAGCGCCTGCACTCTGACCCCAGCTCCCTCACAGCGCCTGCACTCTGACCCCAGCGCTATTGCCTGTTTTGTGCTGCCGCCGCGGTTGAATTTCACCCCGATAGCTTCTGATGGACGGAGCGTTTGTCCGTGCTGGAGATCATTGATACAACATTTGATGTGGACCCTTGGATTCTCCTCCCCACCCGCTTTATCCTCTCATGTCCTGAAGGATCTGATTATGTGCTGGGTTCACCAATCACTCTCTGATACCTCATCGTGACCATTCTTCATGTGGGAGCCCCGACAGCGAGTGTTGCTCATGTTAGTTGGCAGTGGGCACCTCACAGTCAATCCTGATCCTGTTCTCACCAGATGTTCACCCACTTGCACTTTTCATAGGAACAGGAGGAGGCCATTTAGCCCCTCGAGCCTGTTCCACCATTCAATCAGATCATAACTCTCTTATGCCTGGAGTAACACATAGGTACCTTAGTTTGGAATGCCTAGAGGAATGGCTGCTTATAATTAATTACCTTACAGTTAGTGCGGGCCTCTCAACAGTAGGTGACACTATTGCACCTATTAACACCGCTACAAGAAACAATAATACGAATAAACCCAGACGGACCACCCGGCATCGACCTCGGCACCGGCTACGGACACGACAATGGCACCCAGCCCAGTCGACCCTGCAAAGTCCTCCTCACCAGCATCTGGGGACTTGTGCCAAAATTGGGAGAGCTGTCCCACAGACTAGTCAAGTAACAGCCTGACATAGTCATACTCACAGAATCCTACCTTTCAGCCAATGTCCCAAACTCCTCCATCACCATCCCTGGGCATGTCCTGTCCCACCGGCAGGACAGACCCACCAGGGGTGGCAGCACTGTGGTATACAGTCGGGAAGGAATAGCCCTGGGAATCCTCAACATTGACTCCAGATCCCATGAAGTCTCATCAGGTGAAGCATGGGCAAGGAAACCTCCTGCTGATTACCACCTACCGCCCTCCCTCAGCTGATGAATCAGTACTCCTCCATGTTGAACACCACTTGGAAGAAGCACTGAGAGTAGCAAGGGCACAGAATGTACTCTGGGTGGGGGACTTCAATGTCCATCACCAAGAGTGGCTCAGGAGCACCACTACTGACTGAGCTGGCCGAATCCTGAAGGACAATAGCTGCCAGTCTGGGCCTGCGACAGGTGGTGGGAGAACCAACACGAGGGAAAAACCTACTTGATCTCGTCCTCACCAATCTACCTGTCGCAGATGCATCTGTCCATCACAGTATTGGTAGCAGTGACCACCGCACAGTCATTGTGGAGACAAAGATTCATCTTCACACTGAGGACACCCTCCATAATGTTGTGTGGCACTACCACCGTGCTAACTGGGATAGATTCAGAACAAATCTAGCAGCTCAAAACTGGGTATCCATGAGGTGCTGTGGGGCATCAGCAGCAGCAGAATTGTATTCCACCACAATCTGTAACCTCATGGCCCAGCATATCCCTCACTCTACCATTACCATCAAGTGAGGGGACCAACCCTGGTTCAATAAGGAGTGTAGAAGAGAATGCCAGGAGCAGCACCAGGCGTACCTAAAAATGAGGTACCAACCTGGAGAAGCTGCCCAGGAATGCCCTGTCCACAAAAAACAGGACAAATCCAATCCGGCCAATTACCGCCCCATCAGTCTACTCTCAGTCATCAGCAAAGTGATGGAAGGTGTCATCAACAATGCTATCAAGCAGCACTTACTCACCAATAACCTGCTCACTGATGCCCAGTTTGGGTTACGCCAGGACCACTCAGCTCCAGACCTCATTACAGCTTTGGTCCAAACATGGACAAAAGAGCTGAATTCCAGAGGTGAGGTGAGAGTGACTGCCCTCGACATCAAGGCAGCATTTGACCGAGTGTGGCATCAAGGAACCCTAGTAAAACTGAAGTCAATGGGAATCGGGGGCAAACTCTCCACTGGCTGGAGTCATACCTAGCACAAAGGAAGATGGTTGTGGTGGTTGAAGGTCAATCATCACAGCCCCAGGACATCGCTGCAGGAGTTCCTCGGGGCAGTGTCCTAGGCCCAACCAACTTCAGCTGCTTCATCAATGACCTTCCCTCCAACATAAGGTCAGAAATGGGGATGTTCGCTGATGACTGCACAGTGTTCAGCGCCATTCACAACTCCTCAGATAATGAAGCAGTCCTTGCCCACATGCAACATGACCTGGACGACATTCAGGCTTGGGCTGATAGGTGGCAGGTAACATTCGTGCCACACAAATGCCAGGCAATGACTATCTCCAACAAATGATAGTCTAACCACCACCCCTTGACATTCAACGGCATTACCATCACCAAATCCCCCGCCATCAACATCCTGGGGGTCACCATTGACCAGAAACTTAACTGGACCAGCCACATAAATACTGTGGCAACAAGAACAGGTCAGAGGCTGGGCATTCTGCAGCGAGTGTCTCACCTCCTGACTCCCCAAAGCCTTACCACCATCTACAAGGCACAAGTAAGGAGTGTGATGGAATACTCTCCACTTGCCTGGATGAGTGCAGCTCCAACAACACTCTAGAAGCTCGACACCATCCAGGGCAAAGCAGCCCGCTTGATTGGCACCCCATCCACCACCTTAAACATTCACTCCCTCCACCACCGGCGCACCGTGGCTGCAGTGTGTACCATCTACAAGATGCACTGCAGCAACTCGCCAAGGCTTCTTCAGCAGCACCTTCCAAACCTGTGACCTCTACCACCTAGAAAGGACAAGGGCAGCAGGCTCACGGGAACACCACCACCTCCAAGTTCCCCTCCAAGTCACACACCATCCTGATTTGGAAGTATATCGCCGATCCTTCATTATCGCTGGGTCAAAATCCAGGAACTCCCTCCCTAACAGCACTGTGGGAGCACCTTCACCACACGGACTGCAGCGGTTCAAGAAGGCGGCTCACCACCACCTTCTCGAGGGCAACTTGGGATGGGCAATAAATGCTGGCCTTGCCAGCGATGCCCACAACCCATGGACGAATAAAATAAAAATCTCCATCTACCAGCTGACCTGACCCACATCTTTCATTGGTGCTGCAGCACCTCATTCTCAGCATTGTTGGGTGTGCAGCTGCCTCAACAACCATGAGAAGAAGTACAAAGAGAAGGAGCACTTGTTTACAAATCCTCATGGCAGATCGCCACCCCAGGGAGAGCGCCCGCAAGTTTTCCCATGAAACTTTGGTGTTAGCGGTGGAGAGAAGGCGGCTGGTCCTGTACCCACCAACTGGCAGGAGTCCCTCACCACAAGGCTGCCACACTATGTGGAGGGAGGTGGCACACCAGACCACGGATCGCACGTCCTGAAGCCCAATTGTCCGGCTGCCTCCACCCTCCCTCCTGTTCCTCATCTTCTTCCTCCTCACCCTCGTCCTCCTCCCTCTGCGCACATGTTCCCGTCTTTCTCGCTGCCTACGCTCCCGCTGTCGTAGATACAGGAGGGTGAGGTGGCATCTAGTACAGCCCTCATTAATCTTACCAAGCGTTGCAGTTTGAATCTTTTATTCTTCAAAGATTCAAACTGCTACACTTGGTAAGATTAATGGGGGCTGTACTAGATGCCATCTAACCCTCCAGGATCTACAGCAGAGGGAGCGAAGGCAGCAAGAACAATGGGAACATGTGCGCAGACGGAGGGGGAGGGCTACCAGGGCTCTCAACAGGAGACGTTACCCACCTAGGATCTTCTGACAGCACTTCTCCTACCTTCAACTAAGTGAGGAGCAGTGTATTAGGAGGCTGAGCTTCACCAGGGAGGTGGTCACTGAACTCTGCCTCCTCCTGCAGCCAGACCTCCAGCCTCACATCAGGACCACCACGGCTCTCCCAGTGGCCCTTAAGGTCACCGTCGCCCTCAATTTCTTCACTAGCAGATCCTTCCAGTCTGCAGCAGGAAACACAGCTAACATCCCCCAGTTTGCCGTCCATCGCTGCATCCGGGAGGTCACAGAGGCTCTCTACACCAGGAGAAGGGACTACATTGGCTTCCCGATCACCAGAGAGAAGCAGGACGAGTGTGCACGTGGCTTTACCAGGATTGCGGGCTTCCCCATGGTGCAGGGCCCCATTGACTGCACCCATGTGGCTTTGCGGGTACCGCATAATAATTGAGAGATCTTCCATAACCGCAAAGGCTACCACTCATTTAATGTGCAGTTGGTGTGGGACCACAGACAGTGAATCCTCAATGTCAATGCCCGCTATCCTGGCAGCAGCCACGATGCCTTCATCCTGCACTCTTCCAGCCACCATGTCAAGCTCGAGGGTGGCTGGCCGGAGACAAGGGCTATCCGCTCTCCACGTAGCTCATGACTTCACTTCGCAACCCCAAAACTCCTGCCCAGCACTCATATAAAGAGAGCCATGCCGCCACCAGGAACATCATTGAGCAGACCATTGGGGTGCTCAAGCAACGGTTCCACTGCCTTGACTGCTCGGGAGGAGCCCTCCAGTACTCGCCAGAGCAGATGTCCCATTTCGTGGTGGTTTTCTGCATGCTCCACAACTTGGCCATCATGAGGGCACAGCCCTTGCCACCAGGGATTGTGGGCTCACCTCAGGAGGAGGACGAGGCAGAGGAGGATAAGGATGAGGATGAGGATGAGGAGGAGGATGAGATGAGGATCAGGGGGGAGGGAGGAGGCAGCGAGACAAACGGTCTTCTGGACCGGCTCATCAGACTCTGATTCACATGAATGAAACCCCAGATCCCCATAGCTCACCACATCCCCATCATTCAATCCCTGTCCCATGGTGTATTACAGCATCCTCCTGGGTGCAAAGATGAAATGAGAGAGACCACAAAATATTCCAAACACCATTAATAAATGTATCTATAAACATATCACACATATCACATGGATTCTAATGACTAATGACCCTTGTGCCTGCCATATTTGAATAGCTGTTTTTGTGTGCAAGGAGTGAGATGTGGATGTGAGTGTTGCTAGGTAGAGATTGCTGGTGGATGAGTACTTGGGGTGTGGTGCTTTGGGCAGTGTGTGACGATTGTGGTACAGATGGTGGTATATAGCATTTATTGAATCATTCACTCACCCTGACCACCCGAGTGAGGTCGTTAAATTTCTTCCTGCACTGTGTGTGAGTCCTGGGGACCACAGTGCTGCCCGTGACGTGCTGCGCTACCTCCCTCCACATGGTGCGGAAGACTTGTGGCGAGGCCGCCTGCCACTTGCCGGGTAGAGCACCGCCCTCCGTCTCTCCACAGCGAAAACCAACGCCTCCAATGCTTCATCGGAGAATCTACAGGCTCTCTCCCCGGGGCGAGGGCCCCTGGGCCCCTGGGCTCCTGGGCTCCTGGGCTCCTGGGCTCCTGCTTGCTGAGGCAGATGCACAGCCAGCAATGATGAAGTGCTGCAGCATCAATGAACCTCTCCTTTAAGTAGTGAAAAAAAGCCTACGGCAATGATGATTTGTGATTAGACTGCACCCGATATTGGTCCACCCTTTATGTGTTACACCAATGAGCTTGGGTTTTAAGACTTGATTTAGGACTTCAATCATTTTATTGAGTAGTGAGCACAAGTTTTTCATGCAGTCTAAAGCATTTGTGACTGGCGCTAACTCGCCAACTTTTCTACAGACACCGCCCATTCCTTGGCTATAATGAATTTCTAGCCCATGGAGTACAAAAGCAAAGAACTTATGCTAAACCTTTATAAAACACTGGTTATGCCCCCAGCTGGCGTATTGTGGTCAATTCTGGAGAGGGAGGGAGGGAGGGAGCAAGGAGGGGGTGCAGAAGAGCTTTACTAGAATGATACCAGGGATGAGGGACTTCAGTTATGTGGAGAGACTGGAGAAGCTGGGGTTGTTTTCCTTCAAGCAGAGAAGGTTAAGAGGAGATTTAATAGGGTTGTTCAAAATCATGAAGTGTTTTGATGGAGTAAATAAGGAGAAACTGTTTCCAATGGCAGAGGGTTCGGTAACCAGAGAGCACAGATTTAAGGTGATTTGTAAAAGAACCAGAGGTGAGATGAGGAAAAAAATTACGTAGAAAGTTGTTGTGTTCTGGAATGCGCAGCCTGAAAGGGCGACGGAAACAGATTCAATAATAACTTTCAAAAGGGAATTGAAAGCGAGAAATTTGCAGGGCTCTGGGGAAAGAGCAGGGGAGTGGGACTAATTGGAGAGCTCGTTCAAAGAGCCGGCACAGGCACGATTGGCCGAACGGCCTCCTTCTGTGCTGTGTGATTCTATAATTCTATAACTATGACTTGCTATTCATAAATCCATGCCCACTCCTTCTAATCAGCTCAAAGTTGTCCAAGTGCTCAGTCTCCCTGTCCCTAATGACAGATTCTAGAGACTTCTCAACAACTGACTGACAGGTTCATGGTTACCTGGTTTTCCTCTCTCTCCCCTCTTAAATAATGGAAAGACATTGGCAACTTTCCAATGCAATGGCACAATTTCCAAATCGAGCGAGTTTTGGAAGATTATGGCTAAAGCATCTGCAATTTCCTCACATAGTTCTCCGGGGTGGAAACCATCAGGCCCTGGAGATTTGTCTATCTTAAGTCTCGTTATTTTCACCCTAACTATTTTTAAAATGTTTATTAAATCCAATAAACTCCTCCCCTTGATTTATTTTGTGTTTCCCAGCGAGAGTCACAGGGTTGTCCTCTGAAGCCTGGCTGATTTTTCCCCTTCCTAGCTCAGGCACACTGAGACCACCTGCCCTGATCCCCAGCCTGGCAATCTGTCCTCTAACATCTAATGTCAACCATCAATTACATTGCTAGTTGGATATGAGGCTCCTCAGCACAAACACAAAGGTGCCCAGCATCCATCTGCCACATTTTATTTTAGATCAGATTGTCAGATCAGTAAAGAGCCACTGAGAATGCAGAGCTTCAGCACCATGGCTATAGCGAGCGAGCTTTGATCATCACTTGTCATTTTTTTTTAAAGAGCTGCATAAAATCTCAGAAAATCCAGGAACAAATCACAATCCTGGCGGATATTTTGATGAGGAATGTTTAAGTTACCTTTAAATGTTTTATAAACATCTAAAAAAAATTGTTTGTTGGAAGCAGATGTTGTGGAATGCCAGTTACAAATCTGCATCTTCTGCATTGCCCCCAGCGCACATTTGGCACAGAAGTGCTGTGTGGTATTGATGTCCTCTGTGCCCAGCCTATAATTGTGGTGGATACAGCCAGGAACCTGGCCGGGGAGTGTAGCCTCTGCCAACTCTCGATTGCCTGGTTACTTTGTAGCATCCAAGTTATCATTGTATGTAGCACCATGATTTATTTTTGTACGTGGATGTGACCTCACCGAGAGTGAGTCCTGCTGCACTGAGCATCAAAACTGCTGTTTCACTTTATAACAGGATGAGTGTACATTGAGCATTTAGTGGCTATTGAACAGTGGGAGCCTGATCTAACTGAGGTAGAGGACACCATAAATTAGTCAGTACAGTAAAGGTGCATGATTTAGGAAGCTGACACTTCTGAAGAATTTGCAGCAATTCTAATGAAGGTGGGACCTGCAGATACTTATACTGCCCTGTTTGATGTGTAAAAGATGTAGACCAGGGACTGTTGGTCTCAGTATTTCAAAGGTCAATCATAAGTGTAATGTATGTACCTTTAAGTGGGGAACTATCTTTTACAGCTCATGTATACTGCAGTACCGGCAGTGACCACACCTGTATATAGCCCTGAGTAGTAATCTGTACAGATCAGTTCCACTGTGAGCCATGTTGAGTAAACACCTGTTGTACCGTTCTCCGCAGTCTGTGTCTTATTATACACGGACACAACATCGACGACGAGGCAAGTTCGAACCTACCTGCAACTCTGCATCACCTCCTGGGGATTCGTTCCTGGAGATCAGTGGATTGGAGGTCAAGGCCAGAGACTCGGGCGTCGACCACGGGCAACCGCCGAGTCATCCAGCAGAGACTCGAGAATTGCAGGGGAGGCTGTTGAGAGCCAGGCTTGGCTTTCCAGTCGAGGTGGTCCAGCGAAACGGGCTGGCAACAGGTAGTGCGCAGACCCTTCCCAGACAGCGGCGGGCTAGAGCCCGACCGAGCGGCACAGCAAAGGGCCGAGCAGCGTCGACGGGGGAGAGAGAGAGAGGGCAGAGCACACAGGGCGCAGCCGGTGTTCAGGGGCCGAGCAGCGTTGGAGAGAGGGAGAGAGAAACGCGCAGAAACCCGCGAGGCGCCGCCATTGCCACGAGGACCGCCGAGAGCGGCATTGGCAGCAGCGCAGGAGAAGCGCGCGAAACCTACAGGGCACTGCCATTGCCACGAGAACCGCCGGGAGTGGCGTTGGCAGCAGCGGGGGAGGAAGGAAAGCGCGAGAGATGCCATTTTAAGCCCTTGGGAGACGCCATTTTAAACCACACCCAAAATGCCGAAGAGTGGCAGTATCACCGCATTTGACAATGAAGTCGAAGATTGGACTACATATGTCGAATGAATAGAGGTGTACTGCAAGGCAAATGAGGTGTCAGATGACAAGAAAGCGTCGGTATTGTTAAATTTAATGGGTGCAAAGACATATGGTTTATTATGAAATCTAGTAACCCCAACGAAGCCAATGGAAAAGAGTTTTGAAGACATAGTAACGATACTAAAGGAACATTTAAACCCCACACCGCTGCTGATAGCAGAAAGATTCAAGTTTCACAAACGGAACCAGCATAAGGATGAAAGCAATGCTGATTATTTAACAGAACTGCGCAAACTATCGAAACACTGCCAGTTTGGAGCGGGACTGGCAGATACCTTAAGGGACAAGTTTGTGTGTGGGCTTCAAAGTGAAGGAACCCAGAAACGGCTTTTATCTGAAAAGGACCTTACGCTGGAAAAGGCTTTCAGCATTGCGGTATCATATGAAGCAGCAGCACGGGGCACTGCAGAGACACAACAGAGACCGCAAGAACATGGCACAAACGAAATGTCATATGGAACAGAGAAGTTCTATCGCTGTGGCAGAACAACACACGACCAGAATGATTGCTGGTTCAAAGACAAAGTGTGCAGACAATGTGGAAAAGTAGGACACATAGCACAAGTCTGCAGGTCGGGAAAGAAAACCAGCAATAAGAAACCTATCAAAGAAAAGTACAAGAAGGTACATAAGATGATGGAGAATAGTTCAGACGAACAAAAGAGTGATAACGACTCCAAAAGCAGGGAACTGAGTTGTCTGAAACTACATAATGTGATCACAACGGAGGATCACCGAACCATTTGGGTCACTCTCAAGATAGCAGGAGTCCAGGTAAAGATGGAATTGGACACAAGATCAGCTCTAACAGTCATAAACTGATGGGACTACGAGCGGCTATTCTCACACATACCCTTGAGAGACACAAAAATTATTTTGAAGACGTACACGGGGCAAAAAGTCTACCCCAAAGGAAAAATAAGGGTGACCGTTATATATAACGGTAAGGAAACACCAAAACTAGACCTGTATGTATTGCAAGATGGAGGACCACCATTACTGGGACGTGAATGGATCTGGAAAATACAACTGGATTGGCATTCCATACAGGCACTGACTGTGGCTGACAAAAAGGATGACGACGCCACACCTGGGCGACTGTCAAAGATCCTAACTGACGCGAAAGAAGTGTTCCAGCAAGGACTCGGAACACTAAAAGGCATGACAGCGATGATTAAAATTGAAGAAAACGCAAGCCCAAAATTTTTTAAGGCCAGACCAGTACCTTATGCTATCCGCCCAGCCGTCGAAGCAGAGCTGGAGAGTCTGGAACGTTCAGGTGTACTGTCCAAGGTAGACTGGAGCGAGTGGGCTACACCCATCGTCCCTGTGATGAAAAAGTCATTGAGCAGCACGCCTGGGGAACCAAGGAAGGTTCACATCTGTGGGGACTTTAAGGTAACAGTAAACCCAATCCTTCACACCGTACAATATCCACTTCCACGGATTGAAGATATTTTCGCCTCGCTATCTGGAGGGAAACGCTTCACTTAAATTGATCTGGCCCAGGCGTATCTGCAAATGGAGGTAGAAGAAGCATCAAAAAAATACCTCACAATCAACACACATAAAGGTCTCTACCAATACAACCGGCTGGTATTCGGGGTAGCATCAGCTCCGGCTATTTGGCAGAGGGCAATGGAACAAGTCCTGCAAGGGATCCCAGGGACCCAGTGTTATTTGGACGGCATCCTGGTCACGGGCGAAAATTACAGTGATCACCTTGCCAACCTGGAGCAGGTGCTCACTAGATTGCAGGAATATGGGCTCCGAGCTAACCGCCCGAAATGCGAGTTTTTTAGAAAACAGATCTCGTATTGTGGCCACGTTATCGATAAAGAGGGGTTGCATAAGTCCCCAGAGAAGATTGAGGCAGTAGTCAAGGCTCCAGCACCGGAAAATGTGTCACAACTGAGGTCATTCCTCGGGCTGGTAAACTACTACCATAAGTTCTTGCCAAATTTGTCTACAATACTACACCCACTGAACACCCTACTGCAAACTGGGGTGCCATGGACGTGGAGTGATGAATGTAGATGAGCTTTCCAGAAGAGCAAAACACTAATCACATCGAAAGAGGTGTTGGCCCATTACAACCCAGCATTACCAATTCGGTTGGCATGTGATGCGTCACCCTACGGCATTGGAGCGGTGCTGTCGCACAAATTCTCGGACGGCTCAGAGAGGCCAATAGCCTTTGCGTCACGATCACTAACCTCAGCCGAGCGTAACTACGCCCAGATTGACAGGGAGGCCCTCAGCCTAGTGTGGGGAGTGAAAAAGTTCAATCAATATCTGCACGGGCAGAAATTCACCTTGCTGACTGATCACCAGCCTCTTGTCTCCATTTTTAATCCGAAGAAAGGCGTTCCGGTGATGACTGCGCAACGACTACAAAGATGGTCACTTTTTCTAGGGGCGCACCACTATGAGATTGAATATAAGGGCACGAAACAGCATGGAAATGCTGATGGGCTATCACGCCTGCCACTGCCTACTGCGGAGGAAGCACCAGCAGTGGATCCTGTCAAAATATTCCATTCGACTATAGTTGAATACCTACCGGTAACTAATGCTTGTATCGAAAAGGAAACCCGAAATGACCCGACACTGTCTCGGGTATATGATTTGACGGTGAAGGGATGGCCAGCACATGGCGACTCACTGTTGCCAACATTCTCGACAAGGAGCGAACAGCTGTCAGTGTGCCGGGGGACCTTGATGTGTGGATCCCGAGTGGTAATTCCACCCAAGTTAAGGGATAGAGTGCTCAATGAGCTTCATGAGGGTCATCTGGGAGGGGTAAAAATGAAAAGCCTAGCCAGGGCTTATGTGTGGTGGTCGGGAATCGATAAACAAATCGAGGACCTGACCAAGAGCTGCTCAGGATGCCAGAAAGTCCAAAATGCACCACTACAGGCCCCTCTACACCCATGGGAGTGGCCCTCATCTCCATGGCAATGGGTGCATATTGATTTTGCTGGTCCATTCATGGACTCAATGTTTTTAATAGCCGTGGATGCGCACTAGAAATGGCCTGAGGTGATCAAAATGTCCTCCACCACCACGGAGAAAACTATTGCAGTCCTACGGACCATTTTTGCCAGGAATGGCTTGCCAGAACAGATTTGCTCCGACAACGGACCACAGTTTGTGTCCGAAGAGTTCCGGAGGTTCTTGAAAAAGAGTGGGGTAAGGCATTACACATCTGCCCCCTATCATCCAGCCACAAATGGATTGGCTGAGAGGTTCGTACAAACCTTTAAGAAGGCAATAAAGGCTATGTACAATGACAACATTCCGCTGCAGCATAAGGTGGACAATTTCCTGTTCGCCTACCGGAATGCGACACATGCAGTCACCAACCAGGCCCCAGCCATGATGTTCTTTAACTGAAGGTTAAGATCTCGCCTGGATTTGCTCAGACCAAACGTACGAAGAGATGTTGAGAGTAAGCAATTCCAGCACATCCATGAGAAGCCAACAAGGAGCTTCAATGTAGGGCAACCAGTCTTGGCCCGCGACTACCGAACAGAAAAATGGCAGCCAGGAACGATATGCACACGGCAGGGCCCACTAATGTACACAGTGGACGTTGGGGAGAGCATCGTGAGACGCCATGCTGACCAGATCCTAGAGTCACAGGAACAAGCCAACCCCATGCCTCGCCCATATGTATCTGGTGATGAACCCGACGTACAGGTCGCATCTACCCCAGAAACAGTAGCATCGGAAGCTGATGAACCAACCGACGACAGGGGGCCAGAATTGCCTCCGCACCAAGAGCAAGACACGCGGGAAAGGCGCTATCCAGAAAGGATCAGGAAGCCTCCCCAAAGACTGAATATATAAATAGACTATTTTCAGCTAATGTTGCATGTTAAAAGTGTTAATTGTAATTAGTTTGATATTTAATTGTTAAATGAGTGTTATGGTACTGTTAATCTAAAAGGGGAGGAATTGTAATGTATATACCTTTAAGTGGGGAACTATCTTTTACAGCTCATGTATACTGCAGTACCGGCAGTGACCACACCTGTATATAGCACTGAGTTGTGATCTGTACAGATCAGTTCCACTGTGAGCCACGTTGAGTAAACACCTGTTGTACCGTTCTCCGCAGTCTGTGTCTTATTATACCCAGACACAACAATAAGAACCTCACAGACACAGGCCATTAATCCCAACAAGCCCAACCTACCCAGCCTTTCTCTCATCATGTCCTCCCAATCCCTCTCCATCCAGAAGTGCATCTAGTTGCACCTTGAACCCAATTAAACTGTTGGTTTCAACACATGTGCTTGGCAATTTCTTCCACAACTTTAATTCAACCAACATCTGTGGGGGAAGCAGTTACTGAGATAACCAGCGCCAGTGTTCCAGATAGAAAGAAGTGACAATCTTTTGAGAAACAAAGTGACTGGCTGGAAGGGAGAGTCAGGGTGATTCTCGAGACCTGCACTGTCTGTTATGGTGACTGAGCTTCTCGATCAGGCAAGTGGACCAGGAGCCAGGAGAGGAATCAGCAGGCGGGGGGTGGGAGCGGGGGGGGGGGCGGTGGGATCTGGAGCATGTTCTTGTCCGCCAGCTGGAGCCACTGCTTCTTTTCAAGATGGTCTGCAGACTGTGATGGGATACCACACAGGAATTGAAGTGGGATTAATACTGTCCAAAGTCAGCTCAACTCAGAAAATGTAACTCCAAAAAATGGAACTGAGAACAATACAAGTGTGGGAAAACGATTCTCGGAGAAAATAAAGTGTAAAGCATAGTAAATAAACTGAAACTCAGAGTAAATAAACTGAAACTCAGAGTAAATAAACTGAAACTCAGAGTAAATAAACTGAAACTCAGAGTAAATAAACTGAAACTCAGAGTAAATACACAGAAACTCAGAGTAAATACACAGAAACTCAGAGTAAATAAACTGAAACTCAGAGTAAATACACAGAAACTCAGAGTAAATAAACTGAAACTCAGAGTAAATAAACTGAAACTCAGAGTAAATAAACTGAAACTCAGAGTAAATAAATTGTAACTCAGAGTAAATAAACTGAAACTCAGAGTAAATAAACTGAAACTCAGAGTAAATAAACTGAAACTCAGAGTAAATAAATTGTAACTCAGAGTAAATAAATTGTAACTCAGAGTAAATAAATTGTAACTCAGAGTAAATACACAGAAACTCAGAGTAAATAAACTGAAACTCAGAGTAAATAAATTGTAACTCAGAGTAAATACACAGAAACTCAGAGTAAATAAATTGTAACTCAGAGTAAATAAATTGTAACTCAGAGTAAATAAACTGAAACTCAGAGTAAATAAATTGTAACTCAGAGTAAATACACAGAAACTCAGAGTAAATAAACTGAAACTCAGAGTAAATAAATTGTAACTCAGAGTAAATACACAGAAACTCAGAGTAAATAAATTGTAACTCAGAGTAAATAAACTGAAACTCAGAGTAAATAAACTGAAACTCAGAGTAAATACACAGAAACTCAGAGTAAATAAACTGAAACTCAGAGTAAATAAACTGAAACTCAGAGTAAATAAACTGAAACTCAGAGTAAATACACAGAAACTCAGAGTAAATAAACTGAAACTCAGAGTAAATAAACTGAAACTCAGAGTAAATAAACTGAAACTCAGAGTAAATAAACTGAAACTCAGAGTAAATACACAGAAACTCAGAGTAAATAAACTGAAACTCAGAGTAAATACACAGAAACTCAGAGTAAATAAACTGAAACTCAGAGTAAATACACAGAAACTCAGAGTAAATAAATTGTAACTCAGAGTAAATACACAGAAACTCAGAGTAAATAAATTGTAACTCAGAGTAAATAAATTGTAACTCAGAGTAAATAAATTGAAACTCAGAGTAAATACACAGAAACTCAGAGTAAATAAACTGAAACTCAGAGTAAATACACAGAAACTCAGAGTAAATAAATTGTAACTCAGAGTAAATAAACTGAAACTCAGAGTAAATACACTGAAACTCAGAGTAAATAAACTGAAACTCAGAGTAAATAAACTGAAACTCAGAGTAAATAAACTGAAACTCAGAGTAAATACACAGAAACTCAGAGTAAATAAACTGAAACTCAGAGTAAATAAACTGAAACTCAGAGTAAATAAATTGTAACTCAGAGTAAATAAATTGTAACTCAGAGTAAATAAATTGTAACTCAGAGTAAATACACAGAAACTCAGAGTAAATAAACTGAAACTCAGAGTAAATAAATTGTAACTCAGAGTAAATACACAGAAACTCAGAGTAAATAAATTGTAACTCAGAGTAAATAAATTGTAACTCAGAGTAAATAAACTGAAACTCAGAGTAAATAAATTGTAACTCAGAGTAAATACACAGAAACTCAGAGTAAATAAACTGAAACTCAGAGTAAATAAATTGTAACTCAGAGTAAATACACAGAAACTCAGAGTAAATAAATTGTAACTCAGAGTAAATAAACTGAAACTCAGAGTAAATAAACTGAAACTCAGAGTAAATACACAGAAACTCAGAGTAAATAAACTGAAACTCAGAGTAAATAAACTGAAACTCAGAGTAAATAAACTGAAACTCAGAGTAAATACACAGAAACTCAGAGTAAATAAACTGAAACTCAGAGTAAATAAACTGAAACTCAGAGTAAATAAACTGAAACTCAGAGTAAATAAACTGAAACTCAGAGTAAATACACAGAAACTCAGAGTAAATAAACTGAAACTCAGAGTAAATACACAGAAACTCAGAGTAAATAAACTGAAACTCAGAGTAAATACACAGAAACTCAGAGTAAATAAATTGTAACTCAGAGTAAATACACAGAAACTCAGAGTAAATAAATTGTAACTCAGAGTAAATAAATTGTAACTCAGAGTAAATAAATTGAAACTCAGAGTAAATACACAGAAACTCAGAGTAAATAAACTGAAACTCAGAGTAAATACACAGAAACTCAGAGTAAATAAATTGTAACTCAGAGTAAATAAACTGAAACTCAGAGTAAATACACTGAAACTCAGAGTAAATAAACTGAAACTCAGAGTAAATAAACTGAAACTCAGAGTAAATAAACTGAAACTCAGAGTAAATACACAGAAACTCAGAGTAAATAAACTGAAACTCAGAGTAAATAAACTGAAACTCAGAGTAAATAAACTGAAACTCAGAGTAAATAAACTGAAACTCAGAGTAAATACACAGAAACTCAGAGTAAATAAACTGAAACTCAGAGTAAATACACAGAAACTCAGAGTAAATAAACTGAAACTCAGAGTAAATACACAGAAACTCAGAGTAAATAAATTGTAACTCAGAGTAAATACACAGAAACTCAGAGTAAATAAACTGAAACTCAGAGTAAATAAATTGTAACTCAGAGTAAATAAATTGTAACTCAGAGTAAATAAATTGAAACTCAGAGTAAATACACAGAAACTCAGAGTAAATAAACTGAAACTCAGAGTAAATACACAGAAACTCAGAGTAAATAAATTGTAACTCAGAGTAAATAAACTGAAACTCAGAGTAAATACACTGAAACTCAGAGTAAATAAATTGTAACTCAGAGTAAATAAACTGAAACTCAGAGTAAATAAACTGAAACTCAGAGTAAATAAACTGAAACTCAGAGTAAATACACAGAAACTCAGAGTAAATACACTGAAACTCAGAGTAAATAAACTGAAACTCAGAGTAAATAAATTGTAACTCAGAGTAAATAAATTGTAACTCAGAGTAAATAAACTGAAACTCAGAGTAAATAAATTGTAACTCAGAGTAAATAAATTGTAACTCAGAGTAAATAAATTGTAACTCAGAGTAAATACACTGAAACTCAGAGTAAATACACTGAAACTCAGAGTAAATAAATTGTAACTCAGAGTAAATAAATTGTAACTCAGAGTAAATAAACTGAAACTCAGAGTAAATACACTGAAACTCAGAGTAAATACACTGAAACTCAGGTGATTTTGCCAGCTCTGGGGAGGAGGGCTTGGAGTCGGGACTGCCGGGAAAATGGCAGAATCTGGGGGCGGGTACCCATCCTGCCTCCAACCCGCCTCCATGCCATCTTCCCAGGAGGCGGGTACCCGACCCGCGCTGGGAGCAGCCTCCCCGAGGTAGTTAACAGGCAGTCAAGGGACGATTTTCCCAATGGATGCGGGTTGGAGGCGGGTTTTGGTTTGGGTGGGTTCCAAACTCGCCCAAAGTGAGAGGTGGGGTAAAATTGTGATTTTCCTCTAATTGGCCAGTTGATTTCAGCGGTGTGGGTTCCCCTGGGCCAATTAGTGTTTTGGGACTGAAACTCGCCTCTGCTGACATCACTTATCCAGTTTCATTTAAGGGCGGCTTGCTGCCGTGGCTCATTCCACTGGATTTTTGTCGATGCTGCACCACCTCCAACATTTTTCAGCTTCTACAATGGTGAACTCCAAGGCAAGGACCTTCCCAAGGTTCTTAGATGAGGTGCTAGGAATGTTGGTTGAGGGGGCGACAGCCAGCAGGGAGGTGCTCTTCCCATCATCTGGGAGGAAGAGGCCTTCCAAAGAAACCAAGGCTGTTTGGGTACAGCTGGCAAGGGAGATCACCTCCAGATCGGTGTGCAGCAGAACATGGCTGCTGTGCCGTAACAGGTTCAGTGACCTTGTAAGATCAGGCAAAGTGAGTCTACCTTCAGCTTGACCCTCCTTCGGCTCCCCTTCTCCTCTCATCACCAGCACTCTGCATTGTCAACCTCCTCCTCCACATCCCACTTTACCCTCACAACCTTTGCACCCTTCGCCATCCCTCTCACTCTATGAACCCAATCACTTGGCTATTCGACTATGCTGCCCTCACACTCCCTGTCAATGTTGTGCAATGACAACGACTAACAAAGCACAGAGAGGGCCCTTGGACATGGAACGTCACTCCATCTTTGTCTCCTTCTAAGCATCTATGCTCTGGACTCTCTACACTCACTCCATCATTCTCACTCCAACTCCATTCATCTCCCTCACTGCAGGAAGAGAGACCCACAATAGAAGGGAAAGGGTGAAGACAGGAGGAGGGCCACATTCCCTCGCCCATCTCACCCAGGCTGAAAAGGCGGCCCTGGACATCGCCGACGCAGAGGTGGAGGTGGAAGTGGGGGACGGACAGACGGGCGATGCAGACCAAGCTGGTGACAGAATAATTTTGCTTCACTCTCATTTACACTGCTTGAGTGACTGAAATGGCTGCTGGTGTACATTATTACAATGCCACTTGAGCATCTGCACTATTGCATCTGCATGCCACACTTCCATCAAATGTCTAACCCATGCCTTTACTCCCCCACAGGACCATCCACAGAGTCCCCCCCCCACTCCCCCCCCCCCCGCCCCACTGTCCAGGAAGAAGAGGCTGAGCAGCAAGACTCCTCAGGGGAACCTGCAACCTCTGAGGACGCAGCGTCTGCAGATGTAAGCGCACCCAGCACCAGCGCAGATACGCACACCTCGGTGGGACCTTTGGGACATAGATTAGTGTTGTCACCGTGTGTATCACATCTCACAGGTGAGCATCAGCAGGTGGTGGAAACAGGGACAGCAGTGGAGAGTCCTCGGTGGAGGGCACAGGACTCTCCTAGCTCTGCTCCGCTGCATGTGGACCCTGTGCCTCTGGGTCCATCCAGAAGGAGAGCGATGATTGAACTCCAGGAGCAGGTGCAGGAGTCTCTGACAGGTCTTGTCTCCAGGGTCACTGTGAGTGTGGAGAGGATGGAGGAGTCCAACTCTAACCTGAGCAGTGCCATTGGGGAGGCAATGGCACATATACGCAGCACCATGGAAAGGATGGCAACCTCCATGGAAAGGCTGGCTACGGCCATGGAGGCAATAAGTCGCCGGAGTGAGGAAAACATGGTGATTGTTCAGAATAGACTGACATCTCTGGAGGAGCGATGGGCAGCTATTGAACAGAGAAACCAGAGCTTCATGGAAGTCCTTCTGAGTAGGACTGCCAGTGCAGAGATGGGTCCCCCTGATGTGCAGCAAGGTGCTCTCAATCCACTTGCAAGCGCTGAGGTGGACCTGACCCATGAGAGGGAAGTTGGTGGCAGATATCAAGGAAGTGGGGGCTCCTCTCCAAGCGCTCACACTTCCATGCCACTGCGTAGCCCTTGGTCAGAGCCCCAGCAGAGTCCACACCCAAATGAAGTGGGCGTCTCAGCCCCTGCACTGCTGTAGGAGGAGCAGACATTTGGCGAGCCCTCACAGGCTCGTAAACCCAGAGGACGCCTGCCAAAGGTGTCGAAGCAGGAGCAGCATCAAAGTGAGCAAGGGGCCTCCACTTCTGCTGAAGCCACAGGGGGAGCACCATGTAGGAGCATGCATAAGAGAAAAATAAAGCACCATTAGTCACAGAGGTAGCCACTTGGGTGAGTGTTTATGTGTATTGATGAAATGCCATCCCTGTTTGAAAGTATAAAAATGATTTGATGGTAAACTGTTGGCATGATGGCATCTGTTATTTCACCTTAGGCAGCTCCACATTGTGGGCTCCGCGACACTTGCGTGGTCAGGTTGGTGGCCAGAGTGAGGAGGCCAGAGAGTCATGTCCATTGTCTATCATGTCTTAAGATGGAGCCAAGGACATGTGCCAACATGGGCAACCTATGCAAATCTGGCCAGGATAAGTGCAAGCCTTGCATCACGGGCAGCCATGTGCTCGCGTGCGGCCACTGCTGCCGGTCGATAGGCTGGTGCTCGTTCCTCCTCCTGCTCCTCCTCCTCCTCTTGCTCCTCCTCCTCCTCCTCCTCATCCCCCTTCTCATCCTCATCCTCATCTGAGGAGGCTATGAACTGAGCCATTTGCTCATCAGATCATGACCATCATGACCATTCTGGAGACCCTGGCTGCTGAATACTGCAGCGCTCCACCTGATCTGTCAAGGCAATGGAAGCGCATCTAGAGTTCTGCAGGATGAAAGAGTCATGGCAACTACCACAGAACTTGGCGCAAACATGCAAAATCTCCTTCTTGTGGTTACACACCAGTTGTACGTTGAAGGAGTGGAAGCCCTTTCGGTTGACAAAGATAGCTGGGTTGTGATGGGATGCCCTAAGGGCCACATGTGTGCAGTCTATGACACCCTGCACCATTGGCAAGCCTGCCATATTTGCAAAGCCAACTGAATGCGCAGTTACACTTGCTTGATCCCTTGCGAAGTGGATGTAATTGTGGGCCTTTGTGAAAAGAGCATCGGGAACCTGCGTGATGCAACTGTGGGTGGCCGACTGGGAGATACCACTGATGGTCCCTGGAAGGAGCCTGAGGCAAAAAAGTTGAGTGCGGTGGTGACTTTGACAGCCATTGGTAAAGGGTGTCCACCCGCGCCTCTGGGCTCCAGGTGTTGGTGCAGCAGTGCGCAGATGTCTCGGACAACCTCTCGTGAAAGTCTCAGCCTCCTTTGGCAATGCTGCTCACTCATGGTGAGGTAGCTCATCCTCTGCCTGTAAACCCTGAGAGGGGGTTATCTCCTGGAGTGAGGTGCTTCCATGCGCTGGTGCCTTCTGCCCTGTGCAGCATCAGGTGGGTGAGCAGGAGATTGGGGCTCCTGCTGCTGTTGCTGCTGAGTTGCCTGGTTCTGCTGCTGCCGTGGCTGCTCCTCATCCGAATCTGAGCTCCATGGTGAAAGGAAATAAATGGTTCCCATTCTGCTGGCAGATACCTCCGTTGGGGAAGCGCTCAGTCCAAGCGGGGAGAGGGTCTTCCAAGGAGATCCCACAGTTGAGAGGTAGAAGCTGCAGCAGCTCTGACTACTGAAGAGCTGAAAGACCTGTGGAACAAAAGTTCTGCCACCTGCAACTGATCCCTGATGCAAGCTCCATTTTAATGGTGGAGCTGCAGCTGTGAGGAGGCCACCCGCTTGTCAACCCACCAGGATTAGCTGGCGTGGTTTAGGAGGGTCATGGAACACGCTGAAAATGTGGAAAAATAACAAGGGCCTGTCAAAATAGGATTATAGAGGCCCTTAACTACATTTAAGGGTCTTAACTACCTCTCTGGACTGTTGGCGGCTGGGACTGAATCGCACCCATCAAAACTGCCTCCGGCAAAATTGCACGGATGTGGGTTGGAGGCGGGTTCCGAACCCACAATCAGTTTTTGCCATTTTGCCAAGTGTCCCGCCTCCAAACCTGCCTCCTCGGGGGCTGGGAAAATCACACCCCCTTATTTTCAGCCCTGAAGTGTAGGCTTCTCGATGGCTCTGAACCTCGCCAGGGTCAGCGAGGTGGGCCGTCAGTCTGTGGGGGTCGGAGGGGCCGAGATGTCCAGTGTGCAGGTGAGTGATGGGTGCATGTGTGCAGAGGTAAGTGTGTGAGGTGTATGTAAAGTGTTTGTAAGAGTGTGTGTAAGAGCATCAGCGGGTGAAATCTCGGTGGGAATCGCGGAGCGGCGGCAGTACAAAAGGCTCCAAGAGACCAGGTAGGCCTCAGAGCGTCAGTGGGCGAAATCTCAGCGGGAATCGCGGAGCGGCGGCAGTACAAAAGGCTCCAAGAGACCAGATAGGCCTCAAAGCATCAGCGGGCGAAATCTCAGCGGGAATCGCGGAGCGGCAGCAGTACAAAAGGCTCCAAGAGACCAGATAGGCCTCAGAGCATCAGCGGGTGAAATCTCAGCGGGAATCGCGGAGCGGCGGAAGTACAAAAGTCCCCCAGAGACCAGGTAGGTTTACCAATCTCCAATCTCAGAGGGAAAGAAGTAAAAAGTAATCGAAGTGTGACGTCACCAGAAAGCAGGTAAGTGATTGGTTGGTGAGTATTTCTCTCTTTATAAACTTTAACTCTGTGGTTTATAGTTTCTAAAGTCTCTGTGGTGTAGCGGGGACTGTTTATAAACCAGGGCCCTTAAATATACTATTTAACAGTAGTGTAATTGGTGGGATTGATTTGATTTAATTTAATTGCAATTAATTAAAGGGTAAATCATGGCAGGAGAGCCCGGCCCCACTGTATGCTCCTCCTGCGCTATGTGGGAACTCAGGGACACTTCCTGTGTCCCTGCCAACTATGTGTGCAGGAAGTGTGTCCAGCTGCAGCAACTGGCAGGCCGCATTGCGGCGCTGGAGCTGCGATTGGATTCATACTGGACCATTCGTGAGGCTGAGGAGGTCGTGAATAGCACGTTTGATCAGTTGGTCACACCGCAGGCAAAGGTTGGACAGGCAGAAAGGGAATGGGTGACCAACAGGCAGAGTACTAGGCACAGGCAGGTAGTGCAGGGATCCCCTGTGGACATCCCCCTCTCAAACAGATACACCACTTTGAGTACTGTTGGGGGGGATGGCTTACCAGAAGAAGGCAGCAGCAGCCAACTTCCTGGCACCAGGGGTGGCTCTGCTGCACAGGTCAGGAGGAAAAAGAGAGGGAGAGCTATAGTAATAGGGGATTCTATTGTAAGGGGAATAGATAGGCGTTTCTGCGGCCGCAAACGAGACTCCAGGATGGTGTGTTGCCTCCCTGGTGCAAGGGTCAAGGATGTCTCAGAGCAGCTGCAGAACATCTTGGAAGGGGAGGGTGAACAGCCAGTTGTCGTGGTACATATAGGTACCAACGATATAGGTAAAAAGCGGGATGAGGTCCTAAAAGCGGAATATAGGGAGTTAGGAGGTAAATTTAAAAATAGGACCTCAAAGGTAATAATCTCAGGATTGCTACCAGTGCCACATGCTAGTCAGAGTAGAAATAGAACGATATTTCAGATGAATACGTGGCTAGAGGAATGGTGCAAGGGGGAGGGATTCAAATTCCTGGGACATTGGAACCGGTTCTGGGGGAGGTGGGACCAGTTCAAACCGGACAGTTTGCACCTGGGCAGGGCCGGGACCGATGTCCTAGGGGGAGTGTTTGCTAGTGCTCTGGGGGAGGGTTTAAACTAAAATGGCAGGGGGTTGGGAACCTGAGCAAGGGGACAGAGGAAAGGGAAACAAGGATAAAAGCAAAAGATAGGAAGGAGAAAAACAAAAGTGGCAGTCAGAGAAATCAACGGTTTAAATCAAACATGGCCACAGTAAATAATAATTCTAATAGGTGTAAGAGTGTTAAAAAAACAAGCCTGAAGGCTTTGTGTCTTAATGCGAGGAGCATTCGTAATAAGGTGGATGAATTAGCTGCGCAAATAGAGTTAAACGAATATGATTTGATTGGGATTACGGAAACATGGCTCCAGGGTGGCCAAGGCTGGGAACTCAACATCCAGGGGTATTCAATATTCAGGAAAGATAGGCAAAAAGGAAAGGGAGGTGGGGTAGCATTGCTGGTTAAAGAAGGGATTAACACAATTGTAAGGAAGGATATTAGCTCTGATGATGTGGAATCTGTATGGGTAGAACTGAGAAATACCAAGGGGCAGAAAACGTTAGTGGGAGTGGTATATAGACCTCCAAACAGTAATGCGGAGGTTGGGGACGGCATTAAAAGGGAAATTAGAGAAGCGTGCAATAAGGGCACAGCAGTCATCATGGGTGACTTTAATCTACATATAGATTGGGCTAACCAAATTAGTAACAATACTGTGGAGGAGGAATTCCTGGAGTGTTTAAGGGATGGTTTCCTGGACCAATATGTCGAGGAACCAACCAGAGATCAGGCCATCTTAGACTGGGTATTATGTAACGAGAAAGGATTCATTAGCAATCTTGTTGTACGAGGCCCCTTGGGTCGGAACGATCATAATATGATTGAATTCTTCATTAAGATGGAGAATGAAGTAGTCGACTCAGAGACAAGGGTCCTAAATTTAAATAAAGGAAACTATGATGGCCTGAGGCGCGAGTTGGGTAGGATTGATGGGGAATGTCACTCAAAGGGTTGATGGTGGATAGGCAATGGCAAACATTCAAAGACCGCATGGATGAACTACAGAATTTGTTCATCCCAGTTTGGCATAAAAATAAAACAAAAAAGGTGACTCAACTGTGGCTAACAAGGGAAATTAGGGATAGCATAAGATCCAAGGAGAGGACATATAAATTGGCCAGAAAAAGCAGTAAACCTGAGGATTGGGAGCAGTTTAGGATTCAACAAATGAGGACAAAGGGATTAAGTAAGAAAGGGAAAATAGAATATGAGAGTACGCTTGCAGGGAACATAAAAACTGACTGTAAAAGCTTTTATAGATATGTGAAGAGAAAAAGATTGGTGAAGTCAAGCGTAGGTCCCTTACAGTCAGAATCAGGGGAATTTATAATGGGGAACAAAGAAATGGCAGACCAATTAAATACATATTTTGGTTCTGTCTTCACAAAGGAGGACACAAATAACCTCCCAGAGATGTCGGGGAACATAGGGTCTGATGAAAGGGAGGAACTGAAAGAAATCAGTATTTGTAGGGAAATAGTGTTAGGGAAATTGATGGGATTGAAGGCCGATAAATCCCCAGGGCCTGACAATCTACATCCTAGGGTACTTAAGGAAGTGGCCCTAGAAATAGTAGATGCATTGCTGATCATCTTCCAGCATTCGATGGAATCTGGAATAGTACCCATGGATTGGAGGGTAGCTAATGTTACCCCACTATTCAAAAAAGGTGGTAGAGAGAAAACGGGGAATTACAGACCGGTAAGCCTGACATCGGTAGTGGGGAAAATGCTAGAGTCCATTATAAAAGATGTAATAGCAGAGCACTTGGAAAACAGTGACAGGATCGGACAAAGTCAACATGGATTTACAAAAGGTAAATCATGCTTGACTAATCTACTGGAATTTTTTGAGGATGTAACTGGTAAAATAGATAAAGGAGAACCAGTGGATGTGGTGTATTTGGACTTTCAGAAGGCTTTTGATAAGGTCCCGCATAAGAGATTAGCATGTAAAGTTAAGACACATGGGATTGGGGGCAACGTATTGACTTGGATAGAGAACTGGTTGGCAGACAGAAAGCAAAGAGTTGGAATAAACGGATCTTTTTCCGAGTGGCAAGCAGTGACTAGTGGGGTACCGCAGGGATCAGTCCTTGGGCCCCAGCTATTCACAATATATATTAATGATCTAGACAAGGGAACTAGATGTAATATCTCCAAATTTGCAGACGACACAAAGCTGGGTGGGCGTGTGTGCTGTGAGGAGGATGCCGAGAAACTCCAGGATGATTTGGGCAGGTTGGGTGATTGGGCAAAAGCATGGCAGATGCAATGTAATGTGGATAAATGCGAGGTTATCCATTTCGGTGGCAAAAACAGGAAGGCAGATTATTATCTGAATGGCAATAGATTGGGAGAAGGGGAAGTGAAGCGAGACCTGGGTGTCCTTGTGCACCAGTCGCTGAAGGTAAGCATGCAGGTGCAGCAGGCAGTTAAGAAGGCAAATGGCATGTTGGCCTTCATAGCGAGAGGGTTTGAGTACAGGAACAAGGATGTCTTGCTGCAGTTGTGCAGGGCCTTGGTGAGACCACACCTGGAGTATCGTGTGCAGTTTTGGTCGCCTTATCTGAGGAAGGATGTTCTTGCCATGGAGGGAGTGCAGCAAAGATTCACCAGACTGATACCTGGGATGGCAGGAATGACATATGAGGAGAGATTGGGTCGATTGGACTTGTGCTCGCTGGAGTTTAGAAGAATGAGAGGGGATCTCATTGAAACTTATAAAATTCTGACAGGACTGGACAGACTAGATGCAGGAAGGATGTTCCCGATGGCCGGGGAGTCCAGAACCAGGGGTCACAGTCTAAGGGTAAGGGGTAAGCCATTTAGGACAGAAATGAGGAGGAATTTCTTCACCCTGAGAGTGGTGAACCTGTGGAATTCTCTACCACAGAAGGCATTAGAGGCCAATTCATTAAATATATTCAAGGAGGAGTTGAATATATTTCTTAAGGCTAAAGGGATCAAGGGGTATGGGGAGAAGGCAGGGACAGGGTACTGAATTTGGATGATCAGCCATGATCTCATTGAATGGCGGAGCAGGCTCGAGGGGCCGAATGGCCTACTCCTGCTCCTATCTTCTATGTTTCTATGTTTCTATGTTTTAATAAGTTTTACTTACCTTTACTTCTTCCTGCAGGCTTATTCCCTTCAGGTCTTGGGGGTCCCTCAGCTCACCGGCACAGAAAGCAGAATGGCTGCTGAACTGTCAAAAGCTGCAGCCTCTGCTTTCTGGTCTGGAGAGATCTCTAACTGAGTCTGAGCAGAACGACTCAAGTTAGAGGACAGATTTTCAGTGTTTAACAGCTTCACAGAGCCATCAAACGCTGACATTTCATCTGTTAAAAGGTCTTGACAAATGCAACGTCACTCGCTGATATCACCTGTCACCTGCTTTCCCTTAATTGGCCTGCTAAGCCCACTGGGCGGGCTTAACAAGGTCAATCAAGGGAAAATATTGTGGGTTGGCCACAAGTCAATGGAGGCGGGACTAAAACCTGACAAGTGGAAGTCCCGCCTCCAAAAGCTCCCCATTGAGAAAATCCAGCCCTCAGAGTAAATAAACTGTAACTCAGAGTAAATTGGCTGTCATCTTCCAAAATTCTATAGATTATGGAACAGTTCCGGCAGATTGGAGGGTGGCAAATGTAACCCCACTATTTAAAAAAGGAGGGAGAGAGAAAACTGGGAATTACAGGCCAGTTAGCTTAACATCAGTAGTGGGGAAAATGCTAGAGTCTATTATAAAGGATATGATAACAGGACACTTAGAAAATATCAATGGGATTAGACAAAGTCAACATGGATTTATGAAAGGGAAATCATGTTTGATAAACCTACTAGAGATTTTTCAGGATGTAATTGGTAGAATAGATAAGGGAGAACCAGTGGATGTGGTGTATTTGGATTTCCAGAAGGCCTTTGATAAAGTCCCACATAAGAGGTTAGTGTGCAAAATTAAAGCAATGATTTGGATGAGGGAACCAAATGTAATATTTCCAAGTTTGCTGATGACATGAAACTAGGTGGGATTGTGAGTTGTGAGGAGGATGCAAAGAGGCTTCAAGGCGATTTAGACAAGTTGAGTGAGTGGGCAAATACATGGCAGATGCAGTATAACGTGGATAAATGTGAAGTTATCCACTTTGGTAGGAAAAACAGAAAGGTAGAGTATTATTTAAATGGTGATAGATTGGGAAATGTTGATGTACAAATGGACCTGGGTGTCCTTGTACACCAGTCACTGAAAGCAAACATGCAGGTGCAGCAAGCAGTTAGGAAGGCAAATGGTATGTTGGCCTTCATTGCAAGAGGATTTGAGTACAGGAACAAGGATGTCTTACTCCAGCTATACAGAGCCTTGGTGAGACCACACCTGGAGTACTGTGTGCAGTTTTGGTCTCCTTACCTAAGAAAGGATATACTTGCCATAGAGGGAGTGCAGTGAAGGTTCACCAGACTGATTCCTGGGATGGCAGGACTGTCATATGAGGAGAGATTGGGTCGACTAGGCCTGTATTCACTAGAGTTTAGAAGAATGAGAGGGGATCTCATTGAAACGTATAAAATTCTGACAGGGCTAGACAGACTGGATGCAGGGAGGATGTTTCCCCTGGCTGGGGGGTCTAGAATGAGGGGTCACAGTCTCAGGATATGTGGTAGGACATTTAGGACTGAGATGAGGAGAAATTTCTTCACTCAGAGGGTGGTGATCCTGTGGAATTCTCTATCACAGAAGGCTGTGGAGGCCAAGTCACTGAATATATTTAAGAAGGAGATAGATAGATTTCTAGACACAAAAGGCATCAAGGGGTATGGGGAGAGAGCGTGAATATGGTATTGAGATAGAGGATCAGCCATGATCATATTGAATGGCAGAGCAGGCTCGAAGGGCCGAATGGCCGACTCCTGCTTCTATTTTTCTATGTTTCTATGTTTCTAAATAAACTGTAACTCAGTGTAAATACACTGAAACTCAGAAGCTGCGATTTTATCGGCACTGAGTGGCGGGGTTTAGAGGTGGGTCAAGGGTCAGAATCGTTTTGATTGATGGTGGGTTTCGATCCCACCGTCATCCCACCTTTAAACAATTTTCCCAAGTGTCGGGTCCCTGACTTGCGCATGGACCCGACACCTAGCAGCAGGAAGAGGATTAAAGCCACTTACCTTTCTGTTAACAGGTGCTTGATAGTGGTTAACAGGCTCTTTTTCAATTTTGCTGCTTCTGTCTCGGGGTTCCCTGACGTCTGGACACCACGCCAGGTAAGTGTGACATGTTGTGAGTCTGCTGTAATGTTTCTGCATTGATGATAGCTGCAGAAGTGGTGTGAAGAATCCAATGGTGCACTGGTGAGTTTCAGAGGTAAGAAAATGTTGGGAAAATCATTTTTAATGTATTTACACTTTTCTGTAGGTTACAAGTTTTGAAATCGATGTCTAGTCCCACCTCATTGGGAGAATCTCGCTCACCAGTGACAGATCGCTTCTGTAATCTCACCTGCAGCTGCCATCTGTTCCAGCCTATGGACGGAGTCACTGGAGAGCCTGGGTGCAAGAGCTCACCTTTGTACAGTGATTGTCAGTGTTTGCAGCACCTCAATGCTGTCAAACACTGAGAAATAAGCAGTCAGAGAAAAATTGTGCATGGTCCCTTTAAGAAAACTGGCAGATGACACATCATCAAATGAGATCAGCTGACCGGCTTCCTCTTAATTGGCCAGCAAGCCCGCAGGGCTGGCTTAACAAGGTCAATCAACATAAAATCATGTCCGTGGGCCGGATGCAGTTGGGCGGCAGGACTGGAAGCCAGAAACCACCTGACCCGCTCCCAACCCGCATCCAATGACAAAATCACAGCCAGAGTAAATACACTGAAACTCAGTATATAAACTGTAACTCAAAGAAAATACAGTGTAACTCAGGGTAAATGAATTGTAACTCAATGTAAATCAACTGAAACTCAGGGGGCGATTTTGCCAGCTCTGGAGAAATAGGTTTGGAGGTGAGACTGCCAGGAAAATTACAGAATCTAGGGGCAGGTGCCCAACCCGCCTCCATGCCATCTTGCCAGGAGGCGGGTAGCCGTCCTGCACCAGGCCCTGTCTCCTTGGAGGTGGGAAGGGATTACATCCACTTAACTGCCTGTTAACAGGTAGAAAATAGGATTATCCCCATTGTGCCCACACTAGTGCGGGCTTCCCGAAGGCTCTGAAACCCCCGAGGCGAGTAGTGGGTCTGCGGAGGTTGGAGGGGTCCAAAAGTGTGCTGTGGAGGTGAGTGATGGGTGCAAGTATCTGAGATAAGTGCAAAGTGTTAGTAAAATTTTACTTACCTTTGTTTCTTCCTGCAGGCTTCAATCGTTGGATATGCGGAGTGTCTCACACCTCCACGGTAGAGGTGACAGATGGCCATTGCATTTTCCAATGCAACAACCATTTAATTTCTACAAAAGAAAGAGGTTTGATGAGGTTTTGAATTCAAGAACTCATCAAACTACAGAGAATGTCAGTGTTTGACAGATGAAATGTCATACGTTGACATTCTCTGTAACGGCTTTCCCTTAATTGGCCTGCTAAGGTCAATCAGGGGAAAATAGTGTGGGTTGGCCAGGAGTTGATGGAGGCGGGACTAAAACCCGACAAGTGGGAGTCTCGCCTCCAAAAGCTCCCCATTGACAAAATCCAGCCCTCAGAGTAAATAAACTGAAACTCAGAATAAAAAAACTGTAACTCAGAGTAAGTAAACTGTAACTCAGATTAAATACACTGTAACTCAGATTAAATACACTGTAACTCAGAGTAAATACAATGTAACTCAGAGTAAATACAATGTAACTCGGAGTAAATACAATGTAACTCGGAGTAAATACAATGTAACTCGGAGTAAATACAATGTAACTCAGAGTAAATACAATGTAACTCAGAGTAAATACAATGTAACTCAGAGTAAATACAATGTAACTCAGAGTAAATACAATGTAACTCAGAGTAAATACAATGTAACTCAGAGTAAATACAATGTAACTCGGAGTAAATACAATGTAACTCAGAGTAAATACACTGTAACTCAGAGTAAATACAATGTAACTCAGAGTAAATACAATGTAACTCAGAGTAAATACACTGTAACTCAGAGTAAATACAATGTAACTCAGAGTAAATACAATGTAACTCAGAGTAAATACAATGTAACTCAGAGTAAATACAATGTAACTCGGAGTAAATACAATGTAACTCAGAGTAAATACAATGTAACTCAGAGTAAATACAATGTAACTCGGAGTAAATACAATGTAACTCGGAGTAAATACAATGCAACTCAGAGTAAATACAATGTAACTCAGAGTAAATACAATGTAACTCAGAGTAAATACAATGTAACTCAGAGTAAATACAATGTAACTCAGAGTAAATACAATGTAACTCAGAGTAAATACACTGTAACTCAGAGTAAATACAATGTAACTCAGAGTAAATACAATGTAACTCAGAGTAAATACACTGTAACTCAGAGTAAATACAATGTAACTCAGAGTAAATACAATGTAACTCGGAGTAAATACAATGTAACTCGGAGTAAATACACTGTAACTCAGAGTAAATACAATGTAACTCAGAGTAAATACAATGTAACTCGGAGTAAATACACTGTAACTCAGAGTAAATACAATGTAACTCAGAGTAAATACAATGTAACTCGGAGTAAATACAATGTAACTCAGAGTAAATACAATGTAACTCAGAGTAAATACACTGTAACTCAGAGTAAATACAATGTAACTCAGAGTAAATACAATGTAACTCAGAGTAAATACACTGTAACTCAGAGTAAATACAATGTAACTCAGAGTAAATACAATGTAACTCAGAGTAAATACAATGTAACTCAGAGTAAATACAATGTAACTCAGAGTAAATACACTGTAACTCAGAGTAAATACAATGTAACTCAGAGTAAATACACTGTAACTCAGAGTAAATACAATGTAACTCAGAGTAAATACAATGTAACTCGGAGTAAATACACTGTAACTCAGAGTAAATACACTGTAACTCAGAGTAAATACAATGTAACTCAGAGTAAATACAATGTAACTCAGAGTAAATACAATGTAACTCGAGTAAATACACTGTAACTCAGAGTAAATACAATGTAACTCAGAGTAAATACAATGTAACTCGGAGTAAATACACTGTAACTCAGAGTAAATACAATGTAACTCAGAGTAAATACAATGTAACTCAGAGTAAATACAATGTAACTCGGAGTAAATACAATGTAACTCAGAGTAAATACACTGTAACTCAGAGTAAATACAATGTAACTCAGAGTAAATACACTGTAACTCAGAGTAAATACAATGTAACTCAGAGTAAATACAATGTAACTCAGAGTAAATACAATGTAACTCAGAGTAAATACAATGTAACTCGGAGTAAATACAATGTAACTCAGAGTAAATACAATGTAACTCGGAGTAAATACAATGTAACTCAGAGTAAATACAATGTAACTCAGAGTAAATACAATGTAACTCAGAGTAAATACAATGTAACTCAGAGTAAATACAATGTAACTCAGAGTAAATACAATGTAACTCAGAGTAAATACACTGTAACTCAGAGTAAATACAATGTAACTCAGAGTAAATA
This sequence comes from Somniosus microcephalus, assembly GCF_052327205.1. Classification (NCBI taxonomy): domain Eukaryota; kingdom Metazoa; phylum Chordata; class Chondrichthyes; order Squaliformes; family Somniosidae; genus Somniosus; species Somniosus microcephalus. Next base: position 2,006,530 of record NC_141010.1, read on the forward strand.
CACTGTAACTCAGAGTAAATACAATGTAACTCGGAGTAAATACAATATAACTCAGAGTAAATACAATGTAACTCAGAGTAAATACAATGTAACTCAGAGTAAATACAATGTAACTCAGAGTAAATACAATGTAACTCAGAGTAAATATAATGTAACTCGGAGTAAATACAATGTAACTCAGAGTAAATACAATGTAACTCAGAGTAAATACAATGTAACTCAGAGTAAATACAATGTAACTCAGAGTAAATACAATGTAACTCGGAGTAAATACAATGTAACTCGGAGTAAATACAATGTAACTCGGAGTAAATACAATGTAACTCGGAGTAAATACAATGTAACTCAGAGTAAATACAATGTAACTCAGAGTAAATACAATGTAACTCGGAGTAAATACAATGTAACTCAGAGTAAATACAATGTAACTCAGAGTAAATACAATGTAACTCGGAGTAAATACAATGTAACTCGGAGTAAATACAATGTAACTCAGAGTAAATACAATGTAACTCGGAGTAAATACAATGTAACTCGGAGTAAATACAATGTAACTCAGAGTAAATACAATGTAACTCAGAGTAAATACAATGTAACTCGGAGTAAATACAATGTAACTCGGAGTAAATACAATGTAACTCAGAGTAAATACACTGTAACTCAGAGTAAATACAATGTAACTCAGAGTAAATACAATGTAACTCAGAGTAAATACAATGTAACTCAGAGTAAATACAATGTAACTCAGAGTAAATACAATGTAACTCAGAGTAAATACAATGTAACTCAGAGTAAATACAATGTAACTCAGAGTAAATACAATGTAACTCGGAGTAAATACAATGTAACTCGGAGTAAATACAATGTAACTCAGAGTAAATACAATGTAACTCGGAGTAAATACAATGTAACTCGGAGTAAATACACTGTAACTCAGAGTAAATATACTGAAACTCAGAGTAAATACAATGTAACTCAGAGTAAATACAATGTAACTCAGAGTAAATACAATGTAACTCAGAGTAAATACAATGTAACTCAGAGTAAATACAATGTATCAGAGTAAATACAATGTAACTCAGAGTAAATATACTGAAACTCAGAGTAAATACACTGTAACTCAGAGTAAATACAATGTAACTCGGAGTAAATACAATGTAACTCAGAGTAAATACAATGTAACTCAGAGTAAATACAATGTAACTCAGAGTAAATACAATGTAACTCAGAGTAAATATACTGAAACTCAGAGTAAATACACTGTAACTCAGAGTAAATATACTGAAACTCAGAGTAAATACAATGTAACTCAGAGTAAATACAATGTAACTCGGAGTAAATACAATGTAACTCAGAGTAAATACACTGTAACTCGGAGTAAATACAATGTAACTCAGAGTAAATACACTGTAACTCAGAGTAAATACAATGTAACTCGGAGTAAATACAATGTAACTCAGAGTAAATACAATGTAACTCAGAGTAAATACAATGTAACTCAGAGTAAATACAATGTAACTCGGAGTAAATACAATGTAACTCGGAGTAAATACAACGTAACTCAGAGTAAATACACTGTAACTCAGAGTAAGTACAATGTAACTCAGAGTAAATACACTGTAACTCAGAGTAAATACAATGTAACTCAGAGTAAATACAATGTAACTCAGAGTAAATACAATGTAACTCAGAGTAAATACAATGTAACTCAGAGTAAATACAATGTAACTCGGAGTAAATACACTGTAACTCAGAGTAAATACAATGTAACTCAGAGTAAATACAATGTAACTCGGAGTAAATACACTGTAACTCAGAGTAAATACAATGTAACTCAGAGTAAATACAATGTAACTCAGAGTAAATACAATGTAACTCGGAGTAAATACAATGTAACTCAGAGTAAATACACTGTAACTCAGAGTAAATACAATGTAACTCAGAGTAAATACACTGTAACTCAGAGTAAATACAATGTAACTCAGAGTAAATACAATGTAACTCAGAGTAAATACAATGTAACTCAGAGTAAATACAATGTAACTCGGAGTAAATACAATGTAACTCAGAGTAAATACAATGTAACTCGGAGTAAATACAATGTAACTCAGAGTAAATACAATGTAACTCAGAGTAAATACAATGTAACTCAGAGTAAATACAATGTAACTCAGAGTAAATACAATGTAACTCAGAGTAAATACAATGTAACTCAGAGTAAATACACTGTAACTCAGAGTAAATACAATGTAACTCAGAGTAAATACACTGTAACTCAGAGTAAATACAATGTAACTCGGAGTAAATACAATATAACTCAGAGTAAATACAATGTAACTCAGAGTAAATACAATGTAACTCAGAGTAAATACAATGTAACTCAGAGTAAATACAATGTAACTCAGAGTAAATATAATGTAACTCGGAGTAAATACAATGTAACTCAGAGTAAATACAATGTAACTCAGAGTAAATACAATGTAACTCAGAGTAAATACAATGTAACTCAGAGTAAATACAATGTAACTCGGAGTAAATACAATGTAACTCGGAGTAAATACAATGTAACTCGGAGTAAATACAATGTAACTCGGAGTAAATACAATGTAACTCAGAGTAAATACAATGTAACTCAGAGTAAATACAATGTAACTCGGAGTAAATACAATGTAACTCAGAGTAAATACAATGTAACTCAGAGTAAATACAATGTAACTCGGAGTAAATACAATGTAACTCGGAGTAAATACAATGTAACTCAGAGTAAATACAATGTAACTCGGAGTAAATACAATGTAACTCGGAGTAAATACAATGTAACTCAGAGTAAATACAATGTAACTCAGAGTAAATACAATGTAACTCGGAGTAAATACAATGTAACTCGGAGTAAATACAATGTAACTCAGAGTAAATACACTGTAACTCAGAGTAAATACAATGTAACTCAGAGTAAATACAATGTAACTCAGAGTAAATACAATGTAACTCAGAGTAAATACAATGTAACTCAGAGTAAATACAATGTAACTCAGAGTAAATACAATGTAACTCAGAGTAAATACAATGTAACTCAGAGTAAATACAATGTAACTCGGAGTAAATACAATGTAACTCGGAGTAAATACAATGTAACTCAGAGTAAATACAATGTAACTCGGAGTAAATACAATGTAACTCGGAGTAAATACACTGTAACTCAGAGTAAATATACTGAAACTCAGAGTAAATACAATGTAACTCAGAGTAAATACAATGTAACTCAGAGTAAATACAATGTAACTCAGAGTAAATACAATGTAACTCAGAGTAAATACAATGTATCAGAGTAAATACAATGTAACTCAGAGTAAATATACTGAAACTCAGAGTAAAGACACTGTAACTCAGAGTAAATACAATGTAACTCGGAGTAAATACAATGTAACTCAGAGTAAATACAATGTAACTCAGAGTAAATACAATGTAACTCAGAGTAAATACAATGTAACTCAGAGTAAATATACTGAAACTCAGAGTAAATACACTGTAACTCAGAGTAAATATACTGAAACTCAGAGTAAATACAATGTAACTCAGAGTAAATACAATGTAACTCGGAGTAAATACAATGTAACTCAGAGTAAATACACTGTAACTCGGAGTAAATACAATGTAACTCAGAGTAAATACACTGTAACTCAGAGTAAATACAATGTAACTCGGAGTAAATACAATGTAACTCAGAGTAAATACAATGTAACTCAGAGTAAATACAATGTAACTCAGAGTAAATACAATGTAACTCGGAGTAAATACAATGTAACTCGGAGTAAATACAACGTAACTCAGAGTAAATACACTGTAACTCAGAGTAAGTACAATGTAACTCAGAGTAAATACACTGTAACTCAGAGTAAATACAATGTAACTCAGAGTAAATACAATGTAACTCAGAGTAAATACAATGTAACTCAGAGTAAATACAATGTAACTCGGAGTAAATACAATGTAACTCAGAGTAAATACAATGTAACTCAGAGTAAATACAATGTAACTCGGAGTAAATACAATGTAACTCGGAGTAAATACAATGTAACTCAGAGTAAATACACTGTAACTCAGAGTAAATACAATGTAACTCAGAGTAAATACAATGTAACTCAGAGTAAATACAATGTAACTCAGAGTAAATACAATGTAACTCAGAGTAAATACAATGTAACTCAGAGTAAATACAATGTAACTCAGAGTAAATACAATGTAACTCAGAGTAAATACAATGTAACTCGGAGTAAATACAATGTAACTCGGAGTAAATACAATGTAACTCAGAGTAAATACAATGTAACTCGGAGTAAATACAATGTAACTCGGAGTAAATACACTGTAACTCAGAGTAAATATACTGAAACTCAGAGTAAATACACTGTAACTCAGAGTAAATACAATGTAACTCAGAGTAAATACAATGTAACTCAGAGTAAATACACTGTAACTCAGAGTAAATATACTGAAACTCAGAGTAAATACAATGTAACTCAGAGTAAATACAATGTAACTCAGAGTAAATACAATGTAACTCAGAGTAAATACAATGTAACTCAGAGTAAATACACTGTAACTCAGAGTAAATACAATGTAACTCAGAGTAAATACAATGTAACTCAGAGTAAATACAATGTAACTCAGAGTAAATACAATGTAACTCAGAGTAAATACAATGTATCAGAGTAAATACAATGTAACTCAGAGTAAATATACTGAAACTCAGAGTAAATACACTGTAACTCAGAGTAAATACAATGTAACTCAGAGTAAATACAATGTAACTCAGAGTAAATACAATGTAACTCAGAGTAAATACAATGTAACTCAGAGTAAATATACTGAAACTCAGAGTAAATACACTGTAACTCAGAGTAAATATACTGAAACTCAGAGTAAATACAATGTAACTCAGAGTAAATACAATGTAACTCGGAGTAAATACAATGTAACTCAGAGTAAATACACTGTAACTCGGAGTAAATACAATGTAACTCAGAGTAAATACACTGTAACTCAGAGTAAATACAATGTAACTCGGAGTAAATACAATGTAACTCAGAGTAAATACAATGTAACTCAGAGTAAATACAATGTAACTCAGAGTAAATACAATGTAACTCGGAGTAAATACAATGTAACTCGGAGTAAATACAACGTAACTCAGAGTAAATACACTGTAACTCAGAGTAAGTACAATGTAACTCAGAGTAAATACAATGTAACTCAGAGTAAATATACTGAAACTCAGAGTAAATACAATGTAACTCAGAGTAAATACAATGTAACTCGGAGTAAATACAATGTAACTCGGAGTAAATACACTGTAACTCAGAGTAAATACAATGTAACTCAGAGTAAATACAATGTAACTCAGAGTAAATACAATGTAACTCAGAGTAAATACACTGTAACTCAGAGTAAATACAATGTAACTCAGAGTAAATACAATGTAACTCGGAGTAAATACAATGTAACTCAGAGTAAATACAATGTAACTCGGAGTAAATACAATGTAACTCAGAGTAAATACAATGTAACTCAGAGTAAATACAATGTAACTCAGAGTAAATACAATGTAACTCAGAGTAAATACACTGTAACTCGGAGTAAATACAATGTAACTCAGAGTAAATACAATGTAACTCGGAGTAAATACAATGTAACTCAGAGTAAATACAATGTAACTCAGAGTAAATACAATGTAACTCAGAGTAAATACACTGTAACTCAGAGTAAATACAATGTAACTCAGAGTAAATACAATGTAACTCGGAGTAAATACAATGTAACTCAGAGTAAATACAATGTAACTCAGAGTAAATACAATGTAACTCAGAGTAAATACACTGTAACTCAGAGTAAATACACTGTAACTCAGAGTAAATACAATGTAACTCGGAGTAAATACAATGTAACTCAGAGTAAATACAATGTAACTCAGAGTAAATACAATGTAACTCGGAGTAAATACAATGTAACTCAGAGTAAATACAATGTAACTCAGAGTAAATACAATGTAACTCGGAGTAAATACAATGTAACTCGGAGTAAATACACTGTAACTCAGAGTAAATACAATCACATCACCTTTAGTGCAATTCAATGGCGCGATTTTATTTGCTGACCCGCTCTAGGCACAGAGCTAATTGTTAATAGTTTGATGGTGTTATTTTTTTTAATCGCTATTAAAATAGAAATAAATAACATTGGTAAATAGTTGTAAACGGTCCCAGGGCTTTTCAAAGACAGAGCGCTAAAGCGATCGGAGAGGGGCGAGCTTGCTGCCAGAATCCGTTTAAAGGGGAAACCATTGATGATTGGATTTCAAAATCCGCCCTATCTAAATATACAAGTTAATCCGCTGATCCTTTGGATTAATTGATTTAGAAGAAAGTATCAAAAGCAACTTGTTTGACGCCCCCAGATGCTCGGGAGTTGCTATCTGTAGAACTGGCTCTCTCGCTCTCTCACTATATATGAATATATCTGTCAGTCCCTGTCTTTCTGTCTGTTTCATTCTCTCTGTCTCTCGTCTCTCTTCCCGAACAGTGTAAGGAGATGAACACGCTGATCTTCTCCCTCCATTACTCACTTGGTGCTCTGAAAGTCTATGTTGGCTGGGCTCACGGCAGCGCTCTGTGAAATCATTCATCATCTCGCGAGCCCCGAGCTGGAATACAGCCGAGGAGTAAATGACAGCGGCTGGTCACCTTTCACACAACACCTGCTAAAGGACAGCTCGACCTTCACTGCAATCACGGGTGACTGAAACGTCACTTGATGGAGCAAATACTGTATACCACACAGTCTGCATTAATACAGACTGAAATAGTCAGTCCGCCATCGGACCTCAGCAACATATCACCCGATCCAGTGTCCAGTCATTCAGAATAGACTAGCTATGGGGAACAATCTAAACGTGAGATCGATTCGATGCTGGTGTGGGCTCTAGGACTGACTATGTGTGTTTGAGGGTGCAGTTTTGTTTTGGAGAAAGTCGGTTTATGGCAGTAAAGCTCCTCGTCCTCTCTGGACTGATGGCCGCATGGAAGTGGTTGCATTGTGTGACCTTACTGATCTCCTAGAGAGAGAGAGATAGAGTGTGTGAGAGAGAGAGACACACACACAGATAGACAGAGTGTGTGAGAGAGACACACACACAGATAGACAGAGTGTGTGAGAGAGAGACACACACAGATAGACAGAGTGTGTGAGAGAGAGACACACACAGATAGACAGAGTGTGTGAGAGAGAGACACACACAGATAGACAGAGTGTGTGAGAGAGAGACACACACAGATAGACAGAGTGTGTGTGAGAGAGAGAGACACACACACAGATAGACAGAGTGTGTGAGAGAGAGAGAGACATACACAGATAGACAGAGTGAGAGAGAGAGACACACACACAGATAGACAGAGTGTGTGAGAGAGAGAGAGACATACACAGATAGACAGAGTGTGAGAGAGAGACACACACACAGATAGACAGAGTGTGTGAGAGAGAGACACACACAGATAGACAGAGTGTGTGAGAGAGAGACACACACAGATAGACAGAGTGTGTGAGAGACACACACAGATAGACAGAGTGTGTGAGAGACACACACAGATAGACAGAGTGTGTGTGAGAGAGAGAGACACACACACAGATAGACAGAGTGTGTGAGAGAGAGAGAGACATACACAGATAGACAGAGTGTGAGAGAGAGAGACACACACAGATAGACAGAGTGTGTGAGAGAGAGACACACACAGATAGACAGAGTGTGTGAGAGAGAGACACACACAGGTAGAGTGTGTGAGAGAGACACACACAGATAGACAGAGTGTGAGAGAGACACACACAGATAGACAGAGTGTGAGAGAGAGAGACACACACAGATAGACAGTGTGTGAGAGAGACACACACAGATAGACAGTGTGTGAGAGAGAGAGACACACACAGATAGACAGTGTGTGAAAGAGAGACACACACAGATAGAGTGTGTGAGAGAGAGACACACACAGATAGACAGTGTGTGAGAGAGACACACACAGATAGACAGAGTGTGTGAGAGAGAGAGACACACACAGATAGACAGAGTGCGTGAGAGAGACACACACAGATAGACAGAGTGTGTGAGAGAGAGACACACACAGATAGACAGTGTGTGAGAGAGACACACACAGATAGACAGAGTGTGTGAGAGAGAGAGACACACACAGATAGACAGTGTGTGAGAGACACACACACAGATAGACAGAGTGTGTGAGAGAGACACACACAGATAGACAGAGTGTGTGAGAGAGAGACACACACAGACAGAGTGTGTGAGAGAGAGACACACACAGATAGACAGAGTGTGAGAGAGAGAGACACACACAGATAGACAGAGTGTGAGAGAGAGACACACACAGATAGACAGAGTGTGTGAGAGACACACACATACAGATAGACAGAGTGTGTGAGAGAGAGACACACACAGATAGACAGAGTGTGTGTGAGAGAGAGAGACACACACACGGATAGACAGAGTGTGTGAGAGAGAGAGACACACAGATAGACAGAGTGTGTGAGAGAGACACACACAGATAGACAGAGTGTGTGTGAGAGAGAGACACACACACAGATAGACAGAGTGTGTGAGAGAGATACACACAGATAGACAGAGTGTGTGAGAGAGAGAGAGACATACACAGATAGACAGAGTGTGAGAGAGAGACACACACACAGATAGACAGAGTGTGTGAGAGAGAGACACACACAGATAGACAGAGTGTGTGAGAGAGAGACACACACAGGTAGAGTGTGTGAGAGAGACACACACAGATAGACAGAGTGTGTGAGAGACACACACAGATAGACAGAGTGTGTGAGAGAGACACACACAGATAGACAGAGTGTGAGAGAGAGACACACACAGATAGACAGTGTGTGAGAGAGAGACACACAGATAGACAGTGTGTGAGAGAGAGAGACACACACAGATAGACAGTGTGTGAGAGAGACACACACAGATAGACAGAGTGTGTGAGAGAGAGAGACACACACAGATAGACAGAGTGCGTGAGAGAGACACACACAGATAGACAGAGTGTGTGAGAGAGAGACACACACAGATAGACAGTGTGTGAGAGAGAGACACACAGATAGACAGAGTGTGTGAGAGAGAGAGACACACACAGATAGACAGTGTGTGAGAGACACACACACAGATAGACAGAGTGTGTGAGAGAGACACACACAGATAGACAGAGTGTGTGAGAGAGAGACACACACAGACAGAGTGTGTGAGAGAGAGAGACACACAGATAGACAGAGTGTGAGAGAGAGAGACACACACAGATAGACAGAGTGTGTGAGAGAGAGACACACACACAGATAGACAGTGTGTGAGAGAGACACACACAGATAGACAGAGTGTGTGAGAGAGAGACACACAGATAGACAGTGTGTGAGAGAGAGACACACACAGATAGACAGAGTGTGTGAGAGAGAGACACACACAGATAGACAGAGTGTGTGAGAGAGACACACAGATAGACAGAGTGTGTGAGAGAGAGACACACAGATGGACAGTGTGTGAGAGAGAGACACACAGATAGACAGAGTGTGTGAGAGAGAGACACACACAGATAGACAGAGTGTGTGAGAGAGAGACACACAGATAGAGAGTGTGTGAGAGAGAGACACACACAGATAGACAGAGTGTGTGAGAGAGAGACACACACACAGATAGACAGTGTGTGTGAGAGACACACACAGATAGACAGAGTGTGTGAGAGAGAGACATACACAGATAGACAGAGTGTGTGAGAGAGAGAGACACACACAGATAGACAGTGTGTGAGAGACACACACAGATAGACAGAGTGTGTGAGAGAGACACACAGATGGACAGTGTGTGAGAGAGACACACACAGATAGACAGAGTGTGTGAGAGAGACACACACAGAGATAGACAGAGTGTGTGAGAGAGAGACACACACAGACACAGTGAGAGAAGGCGACAGAAAAACATACACAAAATGAGAGAGCCCAGATGAAGTTCGAGCGATGGAGAACACAGAAAGGCACGGAGAGAGGTTCGCGTTTGTGTAATCAGATGGAAACAAATCAGCGTCAGCTTTCAGCCTAAAATAGTGAAACAAATAAGGAACTTTCCAGCTTTTAAAATGGAAAATTAAACAGTGTCTGTTCTTTAAATTACCCTTTTAGTATCAGACTGCGCTACTCACGTCTCGGATCAGCAGTCAGCATCGGTGGGTGTTGATTTCTGTTCTCTTAAATTCAAACCCAAGGAATATTTTCAAAATTGCAAATGTTAAAACCTCGCAGTTAAAGATTCAATTCCTTCATCTTTTTTAACTAACTGTCATTTATGACAAAGTCGGGACAGAGCCTGGTTGAGAATGCGGTTCAGACTTGGTATAAATACCCAGTGAGGGGCAGTGCCCTCAGTCACCCCACAGTCCAGGGTTACAGCCTTTAATTACATATATAAACATGATCAAATTCAGAAATCGATACAAATGTAATAACAACTTTCATGTATATGGGGCCATCGTACAGGCTTCACAATGATGGCAGAGATTAGGGTGGATGACCAAAAGCTTTGTTCAAGTGATAGGTTTTGAGAGATTTTTAAAAGTGGAGGGAGAGGTGGAGAGGTTTAGGGAGGGAATCCCATGAAATAGATTCAGGCAGCGGAACGCTGTCTCCAACGGTGGGGCAAGGGAGGGGCAAAGCACGAGTCAGAGCAAGGAGGTGTCGGGGAGAGGATGCAGGGCTACAGGCGATTGAAGAGATAGGATGGGAAGGCCATGCAGGGATTTAAAGCAAATAAAGAATTCAAACCTGATGCATTGGGAAACTGTAGGTCAATGAGCATAGAACGAGTCAAAGGTCAGCACAGGATATGGGCCGCAAAGCACTGGATATGCTGGCGTTTATAGAGGCTGAGTATGGCAAGGAGAGCTTTGGAATAGTTGAGTCTGGAGGTGACAAAAGCATGGGTGAGGGTTTCAGAGACGAGGGCCAGAGATGGGCAGTGTTGTGCAGGTGGAAGTGGCCTTTGGATGGTGAGGATATTGGGCTGAAACTCGTCTTTAGGTCCAATCGGATATTGTAGTTGTGAGTGGGAACATTTGAGCTGAGAGTGGTGGGGGAGAGGAATGGGATTGGGGTATGGGGTCGGAGTTTGTGCTGGAAGCTGGAGGAATTGTAACTTATCCAAGACTGGAAGTTGGACAAGCAGCCTGACTCCACAAAGGCAGTGCAAGGGTGGAGACAGGTGGCGGAGGAGCAGAGCTGGGTGTCCGCAGTGTACATTTGGAAACTCACTCACCTGTGAATGATGCCAAGAGATAGCATGTAGATGAGCAAGGAGACGGACCAAGGATAGATGTTTGTGGCACTGTGGGGGTGATTGGGCAGCAAATGGAAACCACACCGATACACAGACCAGTGTTACTCCTGTATATAGATCGATATCACACCCGTAAACAGATCGACATTACAATTGATGTACAGATCAATGTTACACCCACATATAGATCGGTAGCATTCCCACACGGAGGGGGTCGGGATCGATGCTCACCGCGTGACACCGAATGAAAGGTGCCTTTTTGTGGAGCAATTCATAACCACAATTTTAAACATCCGCTTGTATTCCATTTATACAAATGCAGGTAAAATCATTTAAATAAATGCAGACCCGTCCAATATTACAAACCCTCATATTTAAATAGCAAATAAAAAGAAACAAAAAAACGGGTTTGTTAATGTTCTAGACATTTCTGAAACACGGGTAGAGGAATTATATTTAGTGGAAGGTTTGATTTCACTGTGATTGTCAGACTCCCGGAGTCAGACCCGGAGCCCAAAGCGGCCGCGAAAACTGCTCGCTTCATTCAGATGTTTAAATGTTAGTGAATTGGAATCTAATCGGATTATTGAATCTTGCTCCTCGATGCTTCCCTGACAGACGCCAGCTCTCGTTGTCTGGATCTTTCTCCGCCTTCTCCTTCCAACCCGCCGGCTGATTTTTAACAAATTGAAGGGTTAGTCCCGGGAAATCCAGCCGGGGCATTGCCCCTTCCCCGGGGATCGGGCTGGGGACGGCCGCACTCCGGTACCTGGCGGGTATTCGTTGTGTTTTTTGCCGATCAGTAATCCCCGCGGTTTAAATATAAAACTAGAAAGGAGAGAAATAGCAGAAATGTGGGAAAGCCGGAACACTGAAATGAGAGCAAGAAGCAGCCAGAGATTTCACTTCCAGATTTTATTCATTCGAAGGAAGCACAGTGATCGATTCCGATTTTAAAAATCATCGGAATTCATTGCAAGAAAATTCAGAATCAGGAAAATGGCAAACACCAATCACACAAAGCACAGATTCTCCAACTTTACATCGTTATAATTAAGGCAAGAAAGCAGAGCGCATATTAATATCAAAGATCGGGTTATTAACTAACCTTTTACAAAAACCCACAGTTCATTGAAAGAATGAGTGTTAAAGGAAGAGATTTCTGCACAGAACACATCAAATAAACATCTTAACCAGTAATATACAAAATACACCCTTTCCTGTAGAGATAAATTAAAAGTGTTTAATAATTGGAAAGAGCCGCACGGTTATTGCGCCAATGTAACAAAATGTGGCTCTCGGAGCAAAAGTGGAGTGAGCCTGGATTGCGACTCTGCTCCCTGGGCTCCGGCCACTCTGATCCCAAACAGCTTCAGGCAAATTCCCTCCGGTCGCCGTTTCTAGCTAAATGGATTTGAAGAAATCGCGATCAGGGGAATTTCCATCAAACATGTGGATGTGGCTCCTCAGAGTGAGCGGGACCGGCTCCCGGAGCTCAGAGTGAGCGGGACCGGCTCCCGGAGCTCAGAGTGAGCGGGACCGGCTCCCGGAGCTCAGAGAGAGCAGGACCGGCTCCCGGAGCTCAGAGTGAGCGGGACCGGCTCCCGGAGCTCAGAGTGAGCAGGACCGGCTCCCGGAGCTCAGAGAGAGCAGGACCGGCTCCCGGAGCTCAGAGAGAGCAGGACCGGCTCCCGGAGCTCAGAGTGAGCAGGACCGGCTCCCGGAGCTCAGAGTGAGCGGGACCGGCTCCCGGAGCTCAGAGAGAGCAGGACCGGCTCCCGGAGCTCAGAGTGAGCAGGACCGGCTCCCGGAGCTCAGAGTGAGCGGGACCGGCTCCCGGAGCTCAGAGAGAGCAGGACCGGCTCCCGGAGCTCAGAGAGAGCAGGACCGGCTCCCGGTGCTCAGAGTGAGCGGGACCGGCTCCCGGAGCTCAGAGAGAGCAGGACCGGCTCCCGGAGCTCAGAGAGAGCAGGACCGGCTCCCGGAGCTCAGAGAGAGCAGGACCGGCTCCCGGAGCTCAGAGAGAGCAGGACCGGCTCCCGGAGCTCAGAGAGAGCAGGACCGGCTCCCGGAGCTCAGAGTGAGCGGGACCGGCTCCCGGAGCTCAGAGTGAGCGGGACCGGCTCCCGGAGCTCAGAGTGAGCGGGACCGGCTCCCGGAGCTCAGAGTGAGCAGGACCGGCTCCCGGAGCTCAGAGTGAGCGGGACCGGCTCCCGGAGCTCAGAGTGAGCAGGACCGGCTCCCGGAGCAGGACCGGCTCCCGGAGCTCAGAGTGAGCGGGACCGGCTCCCGGAGCTCAGAGTGAGCAGGACCGGCTCCCGGAGCTCAGAGTGAGCAGGACCGGCTCCCGGAGCTCAGAGAGAGCGGGACCGGCTCCCGGAGCTCAGAGTGAGCAGGACCGGCTCCCGGAGCTCAGAGAGAGCGGGACCGGCTCCCGGAGCTCAGAGAGAGCGGGACCGGCTCCCGGAGCAGGACCGGCTCCCGGAGCTCAGAGAGAGCGGGACTGGCTCCCGGAGCAGGACCGGCTCCCGGAGCTCAGAGTGAGCGGGACCGGCTCCCGGCGCTCAGAGTGAGCGGGACCGGCTCCCGGAGCTCAGAGTGAGCGGGACCGGCTCCCGGAGCAGGACCGGTTCCGGAGCTCAGAGTGAGCGGGACCGGCTCCCGGAGCAGCACCGGTTCCGGAGCTCAGAGTGAGCGGGACCGGCTCCCGGAGCAGGACCGGCTCCCGGAGCTCAGAGTGAGCGGGACCGGCTCCCGGAGCTCAGAGTGAGCGGGACCGGCTCCCGGAGCTCAGAGTGAGCGGGACCGGCTCCCGGAGCTCAGAGTGAGCAGGACCGGCTCCCGGAGCAGGACCGGCTCCCGGAGCTCAGATTGTGGAAACAGACCCTTCGGGTCAAATGATACCGGATCTATATAACGTCACAGGTATTCACTGCAGTCAGAGTTTCATCAACAATGGACAAGTGGCCTTATTACTGTTTTAAATCGACCATCAGTAAAACAACCATGCAGAACACGGAACACAATTCCACTACATATAGTCTGTGCAAAATTTAGCTGTAAACATATTTAAGTGCATAATCCTGTAATATTTTATACACATTAAATAATATATACAGTTAAAGTATAAACCTGGCTCGATGCGGCAGCCATTTACAACACTATAGTTTCTAGTATTTTTTACATAGTGCCATTGCGATCAAAGAGTCAGTTCAGCCTGGCTGAGCCGGAGAGTGGAGACATTATCCTCAGTCTCTTACTGACTCCTTCCACTCTCTCATATCAACTGACAGAAGGCGGGAGGCTAGTCCGGATCGGCCCGGGATAAGTGCTGCCCCTCTCAGCCCCGTCTCCATCCTTGGCCAGTTTCAGTCTCTCTGTCTGTTACCCACTGATCTCTGAGCAACTCCCACTCCCGGTACAAGCAGCCACTCTCTGCACACAGGGACCGCGGCTCCAACTTGTTGCAGTTCGTTCGGTCCCTTCACTCTGTCACCAGCAGCCCACCTTCAGCTAGAGGCCGAATTGGACAGTTCGCTCATTTCAATGGTTATCACCTCAAACATCGTCTTCTCTGAATTTTCGTTCATTTTTGAGATAGAATAAATAAAAGCTGACTTCAAATACTCGGCGCTGTTGGTGCAAATCGCCGATTGTCCAGAACATGTTTCCTTAGAATAAATCTGACGGATTGGGCTCCGCAACATTAACGAAATATCTGACAATCTAACTCAACAATTTCATTGTCATCGAATATTACAAAATAATTCCTTTCATTTCAGTGAATGAACAGGGAAAATTAAAACAAGGCCATCGAACTTTAAACAAGCCACCCAACTCTGATTCTTTCGCGATTTCACCAAATCTTTTCAAGTCACTTTGAATTCAGTCGCCCCGAGCTCGGGTTAACCTGGGACTGACCCGGGCCCGGCTCCCTTGGACTGACCCGGGCCCGGCTCCCTGGGACTGACCCGGCCCGGCTACCTGGGACTGACCCGGGCCCCGCTCCCTGGGACTGACCCGGGCCCCGCTCCCTGGGACTGACCCGGGCCCCGGGCCCCGCTCCCTGGGACTGACCCGGGCCCCGCTCCCTGGGACTGACCCGGGCCCCGCTCCCTGGGACTGACCCGGGCCCCGGGCCCCGCTCCCTGGGACTGACCCGGGCCCCGGGCCCCGCTCCCTGGGACTGACCCGGGCCCCGCTCCCTGGGACTGACCCGGGCCCCGCTCCCTGTACACACTGAACTTTAACTTGGTTTAGCTGATGGGATGCGCCACAAACTCATTTGCGAATAACACTGAATAAAATAAACAGATTTTTGTAAATCTCAAACGGCAACATTTCGGGATTGGATTCAAACACCGCAGCCAGGCGCAGACTCGTCTTTTCTCGAGATCGGACCGAGTTCTGTCGCGCTCTGTGTGACTCGGGTGAAACATCCCGTGAAACTATTATCTCTGCAATAACAGAATATATATTTACCGAATAAAATAACCGAATGACCCCTGTTAACATAAGCTGCGATAGGCTGGGGAGTGGAGACTATAAGAAATGTGATAACTTTAGAATCAGAACCAGTAACATATGGCTTCACAGTAAGGATGCCGCCTCTCCCCCTCTCCCTATTCCCCTCTCCCCCTCCCCCTCTCCCTATTCCCCTCTCCCTCTCCCTCTCTCTCTATTCCCCCTCCCCTCTCTCCCTCTCCCTATTCCTCCTCTCCCTCGCCCCCTCTCCCTATTCCCCTTCTCCCTCTCCCTCTCTCCCTATTCCCCTCTCCCTATTCCCCTCTCTCCCTCTCCTATTCCCTTCTCACCCTCCCCTCTCGCACTCTCCCCCTCTCCCTCTCCCTCTCTCCCTATTCCCCTCTCCCTCTCTCCCTATTTCCCTCTCTCCCTCTCCTATTCCCTTCTCACCCTCCCCTCTCGCACTCTCCCCCTCTCCCTCTCCCTCTCTCCCTATTCCCCCACCCCTCTCGCCCTCTCCCTATTCCCCTCTCTCCCTATTCCCCTCTCCACTCTCTCCCTCTCCCTATTCCCCTCTCCCCCTCTCCCTCCCTGTTTCTCTCTTTCTGCCTCACCCTCTCTCTCAGTCTCGCTGCCTCTCCTTCTGTCTCTCTTCTCTCTCTCTCCCGCTCTCTACTCAGTCAGATAGTCACGAGAATGGATATTAAAACCGGAATATTACGAAGGTTCCAATTCGGGATAATCACCTAAACCGGAGTAACACCAAACAGAATTAGACTTTGGACCGGGAGTGGTGAACAGCGCTTTAATTAGAGAGCGCACAGTCAGCCGGCTAGGAGCGGACCTGTGGGCAGTGAGAGAGGGACAGAAAGAGAGAGAGAGGGACAGAGAGGGAGAGAGAGGGAGAAAGAGAGGGAGAGAGAGAGAGAGGGAGAAAGGGACGGAGAGTGACGGAGACAGCGAGAGAGAGAGAGAGAGTGATGAGTGGGAGAGAGGGCCAGGTACAGAGGGAGAGACAGGGAAAGAGAGATTATTCAGTCGAAAAAATAAATTTGCACCTGTGCAGTTGTGAATTACTAATCTCATATTTTAAGAAAAGAAAGACTTGCATTTATATAGCGCCTTTCACGACCACCGGATGTCTCAAGGCGCTTTACAGCCAATGAAGTACTTTTGGAGTGTAGTCACTGTTGTAATGTGGGAAACATTTTAAGGTTTGAAATGTATTATTTAATAATAATAGAATGCTAACTCCGCCCGCTTTAGTTACCGGCCCAACCCTGCGCCATGGCTCCTCCCCCTAACACAGGCCCCGCCCCTCACACTGACCCCGCCCCTAACACAGGCCCCACCCCTAACACAGGCCCCGCCCCTCACACTGACCCCTCCCCCTAACACAGGCCCCACCCCCTAACACAGGCCCCGCCCCTCACACTGACCCCGCCCCCTAACACAGGCCCCACCCCCTAACACAGGCCCCGCCCTCTCACACTGACCCCGCCCCCTAACACAGGACCCACCCCCTAACACAGGCCCCGCCCCCCACACTAACCACTCCCCCTAACGCCGACCCCGCCTCTCTCACAGACCCCGCCCCTCACACTGAACCCTCTCTTCCTTTTCCCTGATGCTGTGACCGGGAATTTGTTCCCTATCCCCGGGTTCAGGTGTCCAGGCTCTGTCCTGCTAATCTCATCCTGAGCTTCAACCCCGGAGGAGACGGGCTGGTTACGGGCCCTTGCCGAAGGACCGGTTCCACATTGAGCTCAAATTATGCTCTAATTTCAGTGGGATCCAGAGAAACCTTTTCATCCAATTCCCGGGTCAAGGCCGGATATTTCCCGGGGTTTACTCGAATTATTTTAGCGCTAAAGTCAAACTAGCGGGTCGGAATTTCAAGAGATGTACACACTATTCCCAGCAGCCCCACACTATCCCCCAGCAGCCCCGCACAATCTCCATCAGCCCCAGCAGCCCCACACTATTCCCAGCAGCTCCATGCCTTTCCCAGCAGCCCACACTATTCCCAGCAGCCCACACTATTCCCAGTAGCCCCACGCTATCCCCCAGCAGCCCCGCACTATCTCCAGCAGCCCCAGCAACTCCACACTATTCCCAGCAGCCCCACACTATCCCCCAGCAGCCCCGCACTATCTCCAGCAGCCCCAGCAGCCCCACACTATCCCCCAGCAGCCCACAGTATTCCCAGCAGCACCACACTATCCCCCAGCAACTCCACACTATTCCCAGCAGCCCCACACTATCCCCCAGCAGCCCCGCACTATCTCCAGCAGCCCCAGCAGCCCCACACTATCCCCCAGCAGCCCACAGTATTCCCAGCAGCACCACACTATCCCCCAGCAGCCCACACTATTCCCAGCAGCCCCACACTATCCCCCAGTAGCCCCACACTATTCCCAGCAGCCCTGGCCCAGCCTGTGGCATTCTTACTTTATACAGAGAGAGACTGAGTTTTAAACCTGCCCTCTCGGCACCGACAGTAATTCGGTCCTGCTACACTCTGCAGAGATAGAGCAATGACATTTCATGGAGTTTAAAGGGAGAGCGGAGGTTTAAAAGGCTCCTGATTTACTCGGAGATGCGGAGGTTAAGGGGAGGGTTTTGAAGGCGGATATTTAAAGGGGAGGTTGGCAATATTTAGAGACAGTCCCATCACCCCAGAAAGAGCACGGGACAACACGGATTACGTCACCAGTTCGTTCGGAGAAAACGAAATGAAGGGAGACGGTTAATTTTGTTTAAAATTGACAAAAACTAAATGAATTGTGATGAATGCTCCGGGTTTAATGCACGGATCATTGGAAAACCTTCCCCTTTGATAAATGTTCCCTTTTGCATTATCAGAGATTTGCTTCATACATTTTACAAAACAAAACAATTTGTAAGAAAAGTTGTCTTTTCACATATAGAAAATCTTGTGGCAGTCCCTGGAAAATAAATAGAATTTGTTTTTTTAAGTATCGGGAAAAAATGAACTATAAAGACGAGTTACCGAGAAACAGAATGAACGAGTTTCCTAATGAAAAGTGCACGGTTTAGGAAACGTTGATTGGTCCGAGTTACATGGATCAGGAGGCCATTCAGCCCCTCGAGCCTGTTCCGAGTTAGCGTCCATCAGACAGGACCGTCGCTATTTTAATTTCTACTTGCATAGATTTTCCGTTATTGCTTTTACTGGGGGAGATTGTCCGGGTCACCGTCTATAGCCACATTGAACAGCCTTCTGGGCAATGTTTGTAACCAAGTCGTTAACGCCAGAAAGAGCGGAAGATCCAGCAACAGGTTTATACACAGACCCAGAGCATCGATCCGAAATATCGCCGCAATTGTAGGAAGTGAATAGAATGGAGATAGCATCCGTCCCCTCGGAGACACGGAACATCCGACACACAGACAGGCGCAGAGTCCAACATCGAACTGCTGGCATCGGGTTCCTGTCTTTCGGAAGCACTTTGAAGAGTTTAGGTGGGGCGGGAGTTCTGTCCGGAGTCCCAGGCTGCTCCACACTTGCAGTTTGGCGAAGTGTTTGGACATTGCAGCCAGAGGGTGAACCGCTCATTTCACTGTCACATCCTTTGCTAATCTGATCAAAGGGGCAGCGGACCGCGAGCTTGCTATCTTCATTTAATTGTGGAAAAAGGCGTTGAGTTCTTCGTACGCTGGCGCCCTGTCGTGGTGCAAGTGCGTGTCGTAGGACAGGAGGTTTTCCGAGTGGAGACCGCTGCGCAGGCCGGAGGAGCTGAAAAGCAGAGCGTGCGCCGGGCCGCGGGAGCTGGGCAGGGCGGAGTAGTGCATGGTGTAATGGTAGTTCTTGTCATGGTCGGGGGACGAGTCTGGCTTCAGGGGGTAGGTGCCATTCGTGCAAAGCGAGGGGCTCAGCGGCCCTTCCAGCTCCGAGCTGGGGTAGTCTGGAGACGCGTTTCCATACATGTGTTCGTAGGTGGCGCAGTATGGGTGAGAGCGGAGCGGGTGGGCGCTGCCCACCGCACTGGGCTGGCACTGCGGGCTGGGCAGGCGGGCGCACTGGTAGGAGTAGGGGTGCATGGCGAATGAGGAATTGGGCGGGTGCAGGCGCGCCGCGTCCTGGGCCTGCTCCGTTATAAAATTCCTGGAGTTGAGCTGGAGGCAGCCGGCCACCAGGTTGGTGGTGGGTTGGGACAGGCCTTTGCACAGAGTCTGCACGTAGGACACCAGGTCGGGTCTTTTCCCCGACCTCAGGATCTCGGACAGAGCCCAGATGTAGTTCTTGGCCAATCGCAGCGTTTCTATTTTGGAAAGTTTCTGTGTCTTGGAGTAACACGGGACAACTTTCCTCAGGTTGTCCAGAGCTGAGTTCAGATCGTGCATTCGGTTCCTCTCCCGAGTGTTCGCCTTCTGCCGCCTGAGTTTGAAGCGCTCCATCCTGGCTTTCGTCATTTTCCTCCTTTTAGGGCCCCGTTTCCTGGGCCTGGCGCCATCTTCCTCATCAACCTCTTCCTCTTCCTCATCTTCATCTTCTTCCATCCCAGTTTCTAGTTCTTCATTATCCTGAGCTACACTCAGGGAATCTTCCGCCTGGCTGTCTGGCTGGTCGCAGCTCTCGCTGTTTCCCTCCTCTCGCATTTTGTCCTCGTCGCTGTCGCTGTCATCCGCCCAACTCGCATATTTCTGACCCTCGGGGATGAGCGAGGAGTCGCTGAACAATCTGGTCAACATGTTTACTGGAAAATCGGGAATGGAAACAATGTTTTAAAATGATGGTTAACATTTGGACCCGCTCACACACCCGCCAGTTTAAACCCCAAACAAGGCACCGACCATACTATCCGCATCGTCCTGACCTCTGGAAGCTCAGTAAAGTTCCCAGGACATTCCCGGCCGCTCTACCCAGCACAGGCGGGCCGGGCTCTCCACTCTCACAGGCCTCTCTTGCCAGTGACAGCGAGCTGTTAAAAAAGGACATCATTCAGGGTTTAAAAGTGCCGGACATTTTCCAACGTGTGACACAGGTTGGGCCTGACTTTCCGCGACCACCTTGTATCTGAGTGACTTTCCCATTGGAACCAGAACTCTGTAACCGGCGCCCTGTTTACACCGCACGGTTCTGGGAGCAGCGGCCGCTGGATTTCTCTGGTTAACGAGAAAAATGCACCCGAGCAAAATCTGTCCTGAAATGTAAAGATTCTGGTTCCGCCGCTCTTGCACCAACTTTAACCAGGCTCCGACACCAGGAAATCTGCTCTTAAATCCTAAACGGGCCGGAGGAATTTCCACTTCCAATTATTGGGAATTACAGTTTTTATCGCCTTATTTTCAGCTCCTCTCAATGTCTGTTCGGCGGTTTAAATATTTCATTTGACAGTAAATAAATTGGTTAGATTTCCACACATGAAATACTTGCTGCATGCACCCCCGTGTCTGAGTGTTTCTATAGATTTTAAAATTATTTACACACGGGTTTGCTGAATTCTGAAATACAATTGTTTATATTTTTCCTCTGTACGGAATGGTGAAATAATTGGGAGATTTCAGTGGGAACTAACCTCGAGGAATGAGGCGAATCGCGGCGCCAGCGGCTCTCGGTTCTTTATGTGAAGACATCACGCTCCGCTCCCGGGGTTTATTTAATGAAATTTGTTCAACTTCATTCGGGGGAAACTTAAACAATTATTTTTAAAATTATATATTTAATTTTTTAACAAAATAACAAAGTAAAGGTGTTGCGGGAGAAGGTTCTCTCAGCCTGGCCGAGGCGGCTGCTACTTGGGAAAATCCCAATCCCGAATTTTCTTCATTTAAACCACTTCCACTCACATTTCGCCCTTACATCACAAACCAAGTTAGATGCCTAGAATTATTATTTTTTGATCAGACGCTGGTTTAAAGATAAAGGATACAAGTTTGTGCCGGATATCAGCCATATGCCGCGCATGGTTCAGTGGAGCAGTGGGTTCATTCAGACTGCCGCGCTGCCTGGAGCTGGCCCTGATATTGGACATTACCTGCAATAATTAGCCGAGTCGAGCCGAGCCGAGTTTTATCTCATTGTTCAGCGGCACCTTCTGGGATTAGCTGGTTCGTGAAGGTACTGGGCGTCTCGCAAAGCCGTTCATCGCCAATCTATCGACAAGAGGACAGTGGCACCTCCACCAAACTGCGGTACCAGCTCCGGTGCCAGGCCATATGGTAGCACGTCATTGGCAGCAGGCATCACATGAGAGGCGCTGATTGACATGCGCCTGCATTCGGAGCTCCGTCTCCCCGGGGGCCGCCAGCTGACCATCTGTCGTGTGCGCACATTCTACCAGCACAGACCGACAAACTGGGACATGGCAGCGGCTCAAGCCCTGTCTTCCCCTTCCCCCGCTACCTACCCGGGCTGCACATTCCCCTCCCAATCTACACGCTCCGATACAAGGCAAACGCCTCGGGGTTTTTTTTTTAAGTTAATCTTAAACGTTCTTGAGAATTAAAATGTTATCGATGATTCATTCGTTCCAACACAGCGCTCACAAACCCTGACTCCACACAGACACCGAGGCTGCTTTCCGACTTTATAAAGCTGGGTATTTTGTGTGAGTTTTATGTTTATAGAATCAAACAAAAAGCCGGCCCTGTCTCAGGTTTGGGCACTGCCCCATCCTACATGTACATGGTGCCACAAGACTGAGCATACCGCAGTCACCCTGTACACGCGGCATCTAACCTGTGTGCGGCATGTGCTGCACTTACCCTGTATTTTCTGTAGTTGATCTGTGCATTCAGTATTTACCCTGAATATATTCTATTTATCCTGCACATGCTGTATTTGCCACGTAGACGCTATATTAATCCCGCACAAGTTGTATTTACCCTGCACATCTTCGATTTAACCCGCGCATACCGTATTTGCATTGTAATTGCTGTAGTTACCGGGTGCAGATTGTATTTACCCTGTCAATGGTGCATTAACTCTGCACGCGTTCCCTTGACCCTGTACACACCGTATTTCTCGTGTACACACTGTTTAACCCGTTTACCTGATACATTCCGTGTGTCCTCGATTCACGCCTATTTTGTCTGGCATTAACTCTCTACACACTGTTTATTCCGCACCGATTGTATTTGTCCAGTACATATTGTGTGTACCTTGTACATTCTGTATTTACGCAGTGCCCACTGTCTACCGACCGTGTTCACTCTGCATATCTTGTATCTATCTTGCACAGAGTGCACTTCATTTGTCGATATTGTATTTATCCAGTGCATAGTGTATAGGCTGTGGTAACCCTGTACATGATATCCTTACATTATGTGTAGTGTATTTGCCGTGTACATGATCTATTTACCCAAGATGTGCTGTATTATCCCCCTACATGCTGCCTTAATCCTATGCTTATAGTATTGACCGTCTACACGCGAGAATTACCCCTTGCATCCTGTATTTATTGCGGGCATGCTTATTTACCCTGTGCATGTTGCACTTTACCTGTACACACTGTATTTATCTTTTACAAGCTGTGCTTTCCATATCCATAACGCATTGCCCTGTGTGTGTCCTGTGGTTATCCAGTAAATATTATATTTATCTGTAAATATTGTATTTATAGGGCGCGTGATCTATTCCTATGTACTTGAAATCCTTGCCATATACATGCTCTATTTATACAGTATTTAGAGGGTACATGACCTATTAGCATTTACATGATGTATTTCCCCGTGCATACTATATTAACCCTATAAATGCCATGCACATGTTGTGAATGAATATATCCTGAATATGTTGCTTTAATCTTACACGCTCTGTGCTCACACCTGACACGGAGTTTTACACTGTACATGTGGTTAAACCTGCAAGCAGTATTTACAATGTACATATTTATTATATGCATTTTTATTTACAGGGAAAATATTGCATTTACCTTTAGGTGTTGAATTTACCCTTTATATGCTGTGTTTACTCTGTACCTACTGCTGATGGCGATATCTGGATACCCACTCCGGGGTATACGGCAACACTTTCCTGGAAAGGCCCAGGCAGCGGAAGTGTTGCTTGAGGCCGGCGATTGTTTGTTGGATGACCTTTCTAGTGGCAGCAGGGTTCTGGTTGTAGGCTTGCTCTGCAGCTGTACCCGGGTTCCTCACTGGAGTCATGAGCCATATTTGCAGGGATAGCCCTTGTCGCCCAGTGGGCAGCCTGTAACCCGATGGCCAGGCGGGAGTAAAGGCAGTACAGAGGATTGGGGCAGGAAATCGGGCCATGCGCAGCCTGTGGTCGCAAACCAGCTGTAGGTTGAGGGAGTGGAATCCCTTAGTCGATAAAGGTACCAGGCCGGTGAAGTGGAGCATGCAAGGCAATGTGGGTGCACTCTATGACACCTTGCACCCTGGGGAAGGCCGCCATGTGGGTGAAGCCTATGGCCCTCTCGTCCTGCTGCACTCTGTCCATGTAAGAGCCTTGGTGAGCTCCCTGATACAGCGGTGGACTGCAGACTGTGATGTCACCTACTGCAGCCTGAGAAGTGCTCATGGCATAAAAGTTGGCAGCAGCAGGTGACAAAGTTCGGTGACCACCTCTGCGGTGAAGCGAAGGCGCCTCAGACTGCTTCTCAGTGAGGTTGAGGCAGAAGTGCTCCCTGGAGACCCTGTGCTGTGAGTCTGGTCTCCTGTGTTGTGCCCTTCTCATCCCTCTTGTCCCAGCTGCTCCTGCTCTCCTCGGCCTCAAGCCCCGAAGGAAACCAGACTACCCACAACTGCAGTCAAACTGTTCAGAAGGCAGCCAAAAACAGTGCAACACCAACATAATCTTCTCAGCATTAAACTCAACTTTCCAGAGTCAGAAAACAGGCCAAAAACGCCCAAAAGTTAACCAACAGCCTGAAATGACAAACCAGCAACTAATCTGTAAGTTCTGCATGATCCCTTTAAATAGCATTGGTGAAAGGTCCTTCCTGCCTGTTAGCGCCAATAGGCTTGACCCACATGGCGGACTTCCCCAGGGTGCAAGGTGCCATGGAGAGCAAACACATTGCCTTGCATGCTCCACTTCACCAGCATTGCTGGGCGAGTTTAGCACCTGGTGAGTCAGGCACTGGGGCATACCAAAATCAGAATAGGGCTCTTCAATAAGAGTGGGACCCTTATTTACATGTTATTCATTACTTTAAATAGTTCTGCCATATTGGAGGCTTCGGTATCTGTTCAGTGCCCAAAAAATGGACACAGCGCAATTACATTTCCAGCCATCTTTGTTTACCTCATACATACAGCATTTGCCTTGTATGTACTGTGTTTTCCCTGTGTACTGTGTTTACCCTGTGTTTACCGTGTTTGCCCTGTGTTTACCGTGTTTGCCCTGTGTTTATCGTGTTTGACTTGTGTTTATCATGTTTGCCCTGTGTTTACCGTGTATGCCCTGTGTTTACCGCGTTTGCCCTGTGTTTATTATGTTTGCCCTGTGTTTATCGTGTTTGCCCTGTGTTTACAGTGTATGCCCTGTGTTTACCGTGTTTGCCCCGTGTTTATCACGTTTGCCCTGTGTTTATCGTGTTTGCCCTGTGCGTACCGTATTTGCCCTGTGTTTACCCTGTTTGCCCTGTGTTTATCGTGTTTGCCCTGTGTTTATCGTGTTTCCCCTGTGTGTACCATGTTTGCCCTGCATTTACTGTGTTTGCCCTGTGTTTACCGTATTTGCCCAGTGTTTACCATGTTTGTCTGGTGTTTACCACATTTGCCCTGTGTGTACCATGTTTGCCCTGTGTTTACCACGTTTGCCCTGTGTTTACCACGTTTGCCCTGTGTTTACCGTGTTTGCCCTGTGTTTTGTTTTAATTCATTTATGGGATGTGGGCGTCGCTGGCAAGGCCAGCATTTATTGCCCATCCCTAATTGCCCTTGAGAAGGTGGTGGTGAGCCACCTTCTTGAACCGCTGCAGTCCATGTGGTGAAGGTGCTCCCACAGTGCTGTTAGGGAGGGAGTTCCAGGATTTTGACCCAGCGACGATGAATAATCGACCGATATATTTCCAAGTCAGGATGGTGTGTGACTTGGAGGGGAACTGAAAAATTCTGAAGGACAGGATAAATCTTCATTTAGAAAGACACGGATTAATCAAGGATAGTCAGCACGGATTTGTTAAGGGAAGGTCGTGTCTGACAAACTTGATTGAATTTTTGAGGAGGTAACAAGGAGGGTAGATGAGGGTAGTGCATTTGATTTAGTGTATATGGACTTTAGCAAGGCTTTTGATATGGTTCCACATGGCAGACTGGTCACGAAGTTAAAAGCCCATGGGATCCAGGGCAAAGTGTCAAGTTGGATTCAAAACTGGCTCAGAGACAGGAAGCAGAGGGTAATGGTTGATGGGTGTTTTTGTGACTGGAAAGCTGTTTCCAGTGAGGTTCCGCAGGGCTCAGTACTAGGTCCCTTGCTTTTTGTGGTATATATCAATGATCTAGACTTGAATATAGGGGGTATGATTAAGAAGTTTGCAGATGATACTAAAATTGGCTGTGTGGTTGATACTGAAGAAGGAAGCTGTAGACTGCAGGAAGATATCAATAAATTGGTCAGGTGGGCAGAACAGTGGAAAATGGATTTCAATCCGGAGAAGTGTGAGGTAATGCATTTGGGGAGGGCCAATAAGGAAAGGGAATACACATTAAATGGCAGGACACTGAGTAGTGTAGAGGAACAAAGGGACCTTGGAGTGCATGGCCACAGATCCCTGAAGGTAGCAGGCCAGGTAGATAAGGTGGTTAAGAAGGCATACGGAATGCTTGCCTTTATTAGCCATGGCATAGAATACAAGAGCAGGGGGGTTATGCTTCAACTGTATAAAACACTAGTTAGGCCTCAGCTAGAGTACTGCGTGCAGTTCTGGTCACCACATTACAGGAAAGATGTGATTGCACTAGAGAGGGTACAGAGGAGATTTACAAGGATGTTGCTGGGAGTAGAAAATCTTAGCTATGAGGAAAGACTGGATAGGCTGGGTCTATTTTCCTTGTAACAGAGGAGGCTGAGGGGAGACCTTATTGAGGTGTATAAAATTATGAGGGGCTTCGATAAAGTGGATAGAAAGGACCTATTTCCCTTAGCAGAGGGGTCAAAAACCAGGGGTCACAGATTTAAAGTAATTGGTGGAAGGTTTAGAGGAGATTTGAGGGGAAATTTCTTCACCCAGAGAGTTGAGGGGGTCTGGAACTCACTGCCTGAAAGGGTGGTAGAGGCAGGAACCCTAACCACATTTAAAAAGTACTTGAATGTGCACTTGGGATGCTCTAACCTGCAGGGCTACGGACCAAGAGCTGGGAAGTGGGATTAGGCTGGATAGCTCTTTGTTGGCCGGCGCGGACATGTTGGGCCGATATGGTCTCCTTCCGTGCTGTAACTTTCTATGATTCTATGAACTTTCTATGATTCTATGAACTTGGAGGTGGTGGTGTTCCCATGTGTCTGCTGCCCTTCTCCTTCTAGGTGGAAGTGGTCACGAGTTTGGGAGGTGCTGCCAAAGAAGCCTTGGTGAGTTGCTGCAGTGCATCTTGTAGATGGTACACACTGCAGCCATGGTGCGCCGATGGTGGAGAGAGTGGATGTTTAAGGTGGTGGATGGGGTGCCAATCAAGCGGGCTGCTTTGTCCTGGATGGTGTCGAGCTTCTTGAGTGTTGTTGGAGCTGCACTCATCCAGGCAAGTGGAGAGTATTCCATCACACTCCTTACTTGTGCCTTGTAGATGGTGGAAAGGCTTTGGGGAGTCAGAAGGTGAGACACTCACCGCAGAATACCTAGTCTGACCTGGAAGTTTGCTGACGACACAAAACTAGGTGGGATTATGAGTTATGAGGAGGATGCAAAGAAGCTTCAAGGCAATTTAGACAAGTTGAGTGAGTGGGCAAATACATGGCAGATGCAGTATAACGTGCATAAATGTGAAGTTATCCACTTCGGTAGGAAAAACAGAAAGGCAGATTATTATTTAGATTGGGAAATGCTGATGTACAAAGGGACCTGGGTGTTCTTGTACACCAGTCACAGAAAGCTAACATGCAGGTGCAGCAAGCAGTTAGGAAGGCAAATGGTATATTGGCCTTCATTGCAAGAGGATTTGAGTACAGGAGCAAAGATGTCTTACTACAGATATACAGGGCCTTGGTGAGACCACACCTGGAGTACTGTGTGCAGTCTCCTTACCTAAGAAAGGATATACTTGCCATAGAGGGAGTGCAGCAAAGGTTCACCAGACTGATTCCTGGGATGGCAGGACTGTCGTATGAGGAGAGATTGGGTCGACTAGGCCTGTATTCACTAGAGTTTAGAAGAATGAGAGGGGATCTCATTGAAACGTATAGAATTCTGACAGGGCTAGACAGACTGGATGCAGGGAGGATGTTTCCCCTGACTGGGGGCTCTAGAACGAGGGGTCACAGTCTCAGGATATGGGGTAGGACATTTAGGACTGAGATAAAGAGAAATGTCTTCACTCAGAAGGTGGTGAACCTGTGGAATTCTCTACCACAGAAGGCTGTGGAGGCCAAGTCATTGAATATATTTAAGAAGGAGATAGATAGATTTCTAGACACAAAAGGCATCAAGGAGTATGGGGAGAGAGCGGGAATATGGTATTGAGATAGAGGATCAGCCATGATCATATTGAATGGCGGAGCAGGCTCGAAGGGCCGAATGGCCTACTCCTGCTCCTATTTTTCTATGTTTTTCTATGTTTCTATGTTGCCTCAATATTGATGTGGCTGGTCCAGTTAAGTTTCTGGTCAATGGTGACCCCCAGGATATTGATGGTGGGGTATTCAGTGATGGTAATACCATTGAACATCAAGGGGAGGTGGTTACACTCTCGCTTTTTGGAGATAGTCATTGCCTGACACTTCTGTGGCGCAAATATTACCTGACACTTATCAGCCCAAGCCTGAACATTGTCCAGGTCTTGTTGCATGCGGGCATGGACTGTTTCATTATCTGAGGAGTTATGAGTGGTGCTGAACACTGTGCAGTCATCAGCGAACATCCCCATTTCTGACCTTATGTTGGAGGGAAGGACCTTATGATGAAGCAGCTGAAGATGGTTGGGCCGAGGACACTGCCCTGAGGAACTCCTGCAGCGATATCCTGGGGCTGTGATGATTGACCACCAACCACCACACCCATCTTCCTTTGTGTTAGGTATGACTCCAGCCAGTGGAGAGTTTTCCCCCCGATTCCCATTGACCTAAGTTTTACTAGGGCTCCTTGATGCCACACTTGGTCAAATGCTGCCTTAATGTCAGGGGCAGTCACTCTCACCTCACCTCTGGAATTCAGCTGCTTTGTCCACGTTTGGACCAAGGCTGTAATGAGGTCGGGAGCCAAGTGGTCCTGGCGGCCAAACTGGGCATCAGTGAGCAGGTTATTGGTGAGTAAGTGCCGCTTGATAGCACTGTCAATGACACCGTCCATCACTTTGCTGATGATTGAGAGTAGACTGATGGGGCGGTAATTGGCTGGGCTGGATTTGTCCTGCTTTTTGTGGACAGGACATACCTGGGCAGTTTTCCACATTGTCGGATAGATGCCAGTGTTGTAGCTGCACTGGAACAGCTTGGCTAGAGGTGCAGCTAGTTCTGGAGCACAAGTCTTCAGCACGATAGCCGGGATGTTGTCAGGGCCCACAGCCTTTGCTGTATCCAGTGCACTTAGCTGTTTCTTAATTGTTCACCATGTTTGCCCTGTGTTTACCATGTTTGCCCTGTGTTTACTGTGTTTGCCCTGTGTTTACCCTGTTTGCCCTGTGGTTACCATGTTTGCCTGGTGTTTACTGTGTTTGCCCAGTGTTTACCGTGTTTGCCCTGTGTTTACCGGGTTTGCCCTGTGTTTACTGGGTTTGCCCTGTGTTTACCATGTTTGCCCTGTGTTTACCGTGTTTGCCCTGTGTTTACTGTGTTTGCCCTGTGTTTACCCTGTTTGCCCTGTGTGTACCGTGTTTACCATGTTTGCCCTGTGTTTACCGGGTTTGCCCTGTGTTTACCGGGTTTGCCCTGTGTTTACCATGTTTGCCCTGTGTTTACCGTGTTTGCCCTGTGTTTACCATGTTTGCCCTGTGTGTACTGTGTTTACCATGTTTGCCCTGTGTTTACCATGTTTGCCCTGTGTTTACCAGGTTTGCCCTGTGTTTACCAGGTTTGCCCTGTGTTTACCATGTTTGCCCTGTGTTTACCGTGTTTGCCCTGTGTTTACTGTGTTTGCCCTGTGTGTACTGTGTTTACCATGTTTGCCCTGTGTTTACCATGTTTGCCCTGTGTTTACCGGGTTTGCCCTGTGTTTACTGGGTTTGCCCTGTGTTTACCATTTTTGCCCTGTGTTTACCATGTTTGCCCTGTGTGTGCCATGTTTGCCCTGTGTTTACCATATTTGCCCTGTGTTTGCCCTGTGTTTACTGTGTTTGCCCTGTGTTTACCCTGTTTGCCCTGTGTTTACCATGTTTGCCCTGTGTTTACCATATTTGCCCTGTGTTTACCATGTTTGCCCTGTGTTTACTGTGTTTGCCCTGTGTTTACCCTGTTTGCCCTGTGTTTCCCGTGTTTGCCCTGTGTTTACCATATTTGCCCTGTGTTTACCATGTTTGCCCTGTGTTTACTGTGTTTGCCCTGTGTTTACCCTGTTTGCCCTGTGTTTACCATGTTTGCCCTGTGTTTACCATATTTGCCCTGTGTTTACCATGTTTGCCCTGTGTTTACTGTGTTTGCCCTGTGTTTACCCTGTTTGCCCTGTGTTTCCCGTGTTTGCCCTGTGTTTACCATATTTGCCCTGTGTTTACCATGTTTGCCCTGTGTTTACTGTGTTTGCCCTGTGTTTACCCTGTTTGCCCTGTGTTTACCATGTTTGCCCTGTGTTTACCATATTTGCCCTGTGTTTACTGTGTTTGCCCTGTGTTTACCCTGTTTGCCCTGTGTTTACCGTGTTTGCCCTGTGTTTACCATGTTTGCCCTGTGTTTACCGTGTTTGCCCTGTGTTTACTGTGTTTGCCCTGTATTTAGCATGTTTGCCCTGTATTTACCATGTTTGCCCTGGGTTCACTGTGTTTGCCCTGTGTTTACCGTGTTTGCCCTGTGTTTACTGTGTTTGCCCTGTATTTACTATGTTTGTCCTGTATTTACCATGTTTGCCCTGTGTGTACCATGTTTACCGTGTTTGCCCTGTGGTTACCGTGTTTGCCCTGTGTTTACCATGTTTGCACTGTGTGTACCATGTTTACTGTGTTTGCCCTGTGTTTACTATGTTTGCCCTGTGTTTACCGTGTTTGCCCTGTGTTTACCGTATTTGCCCTGTGTTTACTGTATTTGCCCTGTGTTTACCATGTTTGCCCTGTATTTACCATGTTTGCCCTGTGTGTACCATGTTTACCGTGTTTGCCCTCTGTTTACCATGTTTGCCCTGTGTGTACCATGTTTACCGTGTTTGCCCTGTGTTTACCGTGTTTGCCCTGTGTTTACCGTGTTTGCCCTGTGTATACCATGTTTGCCCTGTGTTTACCGTGTTTTCCCTGTGTTTTCCATGTTTGCCCTGTGTTTACCATGTTTGCCCTGTATTTACCATGTTTGCCCTGTGTGTACTGTGTTTGCCCTGTGTTTACCCTGTTTGCCCTGTGTGTACCATGTTTGCCCTGTGTTTACCGTGTTTGCCCTGTGTTTACCATGTTTGCCCTGTATTTACCATGTTTGCCCTGTGTTTGCTGTGTTTGCCCTGTGTTTACCATGTTTGCCCTGTGTGTACCGTGTTTGCCCAGTGTTTACCGTGTTTGCCCTGTGTTTACCATGCTTGCCCTGTATTTACCATATTTGCCCTGTGTTTACCATGTTTGCCCTGTGTTTACTGTGTTTGCCCTGTGTGTACCGTGTTTGCCCTGTGTTTACCGTGTTTGCCCTGTGTTTACCATGTTTGCCCTGTATTTACCATGTTTGCCCTGTGTTTGCTGTGTTTGCCCTGTGTTTACCATGTTTGCCCTGTGTGTACCGTGTTTGCCCAGTGTTTACCGTGTTTGCCCTGTGTTTACCATGCTTGCCCTGTATTTACCATATTTGCCCTGTGTTTACCATGTTTGCCCTGTGTTTACTGTGTTTGCCCTGTGGGTACCGTGTTTGCCCTGTGTTTACCGTGTTTGCCCTGTGTTTACCATGTTTGCCCTGTATTTACCATATTTGCCCTGTGTTTACTATGTTTGCCCTGTGTTTACTGTGTTTGCCCTGTGTGTACCGTGTTTGCCCTGTGTTTACCGTGTTTGCCCTGTGTTTACCATGTTTGCCCTCTATTTACCATATTTGCCCTGTATTTACCATATTTGCCCTGTGTTTACCATGTTTGCCCTGTGTTTGCTGTGTTTGCCCTGTGTTTACCGTGTTTGCCCTGTGTTTACCATGTTTGCCCTGTGTTTACTGTGTTTTCCCTGTGTTTACCATGTTTGCCCTGTGTGTACCTTGTTTGCCCTGTGTTTACCGTGTTTGCCCTGTGTTTACCGTGTTTGCCCTGTGTTTACCATGTTTGCCCTGTATTTACCATATTTGCCCTGTGTTTACCATGTTTGCGCTGTGTTTGCTGTGTTTGCCCTGTGTTTACCGTGTTTGCCCTGTGTTTACCATGTTTGCCCTGTGTTTACTGTGTTTGCCCTGTTTTTACCGTGTTTGCCCTGTGTTTACCATGTTTGCCCTGTGTTTACTGTGTTTGCCCTGTGTGTACCGTGTTTGCCCTGTGTTTACCATGTTTGCCCTGTGTTTACTGTGTTTGCCCTGTGTGTACCGTGTTTGCCCAATGTTTACCATGCTTGCCCTGTGTTTACCATGTTTGCCCTGTATTTACCATGTTTGCCCTGTGTTTACCATGTTTGCCCTGTGTTTACTGTGTTTGCCCTGTGTTTACCGTGTTTGCCCTGTGTTTACCGTGTTTGCCCTGTGTTTACCGTGTTTGCCCTGTGTTTACCCTGTGCATGCTGTGCCTGGGGAATGCTCATTGCTTAGCTGCTTCAGGAAGGGAATGTAGAGGAAGACATTTCTTGGTCTCAGGAAGTTTGCCAAAGTTACTGTGCTGACATTTTTCTTCATTTTACAATGTTGCCTTGTGATGCCTTATATCAATCTTCACTGCAAGTTTGGAGGAGTTTCATAGAGGGACAATGCACTACAGGTATATTGATAGCTGATAGGTCACTCTACAAAGCTGCCATAACTATGTCTTTGAATTGTGTCCTATTAAATGTGGCAAGCAACAAGTAGCATGCACGCTGCCAGTGTAAGGTATCTGCACGCTGCCAGTGCAAGGTATCTGCACGCTGCCAGTGCAAGGTATCTGCACGCTGCCAGTGCAAGGTATCTGCACGCTGCCAGTGCAAGGTATCTGCACGCTGCCAGTGCAAGGTATCTGCATGCTGTCAGTGCAAGGTATCTGGAAGCTGCCAGTGCAAGGTATCTGCACGCTGCCAGTGCAAGGTATCTGCACGCTGCCAGTGTAAGGTATCTGCACGCTGCCAGTGCAAGGTATCTGCACGCTGCCAGTGCAAGGTATCTGGAAGCTGCCAGTGCAAGGTATCTGCACGCTGCCAGTGCAAGGTATCTGCACGCTGCCAGTGTAAGGTATCTGCACGCTGCCAGTGCAAGGTATCTGCACGCTGCCAGTGCAAGGTATCTGCACGCTGCCAGTGCAAGGTATCTGCACGCTGCCAGTGCAAGGTATCTGCACACTGCCAGTGCAAGGTATCTGCACGCTGCCTCCTCAGTCTCACATAAGCTGGCTCCTTGGGAACTTGGGTGGAACTCGCCTTTCTTATTAATTATTCAAACATGTCTCCCTTTATCTTCTTGCAGGAGTGGGCCGCACATAACAGGTGCCAGGACATGTAGACCAAAGGGAAGTTAACGAATCTTCAACCCTTGACTCCTAATGAGGAGATTTTTAGCCTGGAGACAATAGATTGCTGGGGGGGGTGGGGGCGGTGGTTTGCGGTTGGTGGCCTTCTCCAAATCCATGGCTGCTATCCTCCTTTGCTTTCCTTTCTTTCTTTTCTTACTCACTCACTCATTCAGTCTCTTCCAGTGCGGCACTAGTGAAGACCTTCTCCCTGTACTCGCTGGGAAATACAGCCAGACAATAAAGTTGAAGGGCTCTCTTCCACGGTGAAATTGATCATTCACTGAGCCGCTTGATGCAACAATGCATTGCAGATTGGTGATGTGACATTAAAATCTCCTGTTGTTGATTGGGAGGATGAATGAGCTTTAACATTGAAGGAAGCGGTTACTCTGTGATCCACTGACAGAATTGAGCCTGTCCTGAGTGGTGTCTAAGTCTGACTGCAGAACACTGCAAAGTTCTATCAT
The DNA here is from genome assembly GCF_052327205.1 of Somniosus microcephalus. Lineage (NCBI taxonomy): Eukaryota > Metazoa > Chordata > Chondrichthyes > Squaliformes > Somniosidae > Somniosus > Somniosus microcephalus. Next base: position 2,040,714 of record NC_141010.1, read on the forward strand.
CGCTTCCTGGGGAATCATAGCTTCCGCATATACATTTCTTCAGAAGTATCCAGGTACAGTTGCCCGTAGACACAGGTAGCAACATAAGACTGGCTACGCCATCGCCAAAAGTACAAACCTGACCCCTCTTGTCCAGATTTGGAACAAGTGCAGCAAAGCTGAGCTGACCTTTAGAGATAGCTGGTGAGCAGTACCCGTTTTATATGGAGTGCTGTGACCACATTATGGGGCTGTGACCTAATAATCATTTCTTCGGAGGCCTCACTGAGTTTAGACTGCAGCAGGGACAGACTCTCAGTATCACAGCTGCTGTCACATCGCATTATAAAGTACAATGTACAGTGGGCGCTGAGGAGCAAGTGCCCAATGCACAGCAGTGCTGCAGGTGTCAGACTTCGCATTACTGGCTCCACTGCATTTACCTGATAGATACTTGATTTACCCGGTAAATCCTGTATTTAGTTGTTAGATCCTGTATTCACCCTGTAGATACACTGTTCATTCTGGGGATAAATATTTGTCCGACAGATACTGCCTTTACCCAACAGATCCTGCTGCATCCGACAGCTTGTTTCACCAAGCCGATACTATATGTAACCTGTCGATTCTGTATTTATCTTGTAGATACTGTAATTTAATCTGTAGATACTTATTTACCCTGAAAATACTATAATTACCTGTAGGTATTGTATTACATACAATGTTTCCTTACATTGCAACAGTGACTACACTTCAACGTTATTTCATTGGCTGTGACGCGCTTTGGACGCCCTGAGGTTGTGAAAGGCGCTATATAAATGATAGTCTTTCTTTATATTTCTGATGCTGTTTGTATTCTGCAGATACTGCACTCAATGTTTATCTATGAATATTACAGTATATACCATATTTATCAGTAAATATGTGCTTGCTGTGTCTGCTTTGTATTTCTCCGAGTTGAAATTTCGACAGGGTTCAGCAGGATGTGGTCAGAATTCTCGGTGTAAATAACTCAAACCGCCCGTTTATGCCATTTCTCCGGGTCTCTGCTGATCTCCCCGGAAGTGAACTCTGTGGAAGTTCTCTTCTGTTGTATTTATCCTGCATTTTTTACCCTGCATATTCGCCTGGAATTTCCGCGGGGCTTCTCCCGATCTTCGGCCCGACTGGAGAAACTGCAGAAGCGGCGAAGGTTATGGCACAAGAGCAGGAAAATTCTTGGAAAATTCCACTCGCTGTTTACCCTGCAGATACTATTACTCACCCTGCTCCATCACTCTCACCTTTCCTTTAAAATTCTCACTGCCTACAGCTCCCCAACCGTCTCTCCACCTTTGTAAGAAAATAAGAATTCGGAGCAGGAGTTGGCCATTCGACCCCTCGAGCCTGCTCCGCCATTCGGCCCCTCGAGCCTGCTCCGCCATTCGGCCCCTCGAGCCTGCTCCGCCATTCGGCCCCTCGAGTCTGCTCCGCCATTCAATAAGATCATGGCTGATCTTCGACCTCATCTCCACTTTCCCGCCCTATCCCCATCCCCGTATCCCTTGATTCCCCTAATATCCAAAAATCTATCGATCTCTGTCTTGAATATCCTGTGATATATTCCTTTCTCTTGTCCCCCAGCTTCTGTGTGTGTCTCTTTATTCTCAGTGATTTCAATCTTCACCTCAGCTTCCCTTGTCCTCTCTCCTGTGAATTCACTGTCGTCCAGTCCTCTCGAAACCTCTCCCTCCATATAAACGCTCCTATCCATATTAACAGCCACCCTATTGATCTTCTTTCCTAGCATGGCCTCTTTACTCTGTGGGTCATTGTATCTGTGACCACCCACATCACTCAACCCTCATCCAACCGCACCTTCTTCAGCCCAGCCCCTCGGCTGCTCCCCCCTTGTCCAATAAGCCAATCCCCCCCAACCCAGTCATCCTAATACTCTAGCTTTGAACTCATCTCCAGTATCTGCCCCAACTGTCCCCTACCTCTCCAAGCTCATCTCACGCATGCGACCCACCTCTTGTTCCCTCAACCTCATTCCCACTAAACTCCTAACCACCCAACTTCCCTTCCTGGCCCCCAAGCTAGCTAACATTGTTAATGGTTCCCTCTCCTTAGGCACTATCCTCCTCCCTTTCCAAACTATCATCCTAAAAAAAACACCCTTGATCCCTCCGCCCTAGCTAACCATTGCCCTGTTTCCAACCTTTTCTTCTTCTCCAAGTTCTTGAATGTGTTGACAGCTCCATTTCTACTGAAGCTCCCAGTGGTAATTTGTCCAAACTAGCTTCCACCCCTCCCACAGCCCCTAAAAGTCCCTAGCAAAGTCAGAAATTACATTTTCTGTGACGGTGGCCATGGCACATTATCCCTCTCATTCTCCTCGATCTCTCTTGCAGTCTTTGATCCGGTTCACCACTTCATCCCCTCCAACGCCTCTCCTCCATTGTCCAGCTCTGCCTTGCTTAGTTCCACTCTTATCTATCTGCTCATAGCCAGAGCTCCAACAGTAGCATCTCTTCCCACCCTCATAGATTCAGTTCCGGAATCCCCCAGAGATCTATCCTCTTCCTCACCGACATACTGCCGCTTGGCGACATCATTCGCAGACATGGGGTCAAGTTCCTTATGCCAGTAATTACACCCTCCTGCCTGTGGCGCCGCTGTAGAGCTTCAGTTTTGTCTCTCAGCTCCTCCGTGCGGTGCAGTAAAACTCCAATGCTCCAACTCTGCGTCCCAAATTCCTTTAAATGTTGTTATTTAATTATAAATTATCTAAAATAAAAGTATAACACAAAATAAGGACAGAACGTCAAACTTTAAAAGGGACTGAATTACATCTGTGCTTAGAGGTAGAGATGTTTCCACTTGTGGGGGAGACCAGAACTAGGGGCCATCAATATAAGAGAGTCACTAATAAACCGGACAGGGAATTCAGGAGAAACTTCTTAACCCAGAGAGTGGTGAGAATGTGGAACTCGCTACCACAGGGAGTGGTTGAGGCGAATAGCAGAGATGGCTTTAAGGGGAAGCTGGATAAACACATGAGGGAGAAAAGAATAGAAGGATATGTTAATGGGGTGAGACGAAGAGGGGTGGGAGGAGGCTCTTGTGGAGCAGAAACACCGGCCCGGACCAGAGGGGCCGAATGGCCTGTTTCTGTGCTGTAATGTGCAGCCTGAGCCAGTTAGCCTTCTAACCTCACTTCTCCTGAAAACTATACTTGCTTGACTCCCCGTGTGCAACATAACGAAAAATTGACCAGCATATACCATATTTACCCCATATATGCTATATTTATCCTACAGATATTGCATGCAACCCGTTATCATGTGGATATTGTGTTTACTCTGTATATGCTATATTTACCGTATTTATACCTTGCATATATTATATTTACCCTCTACATGTTGTAGTTACCCTGTGATACTATATCGCACTTACCCTATGGATACCATATATACTCACTAGGTTTGCCCTGCAGATAGATTTTATGTTTTTTTTAAAAGTAATATGTGGACTGCAGCCGGTATAATATGGAATAAAATGAGGAAGTGACATTGAGGGGTCGAGGGGTAGAGGATGGTTTGGGGGCGGGGGCACAGAGTGCTGCGGATTCTCTCAGTCTGTGTGACTGCCAGTTTGGTGGATTCAAATGTAATAAAGTTGCGGCTACCCCTGAACCCGTGCAATGGGGAGTTCCCGAGAGACACGCTCGGTGTTAAAGTAATCCACGTGTGAAAATCGACTCCATTTGGAACCGGAGTAAACGGGCATTCACTGCTTGGGAACCCGGGAGCTGCAGTGAGGGACATTGGGATATTGGAGGGAGCGGCAGGTGCTGAAAATAACTTCACAATAATGTGGGCAGATTATCCAGAGATCAGCCTGATCCGGATTACAGGGGCTCACTGCAAGGAATCCCGCCCTGCTGAATATTTTTAATCGTTCAAATAAAGCTTGATCTAAAAATTTAATTACGGTTTAAACTGTCACAAGCTGTAGAACGGAGTGCCACAGATAACTCCGAAATGACCAAATATAAACAGATAGAGTGGGATAGGTACAGTGTGATAGATAGACAGATAGAGGGATAGATAGAAGAGGAGGACCAGGCAGGTAGTGCAGGCGTCCCCTGAGTGCATCTCCCTCTCCAGCCAGTATTTGGTTCTGAACACTGGTGACGGCGATGATTCCTCTGGGGAGAGCAGCCAGAGTCAAGTCCACGGCACCACGGGTGGCTCAGCTGTACAGGGGGGGAGGAAGAAGAGTGGAAAAGCAATAGTGGTAGGGAACTCGATAGTTAGGGGAGCAGACAGGCGTTTCTGTGGCCACAGACGTGACTCCAGGATGATATGTTGCCTCCCTGGTGCCAGGGTCAAGGATGTCACTGAGCAGCTGCAGGACATTTGGGGGGGGGGGGGGGGGGGGTGAACAGCCAGAGATCGTGGTCCATATTGGTACCAACGACATGGGCAGAAAGAGGGATGAGGTCTTGCAGGCAGATTTTAAGGAGCTAGGAAAGAGGTTAAAAAGCAGGACCTCAAAGGTAGTAATCTCCGGATTGCTCTCGGTGCCATGTGCTAGTGAGTACAGGAATAGAAGGATAGAGCAGGTGAATGCGTGGCTGGAGAGATGGTGCTGGAGAGAGGGCTTCAGATTCTTGGGGCATTGGGGCCGGTTCTGGGGGAGGTGGGACCTGTACAGGCCGGACGGGTTGGACCTCAACTGGGCTGGAACCAATATCCTCGCAGGGAGGTTTGCTAGTGCTGTTCGAGTGGGTTTAAACTAATTTGGCAGGGGGATGGGCACCAGGATGTAACATTAGAAAGGGGAAATAAAGTGCTCAAATGATTGGGAGCGGCAGAGAGCACAAAGTTAGAAATAGTAAGTTATTAGGTGGGGTCAGACTAAGAGAGAATACAGGATGGTCTAAGGTGGGTTTACAGTGGATGTCTGTGAATGCACGAAATGTAGTAAACAAGGTAAGTGAGCTGCAGGCACAAATAGCCACATGGGAATATGATGTTGTGACAATAACTGAGACCTGGCTCAAAAAAGGGCAGGATTGGGTAATAAATATTCCTGGTTATAAAGTGTTCAGGAAAGATAGGAGGTGGGGTGGCAGTATTGGTCAAGGAGAATGTTACAATACTGGAGAGGGAGGATGTCCTGGAGTTTTCAAGGACAGAATCTATATGGCTAGAGTGAAGAAATAATAGAGGTGCCATTATACTACTAGGTGTATTCTATAGACCATCAAATAGTGGGAAAGATATGGAGGAGCAAATTTGCAGAGAAATGACAGAGAGGTGCGAGAACTATAGAGTAGTGATAATGGGGGACTTCAACTATCCTAATATAGACTGGGATTGTAATAGTGTAAAGGGCAGAGAAGGGGAAGGATTTCTGAAGTGTGTTCAGGAGACCTTTCTTGATCAGTACGTTTCCGGCCCGACGAGGGAGGAGGCATTACTGGATCTGGTTCTGGGGAATGAGATGGGTCAAGTGGAGCAAGTGTCAGTAGGTGAACATTTAGGGAACAGTGATCATAGTATCATAAGGTTTAGATTAGCTCTGGAAAAGGACAGGGAGCAATCTAGAGTAAAAATGTTTAACTGGGGGAAGACCAATTTCAGTGGGTTGAGAACGGATCTGGCCCGGGTAAACTGGAATCAAAGATTGGCCAACAAAACTGTAATGGAACACTGGGCTGCCTTTAAAGAGGAAATATTTCAGGTATAGTCAAGGTACATTCCCACTAGGGGGAAAGGCAGGGCAACTAAAGCCAGGGCTCTCTGGATGATGAAAGAGAGAGAGAATATGATGAAGCAGAAAAAGAGTGCGTATCACAGATGTCAGGTTGCAAATACATCTGAGAATCAGGCTAAATATAGAAAGGTCAGAGGAGAAGTGAAAAAGAAAATAAGAGGGGCAAAGAGAGGGTATGAGAATAGAATGGCAGCCAAACATAAAAGGTAATCCAAAAGTCTTCTACAGGCATATAAATAGTAAAAGGTTAGTAAGAGGAGGGGTGGGGCTAATTAGGGACCAAAAAGGAGACCTACGCATGGAGACAGAGGGTATGGCTGAAGTACTAAATGAGTACTTTGCATCTGTCTTCACCAAGGAAGAGGATGCTGTCATAAACATAGTGAAGGAGGAGGTAGTGGAGGCACTTGATAGGGTAAAAATTGATAAAGAGGAGGTACTGGAAAGGCTGGCTGTACTTAAAGTAGATAAATCACCAGGAGCAGATGGGATGCATCCTAGGATGCTGAGGGAATTGAGGGCGGAAATCGCAGAGGTACTGGTCATAATATTCCAATCCTCCTTAGATATGGGGGTGGTACCAGAGGACTAGAGAATTGCAAATGTTAAACAATTGTTCAAAAAAGGGTGTAAAGATAAACCCAGCAATTACAGGCCAGTCAGTTTGAACTCTGTAGTGGGGAAGCTTTTAGAAATAATAATCAGGGACAAAATTAACAGTCACTTGGACAAGTGTGGACTAATTAAGGAAAGCCAGCACGGATTTGTTAAAGGCAAATCATGCTTAACCAACTTGATCGAGTTTTTTGATGAGGTAACAGAGAGGGTTGATGAGGCTAATGCGGTTGATGTGGTGTACATGGATTTCCAAAAGGCGTTCGACAAAGTGCCACATAATAGGCTTGCCAACAAAGTTGAAGCCCATGGAAAAAAAGGGAGAGTGGCAGCATGGATACAGAATTGGCAAAGTGACAGGAAACAGAGAGTAGTGGTGAACGGTTGTTTTTCGGACTGGAGGAAGGTACACAGTGGTGTTCCCCAGGGGTCGGTTCTAGGCCCACTGCTTTTCTTGATATATATTAATGACTTGGATGTGGGTGTACAGGCTACTATTACAAAATTTGCAGATGACACAAAACTTGGAAGTATAGTGAACAGTGAGGAGGAGACTGATAGACTTCAAGAGGACATAGACAGGCTGGTGAAATGTGGCAGATGAAATCTAATGCAGAAAAGTGCAAAGTGATACATTTTGGTAAAAAGAGGTGAGGCAATATAATTAAAGGGTACAATCCTAAAGGAGGTGCATGAACAGAGAGACCTGGGGGTATGTGTGCACAAATCGTTGAAGGTGGCAATCCTGGGCTTCATGAATAAAGGCATAGAGTACAAAAGCAAGGAAATTATGATGAACCTTTATAAAACATTGGTTCAGCCTCAACTGGAGTATTGTGTCCAATTCTGGACACCACACTTTAGGAAGGATGTGAAGGCCTTAGAGAGGGTGCAGATAAGATTTACGAGAATGATTCCAGGGACTTCAGTTACGAGAATGATTCCAGGGATGAGGGCATTCAGTTACGTGGATAGACTGGAGAAGCTGGGGTTGTTCTCCTTGGAGCAGAGAAGATTGAGAGGAGATTCGATAGAGGTGTTCAAAATCATGATGAGTCTGGACAGAGTAGATAGAGGGAAACTGTTCCCATTGGCAGAAGGGTCGAGAACCAGAGGACTCAGATTTAAGGTGATTGGCAAAAGAACCAAAGGCGACGTAAGCAAAAACATTTTTACGCAGCAAGTGGTTAAGATCTGGAATGCACTGCCTGAAAGGGTGGTGGAGGCAGACTCAATCTTATCTTTCAAAAGGGAGTTGGATAAGTATCTGAATGAAAGAAATTGCAGGGCTACGGGGAAAGGGCGGGGGGAGTGGGACTAGCTGAGAGTCGGCACGGGCTTGACGGGCCGAATGGCCTTCTTCCTTGCTGTAACCATTCTATGATTCTATTCTAGTGAGATAGAGAGAGGGGAATAGGTTGAGAGGGATAGAGAGAGAGAGAAAAAGATAGAGAGCGGGATAGATAGAGAGAAAAAGATAGAGAGCGGGATAGATAGAGAGAAAAAGATAGAGAGTGGGATAGATAGAGAGAGAGAAAAAGATAGAGAGTGGGATAGATAGAGAGAGAAAAAGATAGAGAGTGGGATAGATAGAGAGAGAGAGATAGAGAGTGGGATAGAGAGAGAGAGAGAAAGATAGAGAGTGGGATAGATAGAGAGAGAGAGATAGAGAGTGGGATAGACAGAGAGAGAAAGATAGAGAGTGGGATAGAGAGAGAGAAAGATAGAGAGTGGGATAGATAGAGAGAGAAAAAGATAGAGAGTGGGATAGATAGAGAGAGAGAGATAGAGAGTGGGATAGAGAGAGAGAGAGAAAGATAGAGAGTGGGATAGATAGAGAGAGAGAGATAGAGAGTGGGATAGATAGAGAGAGAAAGATAGAGAGTGGGATAGAGAGAGAGAAAGATAGAGAGTGGGATAGATAGAGAGAGAGAAAGATAGAGAGTGGGATAGATAGAGAGAGTAAAAGCCAAATTGGATTCCTGCCAAACTATAGAACATCAGATCATATCTTCACCCTACAGACCCTAATTGACAAACACGTCCATCAAAACAAAAGCAAAATCTACGCATGCTTTATAGATTTCCAGAAGGCTTTCGATTCCATCTGGCACGACGGTCTATTCCTGAAACTTATCGAAAGCGGGGTAGGGGGAAAAACATATGATGTAATTAAATCAATGTATACAAACAACAAATGTGCAGGTAAAATTGGAGACAAACAAACAAAATACTTCCCACAGGGGCGGGGGGTGACGCAGGGCTCGCCAATCTCACCGACACTCTTTAATATTTACATAAATGAATTGGCAAAACTACTTGAACAATCTACAGCACCCGGCCTCACCCTATATGAATCCAAGGTTAAATTCCTCCTCTATGCAGACGACCTGGTTCTGCTGTCACCAACTAAGGAGGGTCTACAGCAGAACCTGAATCTGCTGGAATCAGTCTGTCAGACCTGGGCCCTGACAATAAACCTCCAAAAAACCAAAGTCCTCGTGTTCCAACAAAGATCCAGACATCAGGGACCCAAAATAAATCTCACACTAGGAACAACTAAAATCGAACAAACCACTAACTACACATACTTGGGCATAAAAATCAGCTCTACGGGAAATTTCAAACTGGCGGTGAATGAACTGAAAGAGAAAGCAAGAAGGGCTTTCTACGCCATTAAAAGATCAATCCAAATAGAAATCCCAATTAGCATTTGGCTCAAAATTTTCAAATCAGTAATTGAACCAATTGCACTCTATGGCAGTGAAGTGTGGGGACCGCTAACACAACAAGATTTTGCAAAATGGGACAAACACCCAATTGAGATCCTACATGCAGAATTCTGTAAAAGTATCCTCCGGACTCAAAGGAAAACCGTAAACAATGCATGCAGGGCAGAACTAGGCCAATTTCCACTAATAATTACTATCCAAAAAAGAGCCACCAAATTTTGGAAACACCTAAAAATGAGCAACCCCCACTGCTATCATTACGAAGCCTTGAAATGCCAAGAGAGGACCATAAAGAATAATTCCCTCAGTCAACTAGTCCTGGGACTCAGTGAAGCAACCACTAACACTACTACCAATAACCAGCCCCAGGACAGTGACATCGTAGCAGAGAGAATTCGACCCAACACAATTGTCACTAAACAAAAGGAAAAATACCTGTCATATTGGGCAGAAACAACAAAAACCCAAAGCAAACTCAATTGCTACTTGACCCTAAACAGACAATACAACATGGCTGAGTACCTGACCATGGTAAAGGATAACAAACTGAGAAAAACCTTGACAAGGTACAGACTTAGCGAACATAGCCTAGCGATCGAAAAAGGCAGACACAGGCAGACCAGGCTGCCAAGAGAGGACAGGATATGCTCTCACTGCAGTCAGGGAGTAGTGGAGACAGAGATGCACTTCCTCACAGCCTGTGGAAAATATCAGGGCATCAGGGAGAGTTTCTACCAAAAATTCTCACAAATATGCCCTGAATTCATAAATCTGAATGACGACCAAAAACTCCCATACCTACTGGGGGAGGAGAGAAGCTGTGTAGCACTGGCGGCACACTATGTTACAGCTTGCCATGAACAGAGGGACAACCAGTAAACCTAAGAAAAGAGTATATATAAATAATGCAAATGTATATTTATACACTCAGGGATATACCTGTTTATACACTGTATGAATAGAACTGCGTTTATGTGTTCAACCATAAATGTATTTTGATGCTTTGGCAACATAAGATGTACCTTATCATGCCAATAAAGCGATTTGAATTGAATTGAATTGAATTGAGAGAGAGATAGAGAGTGGGATAGATAGAGAGAGAAAGATAGAGAGTGGGATAGAGAGAGAGAAAGATAGAGAGTGGGATAGATAGAGAGAGAGATAGAGAGAGTGGGATAGATAGAGAGAGAAAGATAGAGAGTGGGATAGATAGAGAGAGAAAGATAGAGAGTGGGATAGAGAGAGAGAGAAAGATAGAGAGTGGGATAGATAGAGAGAGAGAGAGAGAGAGTGGGATAGATAGAGAGAGAGAAAGAGAGAGAGTGGGATAGATAGAGAGAGAGAAAGATAGAGAGTGGGATAGATAGAGAGAGAGAAAGATAGAGAGTGGGATAGAGAGAGAGAGAAAGATAGAGAGTGGGATAGAGAGAGAGAGAGAAAGATAGAGAGTGGGATAGAGAGAGAGAGAAAGATAGAGAGTGGGATAGATAGAGAGAGAGAGAGATAGAGAGTGGGATAGAGAGAGAGAGAGAGAGTGGGATAGAGAGAGAGAGAAAGATAGAGAGTGGGATAGATAGAGAGAGAGAAAGATAGAGAGTGGGATAGAGAGAGAGAGAGATAGAGAGTGGGATAGAGAGAGAGAAAGATAGAGAGTGGGATAGAGAGAGAGAGAAAGATAGAGAGTGGGATAGAGAGAGAGAGAAAGATAGAGAGTGGGATAGATAGAGAGAGAAAGATAGAGAGTGGGATAGATAGAGAGAGAGAGATAGAGAGTGGGATAGAGAGAGAGAGAGAGAGAGAGTGGGATAGAGAGAGAGAGAGAGATAGAGAGTGGGATAGAGAGAGAGAGAGAGATAGAGAGTGGGATAGAGAGAGAGAGAAAGATAGAGAGTGGGATAGAGAGAGAGAGAAAGATAGAGAGTGGGATAGATAGAGAGAGAGAGAGAGAGTGGGATAGATAGAGAGAGAGAGATAGAGAGTGGGATAGAGAGAGAGAGAGATAGAGAGTGGGATAGATAGAGAGAGAGAGATAGAGAGTGGGATAGAGAGAGAGAGAGAAAGATAGAGAGTGGGATAGAGATAGAGAGAGAAAGATAGAGAGTGGGATAGAGAGAGAGAGAGTGGGGTTAGAGAGAGAAAGATAGAGAGTGGGATAGAGAGAGAGAGAAAGATAGAGAGTGGGATAGAGAGAGAGAGAGAGATAGAGAGTGGGATAGATAGAGAGAGAAAGATAGAGAGTGGGATAGAGAGAGAGAGAGAAAGATAGTGGGATAGAGAGAGAGAGAAAGATAGAGAGTGGGATAGAGAGAGAGAGAGAAAGATAGAGAGTGGGATAGAGAGAGAGAGAAAGATAGAGAGTGGGATAGAGAGAGAGAGAGAGAGAGAGATAGAGAGTGGGATAGAGAGAGAGAGAAAGATAGAGAGTGGGATAGATGGAGAGATTTGGATTGTTAGAGAGTCAGGCGGGGTAAAGCACCGAGAGGTGGGGAGGGAGGAGCGGCCACTGCCTGCGGTACTAATCACTAAAAGGGAAAAATGAGAACTCAGTGAAGTGGAAAGTCTGAAAGGGAGAAATCTGTTCAATGTTACAAGGGGAAAGTGTGTTGAAGTGTTTGTATCGGGGGGCGAGGAGGGAGCAGAATGTGCACAGGATTTGGAGAATAATATTAATTCAAATGAAATCTAAAGCACCATCGCACAGTAATTCATCTCCACGTGTCGCTCGAGATTCAAATAAAGTCCATACTGCGCGGCTCCAATCTGCTCAATGTTGGCTCTCGGAGGAGCGGCGCTTTCCCGAGGGCGACAGAGCGGGTGGAGGGACCGCCAATTCCCCAGGGAGATTAGAGAGGGGGCTGGGGGGGGGGGGTGATATGGGGTGGGGGTTGTGGGGTGGATTGGGGGATGTGGGGGGGGATGGGGAGTGGGGTATTGGGGGGTGGGGTGGGGGTGAGATGGGGTGGGGTGGGTTGGGGGGTGGGGTGGGTGTTGGGGTGGGGGATGGGGAGTGGGGTATTGGGGGTGGGGTGGGGGTGAGATGGGGTGGGGTGGGTTGGGGGGTGTTGGGTGTGTGCTGGGGGTGGGATGGAGTGGGGATGGGTGTGTGCTGGGGTGGGATGGGGTGGGGATGGGGTGGGGATGGGTTGGGGATGGGGGGGGTGGGGGTGTTGGTGGCTGTTGGGTGTGTGCTGGGGTGGGGATGGGGGGTGTTGGGTGGGATGGGGTGGGGATGGGTTGGGGATGGGGGGGTGGGGGTGTTGGTGGGTGTTGGGTGTGTGCTGGGGTGGGGATGGGTGTGTGCTGGGTGGGATGGGGTGGGGATGGGTTGGGGATGGGGGGGTGGGGGTGTTGGTGGGTGTTGGGTGTGTGCTGGGGTGGGATGGGGTGGGGATGGGGTGGGGATGGGTTGGGGATGGGGTGGGGATGGGTTGGGGATGGGGGGTGGGGGTGTTGGGGGGTGTTGGGTGTGTGCTGGGGGTGGGGGTGTTGGGGGGTGTTGGGTGTGTGCTGGGGTGGGGATGGGTGTGTGCTGGGTGGGATGGGGTGGGGATGGGTTGGGGATGGGGGGGTGGGGGTGTTGGTGGGTGTTGGGTGTGTGCTGGGGTGGGATGGGGTGGGGATGGGGTGGGGATGGGGTGGGGATGGGTTGGGGATGGGGGGTGGGGGTGTTGGGGGGTGTTGGGTGTGTGCTGGGTGGGATGGGGTGGGGATGGGTGTGTGCTGGGTGGGATGGGGTGGGGATGGGTTGGGGATGGGGGGTGGGGGTGTTGGGGGGTGTTGGGTGTGTGCTGGGGGCGCGATGTTATTTCCTGAGTTTTATATTTTGGGTGGCTGCGGATGGAGTTGCGGGGCTGGAGACCGCTCCTGACATGAGCTGCGGGTTAAAGTCTCAGATCTTTAAACCAGCCGGGTGGGGAAAGGCTGAGTGGGACGATGGAGCGGGAGTGATGAATCCATTGACTGACCGGAGTTTCGGCGGATTGCGGCCAGGCACCGAGTTTAATCTCCCAGAGCTCGGAGCGGCTCGGTTTTCAGTCTGCCCAGTGAGGGAACAGGGAGCAGCGCCGGCTCCCGCTCTCGGGATGGACGGTAGAAAGAAACCGTATTTTCCACAAGACCAATAATCTGATCTTTAACCCTTTATTCTGGAATCTGTAACCCGCCTCACACACTGCACAGACTGCAGATTATTCTCTGCATTGAATCGTGTTGTGGTGAATTGAGAAAATAAACTCACAGACTGGCCTTAAATTCACTTTATAATCTAATTATATGTTTCTTCCTTGGAACCAATATGTGGCACATAACATTAGCGGCACTGCAAAGTCTCAATACAGTCTTAAAAGGACTCGCCATAAACTGAAGAGATGACATTAAAGATGATAAAAGATCGAGTAATGTGTGTGGAACGGAGTGCCCGCTGGGAGAGTGGGAACAAAGTCAGGTTTAGCTTTCATTTGAAATATTTTGAACATTTTATTGAGCTACAGTCAGCCTGTATTCACAGAAAGTCGCTGCAAAGCAGGATTCACTGGCACCGGGCACTGGCACCGGGCACAAGTCACCGGGCACTGGCACCAGACACTGGCACAAGTCACCGGGCACTGGCACTGGCACAAGTCACCGGGCACTGGCACCGGGCACAAGTCACCGGGCACTGGCACTGGCACCGGGCACTGGCACAAGTCACCGGGCACTGGCACCGGGCACTGGCACAAGTCACCGGGCACTGGCACAAGTCACCGGGCACTGGCACCGGGCACAAGTCACTGGGCACTGGCACAAGTCACTGGGCACTGGCACCGGGCACAAGTCACCGGGCACTGGCACCGGGCACTGGCACAAGTCACTGGGCACTGGCACCGGGCACTGGCACAAGTCACCGGGCACTGGCACCGGGCACTGGCACAAGTCACCGGGCACTGGCACCGGGCACTGGCACAAGTCACCGGGCACTGGCACTGGGCAATGGCACTGGCACTGGCAGGGGGCTCGAACCAGGAGGCGACCCTGGCACTGAATCGACACCAGAACTGCCCCAACAAATGGTCTCCCCTTGTAATACACAAAGCCCGGACTGGAGTCAGAGACCGCAATGGCAGGAAATCCCGGAATTCCGCAGGGAGCTGGAATGAACGATCCTGGGACCTCGCCCACTCTCCCATTTCCTAATTTCTGCTTCATTCCTTTCGTCCCAATTCCTTTTTAAAAAACTAATTTATAATTTCATTTAAAAAAATTCCCACTGGATTTTGTCTCATTTTCTTTCTCCGTTTCTCTCTCTCTCTCTCTCTCTGTCTCTCTCTCTCTCTCTCTGTCTCTCTCTCTCTCTGTCTCTGTCTCTCTCTCTCTCTCTCTGTATCTCTCTGTCTCTCTCTCTCTCTCTGTCTCTCTCTCGCTCTGTCTCTCTCTCTCTCTGTCTCTCACTCAATTAAATTCAATTCAATTCAATTCAATTCAATTCAATTCAAATGCTTTATTGGCATGAAAGTTTACAGGGAACCATATTGCCAAAGCTTACATAACAAAAAGTACAGTTTTCCAACATTCTGTAGGTGTCAAACAATTTTGACCTTCGTTGGGTACATACAATATTAGTTTAAACAATATTAATTTAAACAGTCGTTGAACATCGTTGGGTACATTCAGTATTAATTTTAAACAGCCCTCAGGTTGTGACATGTTGTTACATATTTGGCACCAAGGTATGGTCTGTCTCCTTCTCCCAGGACTAATCTTAATTTTGACAGGTCATCCAATTCTTTGAAATCTGGGGTTGTTTGGTTGAGCTTGTCAAATAATATGTTTCTTGTTGTGTTGAATTTTTCGCATTTTAGGAGGAAATGCATCTCTGTCTCAACCTCGCCGGCCAGACATTGATCACATATTCTATTCTCTCTAGGCTGCCAGGATTTCTTGTATCTTCCTTTTTCAATTGCCAGTTGGTGGTCGCTTAGTCTGTACCTGGTGAGGGTCTGTCTCTGTTTTGTGTCTCTGATGGTCGAGAGATAGTCTGCCAGTTTATATTCTCTTTTTAGGGCCCAGTAACATTCTAATCTGCTTTGGCTTTTGGTTATTTTGTTCCAATGTTCCAGGTAGGTTTCTTTGCATTGTTTAATGATTTGGTTCACTCGGATTGGTGTTTGGACGGCAGTGTTGGTCTGGGACTGGTCAGGGTCCGGCTGAGTAGGAGTACTTAGTTTCAGTAGCAGCTGACTCAGGGGACTCTTTTCTGGGTTTAGCTCTTGGGTCTGGAAGGCTTTAAAATGAAGGGTGTCTGGGGAGCTAGATTTGAGGTGATTTAGGAAGTTTAGTGCTCATTTTTGGATGTTTATTATCAGTGGGTATCTGCCTAGTTCGGCTCTGCATGCATTTGTTGGTGTTTTCCTTTGGGTGCGAAGAATGCTTCGGCAAAATTCTGCATGTAGGGCTTCTATTGTGTGTTTTTCCCATTTAGTGTAGCTATGGTGATTGAGCGGGCCCCATACTTCACTACCGTACAGCGCAATGGGCAGGATTATGCTGTCAAATATTTTGAGCCAGATTTTGATTGGGATTTGGATGTTGTAGAATTTTCTTTTTATTGCATATAGGGCTCTTCGGGCTTTTTCTTTTAGTGCATTCACTGCTATGCTGAAGCTCCCTGATGCTGTAATGGTTAGACCAAGGTAAGTGTAGCTCATAGTGTGTCCTATGATGGTATCACTGAGAGTAAACCGGTATTTGTTTTCCTGACACCTGGGCCTTTTTTGAAAAATCATGATGTTGGTTTTCTTTAGATTTACTGTTAGGGCCCAATTTTGGCAGTATTTGTCGAGTAGGTCTAATTGTTGCTGTAATCCCTGTTCTGTGGGAGACAGCAGAACCAGGTCGTCCGCATAGAACAGGGATTTCACTTCTCCATCCAGGAGACAGAGACCCGGTGACTCACTTTGCTCCAGCATGTCTGCTAATTCATTTATGTATATGTTGAACAGGGTCGGGCTCAAATTGCAGCCCTGCCGGACGCCTCTTCTCTGGGTGAAGAAGCCGGTGCGTTTGTCTCCAATTTTGACACCGCATTTATTTTTCAGATACATCGATTTAATAAGGTCATAGACTTTGCCCCCTATTCCACACTGAAGAAGTTTATAATAGAGCCCTTCGTGCCATATAGAGTCAAAGGCTTTCTTGAAGTCAATGAAACAAGCGACTATTTTCCCATTTTTTGTTTGGTGTATATGTTTTTCAATGAGAGTGTGAAGGGTATAGATATGGTCGGTGGTGCGGTGTTTTGGAAGAAAGCCTATTTGATTTTTTCTAAGGATATTATGTTTGTTAAGAAAATCCAGTAATCTACTATTTAGAATACTCTCTCTGTCTCTCTCTCTCTCTGTCTCTCTCTCTCTCTATCTCTGTCTCTCTCTCTCTCTTTGACTCTCTCTCTCTCTATCTGTCTCTCTCTCTCTCTCTCTCTGTGTCTCTGTCTCTCTCTATCTCTGTCTCTCTCTATCTCTGTCTCTCTCTCTCTGTGTCTCTCTCTCTCTCTGACTCTCTCTCTGTCTCTCTCTCTCTCTCACTCTGTTTCTGCCTCTCTCTCTCTCTCTGTCTCTCTCTCTCTGTCTCTCTCTATCTCTGTCTCTCTCTCTCTCACTCTATTTCTGCCTCTCTCTCTCTCTGTGTCTCTCTCTATCTCTGTCTCTCTCTCTCTCTTTGACTCTCTCTCTCTCTATCTCTCTCTCACTCACTCACTATTTCTCACTCTGTTTCATTTCATTTTTCTGTTTGTTCATTCTTCCCTCGCTCTTTTCTCTTTGGTTCTATGTTTTCTTCCCCTGGGTCACTCTCTCTCTTCTCTCTCTTTTCGCTCTGTTATTTTCTCACAATGTCTCTCTATCTTTGACAGTTCTCTCTATGTGCCCGCTCTCTGCTCCTGCTTTCTCTGTTTTTCTCTCTCACTTTGTTTTCTCTCACTCTCTTCTCTCTCTCCTTCTCCTCCTCTCTCATTCTCTCTCTCTCTCTGTTTTTCTCTCCTCTCTCCTGTTGTTGCCTCTCCATCATTTTGTCGCGGACTCCCTGAATTAATGGTTAAAGTTTTGCACCAACATTGGCGCTTGGTGTAGAAGCAGTTTAATACTGTCTCCATGTTCTGTTCCTGACTTCAGTCTCAGAGATGCCAGTTAAACCGGTGCTGCAGTGACTCTCAGCCTCATCTGGTAGAATGTTTCCGGTCCAGTTCACGCTAACATCTGACAAGTCAAACTTCTCATTTCAGAGTAATCACTCGACTGCACTAATTGCACATGCAAATATGCAAATTTGTATTAATTAATTACTATACTAATTAGTTCTGTGGTATTTTCAAGTAATAAATCATTTCACAGTGGCGGGGAAACAGGAGACTTAGGCCCATTTACAGTTCGTATGAAATGTTAATAGTTGCAACTGCAGAAAGAGCCGAGATCGGGAACAGGACCTGTACAACTGCACACACCAACATACACCGACACACTAACTCACACACCGACACACTAACTCACACACTGACATACACTGACACACTAACATACACCGACACACTAACTCACACACTGACATACACTGACATACTAACTCACACACTGACATACACTGACACACCAACATACACCGACACACTAACTCACACACTGACACACTAACTCATACACTGACACACTAACTCACACACCAACATACGCTGACACACTAACTCACACACCAACATACGCTGACACACTAACATACGGGAAGGAGGGAGGAGGACAGTAGCATTATGTTTGTGTGTGTGTGTGCTAGGCCGTTGTAGCAGAGCCTGGTCTCCAATCGTCTTGGATCCCCTTGCCATTGGACCAAGACCTTGCTCTGTCGAGCCCGTGTGGTAGCTGGTGTGCAACGGCCACCCCACGTTAAAAGAATTCACGCACAGGCATCTTCCACCCTTTAAAATCAAGTTCCGGGCCTGGAACGTCAGGACCCTCATGGACAACCCAAACAGCGACAGGCCAGAACGCCATTGTGCTATCGTTGCCCGGGAGCTCGAACGTTTCGACATTGATATCGCCGCCCTAAGTGAGACCCGGCGGGCAGGTGAAGGCCAGTTCAAGGAGCAAGGTGGTGGCTACACCTTGTTCTGGAAAGGCAAACCTGAAGAATAACGCTGCCTCCATGAGGTAGGCTTCGCCATAAAAAATGAGCTAGTTGAACGTCTCAGAGACTCCCTATGCGGTATAAACGAATGCCTCATGACTCTTCGGCTCACCCTAGCCAGAAACCAGTGCGCTACGGTCATCAGTGCGTACACCCTAACACTGGAAGCCACAGACAAGACCAAAGAGGAATTCTACTCCAGCCTCGAACAATCCCTGTCCCGAATCCCAATGGGTGACAAGCTGGTCCTCCTTGGCGACTTCAACGCCAGAGTTGGAAAGGACACAGACCTCTGGGGAGGTGTGATCGGCAGGGAGGGGGTAGGGAAAGCCGACTCCAACGGTACCCTCCTCCTGAAGAAATGCTTAGAACATTGCCTTGTCATAACCAACACCTTGTTCCATTAGAGAGACAAGTACAAGGCTTCATGGCAACACCCTCACTCCAAGCACTGGCATCTGCTGGACTACGTCATCATCTGAGCGAGGGACCACAAGGACGCCCGCATCACCTGCGCCATGACAGGAGCTGATGACTGCGAGACAGACCACCACCAAATCCACTCTGTCATCTCCATCAACGTAGCCCCAAAACAGCGGCAGCAGAAGCAATGCCGCAGGAAAATCAACGCTGGAGCACTCAAAGGCCCTGTTAAGAAAGCCCTATTCCACCTGCGCCTCACAACAAACCTGACGACTCCCAGTGATTCAGAGACACAGAGGGCAGGATTTTCATTCAGCAGTCGGGTTGGAGGCGGGACTACAACTTTCGGGGTTGTAGTCCCGCCTCCATCAAGATGCGGCCAATCCACGCGATTTTAACTTGATTGGCCTTGTTGAGCCCGCCCAGCGGGCTCAGCAGGCCAATTAAGGGCCACCCGGCAACAGGTGACGTTACAGACTGAAATTTCATCTCTCAAGAGGTTTTGACAGATGAAATATCAGCGTTTCACAGCTGTTTGAAGCTGTCAAACACTGACAGTCTTACTTCTAACATGAATTCTTCTCCACAGACTCAGTTAGAAATCTCTCCTGCACAGAAAGCTGAAGGCTGTCACTTTTGACAGTTCGCAGCAATTCTGCTTTCTGTGCCGGTGAGATGAGGGACTCCCGAGACCTAAAGGAAGGAAGGCTGAAAATGTATGTAAAACTTATTTAATCACTTTAGACACACCAAACACACTTACCTTTGCACTCATGCACACATCACTCACCTGAACACCGACATCTCGACCCCTCCAAGTCCTTCAACCCGACGGCCCACTTTCTCTAACTTGGCGTGGTTTGGAGCCATCGGGAATCCCACACTTCAACCTTAAAAATAGGGATTAGGCTAAAAACTGCCTGTTAACAACCTGTTAACAGGCAGTTAATTGGCACTAACCTCTTCCTGCCTCGGGTAGGCGGGTCCCAGTGCGGGGCGGGTACCCGCCTCCTTTGAAACTGGCATGGAGGCGGGTTTGGGTGCGGGACGCCTGATTTCGGGATTTTAACCACCTACACGCCTCCAATCCCGACTCCACGGCCCAATGAAAATCCTGCCCAGAGTGTCCACAGTGCCTGGTCTGCACTCAAGGTCTCCATAATCAGCACCTGTGAAGAGATGCTCAGTCACTCAACCAGGAAAAAACAAGACTGGTTTGACGAGAATGACCAGAAGATCCAGGAGCTAATAAGCCACAAGCGCAAGGCATTCCTGATCTGGAAACAGCAACAGACTCGAGAGCAAGAAAGCAGCTCTACAGATGCCTGAAGGCCGAGGTCCAACAAAAAACTCGTGACCTAAAGGACAGATGGTGGGTGGAGAAAGTGCAGGAGATCCAGCAGCTAGCCAATAATCACGACGTGCATGGATACTTTAGCGCAGTCAAGACCACCTAAGGCCCAAGGTCCTATTCCACTGCGGGCCAAGAACGGAGAGGTACTCATCAAGGACAGAGAGGCAGTCAATACCCGCTGGAAGGAGCACATCGAAGACCTCTTTAACCGAGACTCTGTCTTCGACGTGAGTGTCCTCAACCCCATCCCACAGCATGCTACCCGCCACCACCTCAGCACAACCCCAGCCCGGCATGAGGTTGAAAAGGCCATCCGACAACTGAAGAACAACAAGGCCTCAGAAGCAAATGGAATCCCGCCAAGGCACTAAAGCATGGAGGAGAAGCACTATTGGCGTGAATACATGAACTCATTTCTCTTATTTGGAAGGAGGAGAGCATGCCAGGAGATCTCAGAGACACCGTCAATTTGACCATCTTTAAGAAAGGTGACAAGTCCGATTGCAGTAATTACAGAGGAGTCTCCCTGCTGTCTGCCACAGGGAAAGTCATCACAAGAATCCTCCTCAATCGCCTTTTCCCAGTGGCTGAAGAGATCCTCCCAGAGTCGCAATGCGGATTCCGCCCACTAAGGGGCACAATGGACACGATCTTCACCGCACGTCAATTACAAGAGAAATGCAGGGAACAGCACCAACCACCGTACATGGCCTTCTTTGACCTCACCAAGGCCTTCGACACTGTGAACCGTGAGGGATTATGGAGTGTCCTCCTCAAATTCGGCTGCCCCCAAAAGTTTGTCACTATCCTCCGCCTGCTTCACGATGACATGCAAGCCGTGATCCTGACCAACGGATCCACCACAGGCCCAATTCACGTACGGACCGGGGTCAAGCAAGGCTGTGTCATCGCACCAACACTCTTCTCGATCTTCCTTGCTGCAATGCTCCATCTCACCCTCAGTAAGCTCCCCACTGGAGTGGAGCTAATCTACAGAACAAACGGGAAACTGTTCAACCTCCGTCGCCTCCAGTCCAGATCCAAGGTTGTCCCATCCTCTGTCATCGAATTACAGCATGCAGACGATGCTTGCATCTGTGCTCACTCGGAGGTCAAACTCCAAACCATTGTCAACACCTTCACCGAAGCGTACGAGAGCATGGGCCTTACACTAAACATCCATAAGACAAAGGTCCTCTACCAACCTGCCCCTGCCACACAGTACTGCCCCCCGATTATCAAAATCCATGATGAGACCTTGGACAACGTGGACCACTTTCCATACCTCGGGAGCCTACTGTCAACAAGGGCAGATGTTGATGATGAAGTCCAACACCGCCTTCAGTGTGCCAGTGCAGCCTTCGGTCACCTGAGGAAGAGAGTGTTTGAAGACCAGGACCTCAAACCCGGCACTAAGCTCATGGTCTACAGAGCAGCAGTGATACCCGCCCTGCTGTATGCCTCAGAGACATGGACCATGTACAGCAGGCACCTCAAAGCACTGGAGGGGTACCACCAATGCTGCCTCCGCAAGATCCTGCAAATCCATTGGCAGGATAGCCACACCAACGTCAGTGTTCTCGCTCAGGCCAACATCCCCAGCATCGAAGCTTTGACCACGCTCGATCAGCTCCGATGGATGGGTCACATCGTCTGCATGCCCGATACGAGACTCCCAAAACAAGCGCTCCACTCGGAGCTCTGGCACAGCAAGAGAGCCCCAGGTGGGTAGAGGAAACGTTTCAAGGACACTCTCAAAGCCTCCTTGAAAAAGTGCAACATCCCCACCGACACCTGGGAATCCCTGGTCCAAGACCACACAAAGTGGAGGAGAAGCATCCAGGAAGGCGCCGAATACCTTGAATCTCTTCGCCGGGAGCAAGCGGAAGCCAAACGCAGGCAGCGGAAGGAGCGCATGTCAACCCAAGCACCCCACCCACCCGCCCCTTCAACCACCGTCTGCCCCACCTGTGACAGAGACTGTAGGTGCCGCATTGGACTCATGCGTCACCTGAGAACTCATTTTTAGTGTGGAAGCAAGTCATCCTCGGTTCCGAGGGACTGCCTAAGAAGAAGAACACACACCAACATACACTGACACACTAACACACACCGACACACTGACACATTAACACACACCGACACACTGACACATTAACACACACCGACACACTGACACATTAACACACACCGACACACTGACACAGTAACACACACCGACACACTGACACATTAACACACACCGACACACTGACACATTAACACACACCGACACACTGACACAGTAACACACACCGACATACACTGACACATTAACACACACCGACATACACTGACATATTAACACACACCGACATACACTGACACATTAACACACACCGACATACACTGACACATTAACACACACCGACACACTGACACACTAACACACACCGACACACTGACGCACTAACGCACACCGACACACTGACACAGCGCAACCTGTGGAGGAGCAGTGTTTGACAGACCATAAGTTCTGGACCATTGTTAATGGTTCTCTCTGCTTAGGTACTGTCCCCCTCTCCTTCAAATCTGCCATCATCACCACTCTCCTCAAACAAACCCCTTGACCCCTCCGTCCTTGCAAACTACCGCCCCATCTCCAACCTCCCTTTCCTCTCCAAAGTCCTTGAATGTGTTGTCGCCTCCCAAATCTGTGCCCATCTTTCCCGCAATTCCATGTTTGAACCCCTCCAGTCAGGCTTCCGCCCCGCCACAGTACCAAAACGCTCTCATCAAAGTCACAAATGACATCCTATGTGTCTGTGACCATGGTAACCTATCCCTCCTCGACCTTCTCGACCTGGCTGCAGCCTTTGACACGGTTGACCACTCCATCCTCCTCCAACGCCTCTCCACCGTCGTCCAGCTGGGTGGGACTGCACTCGCCTGGTTCCATTCTTTCCTATCTAATTGTAGCCAGAGAATCACCTGTAACGGCTTCTCTTCCCGCTAATCTAGACTTGATGATATCCTCCATTTTGCAACATTTCTGTTTTCACTTCCAGCCTGCCTCTGCAGGCATTGTGTGTTTTCAATCTCCCCTTTTACTTGCTGAGCCCCTCACTCTCGTACCAACCTGTGTATTTTTCTTTGCTAAAAAAATCTTTTATCTGCTTACTGAGATTATCTTTCTATTTTTAACAATTTCCTGTTTTTCTTTAAGCAAGTTTCTGCTCATTTAACCCATTCAGTTCCTGCCGGTGTTTGGACTATCCTTTGTTGATTCCCTCTCCCACTCTTTCCAATTCTAGTAAAATTTGAAGTTTGGAGTTATGAGGTAGAGTTTATTAAACCACCTCTGTTCTCTTTAAAGATGCTGATTAACCTGCTGCTTCCACACTTCCTGTTTCTGCTTTGGATAATCAGCATTTGCAGTTTTTCCTTTTTCCTTTAACTGAGAATCTGATCTCGCCGTTACTCTCGAGAAAGTCTTCTGAAGACCCTGATTGTGGTGGGAACCATGAGTGCTCCTCACAGAAAGGGCAACATCATGGGACACTGCCAGTAAGGAAAACCTGTAACAAGGCATCGAGATCACAAGCCAACACGTGTACAACCGAATCAGGCAGAGAATGGGCAGATTGCTGCAACAGTCTCACCACATTACTTTCCAGAAAAATTCTCCTTTGAGAGAGAGAGACAGAGATAGCAAGAGAGAGAGAGAGAGAGAGAGAGAGAGAGAGAGACAGAGAGAGAGAGAGAGAGAGATAGAGATAGCTAGATAGAGAGAGAGACAGAGAGAAAGAGAGAGACAGAGATAGAGAAAGAGAGACAGAGAGAGAGAGAGACAGAGAGAGACAGAGGGAGAGAGACAGAGAGAGGGAGAGAGACAGACAGACAGGCAGCCAGAGAGACAGAGAGAGACAGAGAGAGATAGAGAAAGAGAGAGAGAGACAGAGAGAGACAGGGAGAGAGAGACAGAGAGAGGGAGAGAGACAGACAGACAGGCAGACAGAGAGACAGAGAGAGACAGAGAGAGAGAGACAGAGAGAGAGACAGAGATAGCAAGAGAGAGAGAGAGAGAGAGACAGAGACAAAGAGAGAGACAGAGAGAGAGAGATAGAGATAGAGAAAGAGAGACAGAGAGAGACAGAGAAAGAGACAGAGAGAGAGAGAGACAGAGCGAGAGAGAGACAGAGAGAGAGACACACAGAGAGAGAGAGAGACAGAGATAGAGAGAGACAGAGAGAGAGAGAGACAGAGAAAGAGACAGAGAGAGAGAGAGACAGAGCGAGAGAGAGAGAGAGAGAGAGGCAGAGAGAGAGAGACAAAGAGAGAGAGAGAGACAGAGATAGAGAGATAGAGACAGAAAGAGAGAGAGACAGAGAGAGAGACAGACAGAGAGAGAGACAGAGAGAGAGAGAGAGAGAGAGAGACATAGATAGAGAGATAGAGACAGAGAGAGAGTGAGACGGAGTGAGAGAGACAGAGAGAGAGCGACACAGAGAGAAATTAACACAAATAGAGAACACATAGTGTGAGATGGAGCTTCGGATTGAAGGGAGAGTGAAGCGTTGAGACTATGCGCCCAGGCCATGACTGCACTCAGACTCAGAGAAGCACGCAATGTTGATTTATGACTGGTGGTGACGCCAACCTTGAAAACAACTTTTATTTCTTTCTCTGCACATGACACAGAAAGGAGCCCATCTCTGAACGAGTGCTGGCATAGTGGAGCACAGGATAATGATTTGTCAGGGACACACTTCAGAAACCTGTGTCGTCCTCAGTTGGTTGTGGGCCAACATGTGCCTGAGTTGCTGTGGCTCTCTCCAGCCTCAAACCAATCAGGGAGGACAGGCACTTCTACAATCCATCCCTCACCATCTGTCACTGTACATAATACACACCCTGAGTGTGGCTGTGGGCCTATGTTAGTATCAGATACTGATTCTGAAGGTATGTGTTGCTGCACAGAGTAATATCAAGATGGGCAGATCACTGGAGGATGCTGGGGGCATCGGCGAACAGATGGCAACAAGATTTCTAAACAAAAGGAACGAGCGGCTCGCAGCAGTGGCACAGAAACTATTTCTATGGGCGCTCGGTCGGAGATCAGGGTGTGAGGTGACCCCGGGATTTAAATTAGGTCTTTCCCTAACTGCATGTATCTGTGTATATCTGCTCACAAGAGAGAGATACAGAGTGCAGTCAGAGTGTTACAGTGAGGGGTGTGGGATGTATCAGTGAGTGTTAAAGTGAGGGGTGTGGGGTATATCAGAGTGTTACAGTGAGGGGTGTGGGGTGTATCAGTGTGTTACAGTGAGGGGTGTGGGGTGTATCAGTGAGTGTTAAAGTGAGGGGTGTGGGGTATATCAGAGTGTTACAGTGAGGGGTGTGGGGTATATCAGAGTGTTACAGTGAGAGGTGTGGGGTATATCAGAGTGTTACAGTGAGGGGTGTGGGGTATATCAGAGAGTGTTACAGTGAGGGGTGTGGGGTGTATCAGAGAGTGTTAAAGTGAGGGGTGTGGGGTATATCAGAGTGTTACAGTGAGGGGTGTGGGGTATATCAGAACGTGTTACAGTGAGGGGAGTGGGGTATATCAGAGAGTATTACAGTGAGGGGTGTGGGGTATATCAGAGTGTGTTACAGTGAGGGGTGTGGGGTGTATCAGTGTGTTACAGTGAGAGGTGTGGGGTATATCAGAGTGTTACAGTGAGGGGTGTGGGGCATATCAGTGTGTTACAATGAGGGGTGTGGGGTATATCAGAGTGTTACTGTGAGGGGTGTGGGGTATATCAGAGCGTGTTACAGTGAGGGGTGTGGGGTATATCAGAGTGTTACTGTGAGGGGTGTGGGGTATATCAGAGTGTTACTGTGAGGGGTGTGGGGTATATCAGAGTGTTACAGTGAGGGGTGTGGGGTATATCAGAGTGTTACAGTGAGGGGTGTGGGGTATATCAGAGTGTTACTGTGAGGGGTGTGGGGTGTATCAGTGTGTTACAGTGAGGGGTGTGGGGTATATCAGAGAGTGTTAAAGTGAGGGGTGTGGGGTATATCAGAGTGTTACAGTGAGGGGTGTAGGGTATATCAGAGAGTATTACAGTGACGAGTGTCGGGTATATCAGAGTGTTACAGTGAGGAGTGTGGGGTATATCAGAGTGTTACAGTGAGAGGTGTGGGGTATATCAGAGTGTTACAGTGAGGGGTGTGGGGTATATCAGAGAGTATTACAGTGAGGAGTGTGGGGTATATCAGGGTGTTACAGTGAGGAGTGTGGGGTATATCAGAGTGTTACAGTGAGGAGTGTGGGGTATATCAGGGTGTTACAGTGAGAGGTGTGGGGTATATCAGAGAGTGTTACAGTGAGGGGTGTGGGGTATATCAGAGAGTATTAAAGTGAGGAGTGTGGGGTATATCAGGGTGTTACAGTGAGGAGTGTGGGGTGTATCAGAGAGTGTTAAAGTGAGGAGTGTGGGGTGTATCAGGGTGTTACAGTGAGAGGTGTGGGGTATATCAGAGAGTGTTACAGTGAGGGGTGTGGGGTATATCAGAGAGTATTAAAGTGAGAAGTGTGGGGTATATCAGGGTGTTACAGTGAGAGGTGTGGGGTATATCAGAGAGTGTTACAGTGAGGGGTGTGGGGTATATCAGAGAGTATTAAAGTGAGGAGTGTGGGGTATATCAGGGTGTTACAGTGAGGGGTGTGGGGTATATCAGAGTGTTACAGTGAGAGGTGTGGGGTATATCAGAGTGTTACAGTGAGGGGTGTGGGGTATATCAGAGAGTGTTACAGTGAGGGGTGTGGGGTGTATCAGAGAGTGTTAAAGTGAGGGGTGTGGGGTATATCAGAGTGTTACAGTGAGGGGTGTGGGGTATATCAGAGAGTATTAAAGTGAGGAGTGTGGGGTATATCAGGGTGTTACAGTGAGAGGTGTGGGGTATATCAGAGAGTGTTACAGTGAGGGCTGTGGGGTATATCAGAGAGTATTAAAGTGAGGAGTGTGGGGTGTATCAGGGTGTTACAGTGAGGGGTGTGGGGTGTATCAGAGAGTGTTAAAGTGAGGGGTGTGGGGTGTATCAGTGTGTTACAGTGAGGGGTGTGGGGTATATCAGAGTGTACTGTGAGGGGTGTGGGGTATATCAGAGCGTGTTACAGTGAGGGGTGTGGGGTATATCAGAGTGTTACTGTGAGGGGTGTGGGGTATATCAGAGTGTTACTGTGAGGGGTGTGGGGTATATCAGAGTGTTACAGTGAGGGGTGTGGGGTATATCAGAGTGTTACAGTGAGGGGTGTGGGGTATATCAGAGTGTTACTGTGAGGGGTGTGGGGTGTATCAGTGTGTTACAGTGAGGGGTGTGGGGTATATCAGAGAGTGTTAAAGTGAGGGGTGCGGGGTATATCAGAGTGTTACAGTGAGGGGTGTGGGGTATATCAGAGTGTTACAGTGAGGGGTGTAGGGTATATCAGAGAGTATTACAGTGATGAGTGTCGGGTATATCAGAGTGTTACAGTGAGGAGTGTGGGGTATATCAGAGTGTTACAGTGAGAGGTGTGGGGTATATCAGAGTGTTACAGTGAGGGGTGTGGGGTATATCAGAGAGTATTACAGTGAGGAGTGTGGGGTATATCAGGGTGTTACAGTGAGGAGTGTGGGGTATATCAGGGTGTTACAGTGAGAGGTGTGGGGTATATCAGAGAGTGTTACAGTGAGGGGTGTGGGGTATATCAGAGAGTATTAAAGTGAGGAGTGTGGGGTATATCAGGGTGTTACAGTGAGGAGTGTGGGGTGTATCAGAGAGTGTTAAAGTGAGGAGTGTGGGGTGTATCAGGGTGTTACAGTGAGAGGTGTGGGGTATATCAGAGAGTGTTACAGTGAGGGGTGTGGGGTATATCAGAGAGTATTAAAGTGAGGAGTGTGGGGTATATCAGGGTGTTACAGTGAGAGGTGTGGGGTATATCAGAGAGTGTTACAGTGAGGGGTGTGGGGTATATCAGAGAGTATTAAAGTGAGGAGTGTGGGGTGTATCAGGGTGTTACAGTGAGGGGTGTGGGGTGTATCAGAGAGTGTTAAAGTGAGGGGTGTGGGGTGTATCAGTGTGTTACAGTGAGGGGTGTGGGGTATATCAGTGTGTTACAGTGAGGGGTGTGGGGTATATCAGAGTGTTACTGTGAGGGGTGTGGGGTATATCAGAGCGTGTTACAGTGAGGGGTGTGGGGTATATCAGAGTGTTACAGTGAGGAGTGTGGGGTATATCAGAGTGTTACTGTGAGGAGTGTGCGGTATATCAGAGTGTTACTGTGAGGAGTGTGGGGTATATCAGAGTGTTACTGTGAGGGGTGTGGGGTATATCAGAGTGTTACAGTGAGGGGTGTGGGGTATATCAGAGTGTTACAGTGAGGGGTGTGGGGTATATCAGAGTGTTACTGTGAGGGGTGTGGGGTGTATCAGTGTGTTAAAGTGAGGGGTGCGGGGTATATCAGAGTGCTCCAGTGAGGGGTGTGGGGTATATCAGAGTGTTACAGTGAGGGGTGTAGGGTATATCAGAGAGTATTACAGTGACGAGTGTCAGGTATATCAGAGTGTTACAGTGAGGAGTGTGGGGTATATCAGAGTGTTACAGTGAGAGGTGTGGGGTATATCAGAGTGTTACAGTGAGGGGTGTGGGGTATATCAGAGAGTATTACAGTGAGGAGTGTGGGGTATATCAGGGTGTTACATTGAGGAGTGTGGGGTATATCAGAGTGTTACAGTGAGGAGTGTGGGGTATATCAGGGTGTTACAGTGAGAGGTGTGGGGTATATCAGAGAGTGTTACAGTGAGGGGTGTGGGGTATATCAGAGAGTATTAAAGTGAGGAGTGTGGGGTATATCAGGGTGTTACAGTGAGGAGTGTGGGGTGTATCAGAGAGTGTTAAAGTGAGGAGTGTGGGGTGTATCAGGGTGTTACAGTGAGAGGTGTGGGGTATATCAGAGAGTGTTACAGTGAGGGGTGTGGGGTATATCAGAGAGTATTAAAGTGAGGAGTGTGGGGTATATCAGGGTGTTACAGTGAGAGGTGTGGGGTGTATCAGAGAGTGTTACAGTGAGGGGTGTGGGGTATATCAGAGAGTATTAAAGTGAGGTGTGTGGGGTATATCAGGGTGTTACAGTGAGGGGTGTGGGGTATATCAGAGAGTGTTAAAGTGAGGGGTGTGGGGTATATCAGAGTGTTACAGTGAGGGGTGTGGGGTATATCAGAGTGTTACAGTGAGAGGTGTGGGGTATATCAGAGTGTTACAGTGAGGGGTGTGGGGTATATCAGAGAGTGTTACAGTGAGGGGTGTGGGGTATATCAGAGTGTTACAGTGAGGGGTGTGGGGTATATCAGTGTGTTACAGTGAGGGGTGTGGGGTGTATCAGTGAGTGTTAAAGTGAGGGGTGTGGGGTATATCAGAGTGTTACAGTGAGGGGTGTGGGGTATATCAGAGTGTTACAGTGAGAGGTGTGGGGTATATCAGAGTGTTACAGTGAGGGGTGTGGGGTATATCAGAGAGTGTTACAGTGAGGGGTGTGGGGTGTATCAGAGAGTGTTAAAGTGAGGGGTGTGGGGTATATCAGAGTGTTACAGTGAGGGGTGTGGGGTATATCAGAGCGTGTTACAGTGAGTGGAGTGGGGTATATCAGAGTGTTACAGTGAGGAGTGTGGGGTGTATCAGTGTGTTACAGTGAGAGGTGTGGGGTATATCAGAGTGTTACAGTGAGGGGTGTGGAGTATATCAGTGTGTTACAGTGAGGGGTGTGGGGTATATCAGAGTGTACTGTGAGGGGTGTGGGGTATATCAGAGCGTGTTACAGTGAGGGGTGTGGGGTATATCAGAGTGTTACTGTGAGGGGTGTGGGGTATATCAGAGTGTTACTGTGAGGGGTGTGGGGTATATCAGAGTGTTACAGTGAGGGGTGTGGGGTATATCAGAGTGTTACAGTGAGGGGTGTGGGGTATATCAGAGTGTTACTGTGAGGGGTGTGGGGTGTATCAGTGTGTTACAGTGAGGGGTGTGGGGTATATCAGAGAGTGTTAAAGTGAGGGGTGCGGGGTATATCAGAGTGTTACAGTGAGGGGTGTGGGGTATATCAGAGTGTTACAGTGAGGGGTGTAGGGTATATCAGAGAGTATTACAGTGATGAGTGTCGGGTATATCAGAGTGTTACAGTGAGGAGTGTGGGGTATATCAGGGAGTATTACAGTGATGAGTGTCGGGTATATCAGAGTGTTACAGTGAGGGGTGTGGGGTATATCAGGGTGTTACAGTGAGAGGTGTGGGGTATATCAGAGAGTGTTACAGTGAGAGGTGTGGGGTATATCAGAGTGTTACAGTGAGGGGTGTGGGGTATATCAGAGAGTATTACAGTGAGGAGTGTGGGTTATATCAGGGTGTTACAGTGAGGAGTGTGGGGTATATCAGGGTGTTACAGTGAGAGGTGTGGGGTATATCAGAGAGTGTTACAGTGAGGGGTGTGGGGTATATCAGAGAGTATTAAAGTGAGGAGTGTGGGGTGTATCAGGGTGTTACAGTGAGGGGTGTGGGGTGTATCAGAGAGTGTTAAAGTGAGGGGTGTGGGGTGTATCAGTGTGTTACAGTGAGGGGTGTGGGGTGTATCAGTGTGTTACAGTGAGGGGTGTGGGGTATATCAGTGTGTTACAGTGAGGGGTGTGGGGTATATCAGAGTGTTACTGTGAGGGGTGTGGGGTATATCAGAGCGTGTTACTGTGAGGGGTGTGGGGTATATCAGAGTGTTACAGTGAGGAGTGTGGGGTATATCAGAGTGTTACTGTGAGGAGTGTGCGGTATATCAGAGTGTTACTGTGAGGAGTGTGGGGTATATCAGAGTGTTACAGTGAGGGGTGTGCGGTATATCAGAGAGTGTTACAGTGAGGGGTGTGGGGTATATCAGAGTGTGTTACAGTGAGAGGCGTGGGCTATATCAGAGTGTTACAGTGAGGGGTGTGGGGTATATCAGTGTTACTGCGAGGAGTGTGGGGTATATCAGTGTGTTACTGTGAGGGGTGTGGGGTATATCAGAGTGTTACAGTGAGGAGTGTGGGGTATATCAGAGTGTTACTGTGAGGGGTGTGGGATATATCAGAGTGTTACAGTGAGGAGTGTGGGGTATATCAGAGTGTTAGAGTGAGGGGTGTGGGGTATATCAGAGTGTTACAGTGAGGGGTGTGGGGTATATCAGAGTGTTACTGTGAGGGGTGTGGGGTATATCAGAGTGTTTCAGTGAGGAGTGTGGGGTATATCAGAGTGTTACAGTGAGGGGTGTGGGGTGTATCAGACTGTTACAGTGAGAGGTGTGCGGTATATCAGAGTGTTACTGTGAGGGGTGTGGGGTATATCAGAGTGTTACTGTGAGGGGTGTGGGGTGTATCAGTGTGTTACAGTGAGGGGTGTGGGGTATATCAGAGAGTGTTAAAGTGAGGGGTGTGGGGTATATCAGTGTTACAGTGAGAGGTGTGGGGTATATCAGAGTGTTATTGTGAGGGGTGTGGGGTGTATCAGAGTGTTACTGTGAGGGGTGTGGGGTATATCAGAGTGTTACTGTGAGGGGTGTGGGGTGTATCAGTGTGTTACAGTGAGGGGTGTGGGGTATATCAGAGCGTGTTACAGTGAGGGGTGTGGGGTATATCAGAGTGTTACAGTGAGGGGTGTGGGGTATATCAGAGTGTTACAGTGAGGGGTGTGGGGTATATCAGAGTGTTACTGTGAGGGGTGTGGGGTATATCAGTGTGTTACAGTGAGAGGTGTGGGGTATATCAGAGCGTGTTACAGTGAGGGGTGTGGGGTATATCAGAGTGTTACTGTGAGGGGTGTGGGGTATACCAGAGTGTTACTGTGAGGGGTGGGGGATGTATCAGTGTGTTACAGTGAGGGGTGTGGGGTATATCAGAGAGTGTTAAAGTGAGGGGTGTGGGGTGTATCAGTGTGTTACAGTGAGGGGTGTATCAGCGTATTACAGTGAGGGGTGTGGGGTATATCAGAGAGTGTTAAAGTGAGGGGTGCGGGGTATATCAGAGTGTTACAGTGAGGGGTGTGGGGTATATCAGAGTGTTACAGTGAGGGGTGTGGGGTATATCAGAGAGTATTACAGTGAGGATTGTCGGGTATGTCAGAGTGTTACAGTGAGGCGTGTGGGGTATATCAGAGTGTTACATTGAGGGGTGTGGCGTATATCAGAGTGTTACTGTGAGGGGTGTGGGGTATATCAGAGTGTTACAGTGAGGAGTGTGGGGTATATCAGAGTGTTACAGTGAGGGGTGTGGGATATATCAGAGAGTATTACAGTGAGGAGTGTGGGGTATATCAGAGTGTTACAGTGAGGAGTGTGGGGTATATCAGAGTGTTACAGTGAGGAGTGTGGGGTATATCAGAGTGTTACAGTGAGGTGTGTGGGGTATATCAGAGAGTATTACAGTGAGGATTGTCGGGTATATCAGAGTGTTACAGTGAGGCGTGTGGGGTATATCAGAGTGTTACAGTGAGGGGTGTGGCGTATATCAGAGTGTTACTGTGAGGGTTGTGGGGTATATCAGTGTTACTGTGAGGGGTGTGGGGTATATCAGAGTGTTACAGGGAGGGGTGTCGAGTATATCAGTGTGTTACAGTGAGGATTGCCGGGTATATCAGAATGTTAAATTGCAGGCTGTGGGGTATATCATTGGGTTACAGTGAGTGGTGTGGGGTATATCAGTGTTACATTCAGGGGTATAGGGCATGTCAGAAAGTTACAGTGAGGGGTGTAGTGTATATCAGAGTGTTACAGTGAGGGGAGTGGTGTATATCAGATTGTTTCAGTAAGGGGTCTGGAGTATATCAGAGTGTTACAGTGAAGGTTGTTGGCTATATCTTCTTTCTCTCTTAGGCAGTCCCTTGGAACCGAGGATGACTTGCTTCCACATTAAAAATGAGTTCTCAGGTGACTGATGAGTCCAATGCGGGACCTACAGTCTCTGTCACAGGTGGGGCAGACGGTGGTTGAAGGGGCGGGTGGGTGGGGTGCTTGGGTTGACGTGCGCTCATTGCGCTGCCTGCGCTTGGCTTCCACTTGCTCCCGGCGAAGAGACTCGAGGTGTTCGGCGCCTTCCCGGATGCTTCTCCACTTTGTGCGGTCTTGGACCAGGGATTCCCAGGTGTCAGTGGGGATGTTACACTTTTTCAAGGAGGCTTTGAGGGTGTCCTTGAAGCGTTTCCTCTGCCCACCTGGGGCTCTCTTGAGGTATCGGAGTTCAGAGTAGAGCGCTTGTTTTGGGAGTCTCGTATCAGGCATGCGGACAATGTGACCCGTCCATCGGAGCTGATTGAGCGTGGTCAAAGCTTCGACGCTGGGGATGTTGGCCTGAGCAAGAACACTGACGTTGGTGCGCCTATCCTACCAATGGATTTGCAGGATCTTGCGGAGGCAGCGTTGGTGGTACCTCTCCAGTGCTTTGAGGTGCCTGCTGTACATGGTCTATGTCTCTGAGGTATACAGCAGGGCGAATATCACTGCTGCTCTGTAGACCATGAGCTTAGTACCGGGTTTGAGGTCCTGGTCTTCAAACACTCTCTTCCTCAGGCGACCGAAGGCTGCACTGGCACACTGAAGGCGGTGTTGGACTTCGTCATCGATGTCTGCCCTTGTTGACAGTAGGCTCCCGAGGTATGGAAAGTGGTCCACGTTGTCCAAGGCCTTGTCGTGGATTTTGATAATCGGGGGGCAGTACTGTATGGCGGGGGCAGGTTGGTAGAGGACCTTTGTCTTACGGATGTTTAGTGTAAGGCCCATGCTCTCATACGCTTCGGTGAAGGTGTTGACGATGGTTTGGAGTTCGACCTCCGAGTGAGTGCAGACACAAGCATCATCTGCATACCGTAATTCGACGACAGAGGATGGGACGACCTTGGATCTGGACTGGAGGCGACGGAGGTTGAACAGTTTCCCGTTTGTTCTGTAAATTAGCTCCACTCCAGCGGGGAGCTTACTGAGGGTGAGATGGAGCATTGCAGCAAGGAATATCGAGAAGAGCGTTGGTGCGATGACACAGCCTTGCTTGACCCTGGTTCATACATGAATTGGGTCTGTGGTGGAACCGTTAGTCAGGATCACGGCTTGCATGTTATCGTGAAGCAGGCGGATGATGGTGACAAACTTTTGAGGGCATCCGAATTTGAGGATGACACTCCATAGTCCCTCACGGTTGACAGTGTCGAAGACCTTGGTGAGATCAAAGAAGGCCATGTACAGTGGTTGGTGCTGTTCCCTGCATTTCTCTTGTAATTGACGTGCGGTGAAGATCATGTCCATTGTGCCCCTTAGTGGGCGGAATCCGCATTGCGACTCTGGGAGGAGCTCTTCGGCCACTGGGAGAAGGCGATTGAGGAGGATTCTTGCGATGACTTTCCCTGTGGCAGACAGCAGGGAAAGTCCTCTGTAATTACCACAATCGGACTTGTCACCTTTCTTGAAGATGGTCACAATTACGGCGTCTCTGAGATCCCCTGACATGCTCTCCTCCTTCCAGATAAGGGAAATTAGTTCATGAATTCGCACCAGTAATGCTTCTCCACCATGCTTTAGTGCCTCGGCAGGGATTCCATCTGCTCCTGAGGCCTTGTTGTTCTTCAGTTGTCGGATGGCCTTTTCAAACTCATGCCGGGCTGGGGTTGTGCTGAGATGGTGGTGGGTAGCATGCTGTGGGATGGAGTTGAGGACACTCGTGTCGAAGACAGAGTTGTGGTTAAGGTGATCTTCGAAGTGCTCTTTCCAACGGGCACTGACTGCCTCTCTGTCCTTGATGAGTACTTCTCCGTTCTTGGCCCGCAGTGGGGAAGGGCCTTGGGTGCTTTGGTCGTAGATGGTCTTGACTGCGCTTAAGAATCCACGCATGTCGTGGTTGTCGGCTAGCTGCTGGATCTCCTGCGCTTTCTCCACCCACCATCTGTTCTTTACGTCGCGAGTTTTTTGTTGGACCTCGGCCTTCAGACTTCTGTAGAGCTGCTTTCTTGTTCTCGAGTTCTGTTGCTGTTTCCAGATCAGGAGTGCCTTGCGCTTGCGGCTTATTAGCTCCTGGATCTCCTGGTCATTCTCGTCGAACCAAACTTGGTGTTTCCTGGTCGAGTGACCGAGTGTCTCTTCACAGGTGCTGATTATGGAGGCCTTGAGTGCAGACCAGGTGCTATGGACACTCTGTGTCTCTGCATCACCGGGAGTCGTCAGGTTGTTTGTGAGATGTAGGCTGAATAGGGCTTTTTTAGCGGGGTCTTTGAGTGCTCCAGCGTTAATTTTCCTGCGGCATTGTTTCTGTTGCCGCCACTGTTTTGGGGCTACATTGATGGAGATGACAGTGCGGATTAGGCGGTGGTCTGTCCAGCAGTCATCAGCTCCTGTCATGGCGCGGGTGATGCAGACGTCCTTGCGGTCCCTCGCTCGGACGATGACGTAGTCCAGCAGACGCCAGTGCTTGAAGCGAGGGTGCCGCCATGAAGCCTTGTACTTGTCTCTCTGACGGAACAAGGTGCTGGTTATGACACCTATAGGTGGGGTATAGCAGTGTTACAGTGAAAGGTGTGGGGTATATCAGAGTGTTAATGTGAGGGGTGTGGGGTATATCAGTGTGTTACAGTGAAAGGGGTGGGGTATATCAGAGTGTTACAGAGTGGTGTGTGGTGTATATCAGTGTTACAGTTTGGGGTGTGGGGTATATCAGAGTGTTACAGTGAGGGGTGTGGGGTATATCAGTGTTACAGTGAGGAGTGTGGGGTATATCAGAATGTTACAGTGAGGGGTGTGGGGTATATCAGTGTTACAGTGAGGGGTGTGGTGTATATCAGAGTGTTACAGTGAGGGGTGTGGTGTATATCAGTGTGTTACAGTGAGGGGTGTGGGGTATATCAGAGTGTTACAGTGAGGAGAGAGGGGTATATTAGTGTTACAGTGAGGGGCGTGGGGTATATCAGAGTGTTACAGTGAGGGGTGTGGGATATATCAGAGTGTTACAGTGAGGGGTGAGGGGTATATCAGTGTTACAGTGAGAGGCGTGGGGTATGTCAGAGTGTTACAGTGAGGACTATCGAGTGTATCAGAGTGTTATAGTGAGTGGTGAGGGTTATATCAGAGAGTTACAGTGAGGGGTGTGGAGTATGTCAGAGTGTTACAGTGAGGGGTCTGGGTTATATCAGAGTGTTACAGTGAGAGATGTGGGTTATATCTGAGTGTTTCAGTGAGGGGTGTGGGTTTATCAAAGTGTTACAGTGAGGGGTGTGGGGTATATCAGTGTTACAGTGAGGGGTGTATGGTATATCAGAGTGTTACAGTGAGGGGTGTGGGGTATATCAGAGAGTTACAGTGAGGGGTGTGGAGTATATCAGAGAGTATTACAGTGAGGGGTGTGGGGTATATCAGAGTGTTACAGTGAGGGGTGTGGTGTATATCAGTGTATTACAGTGAGTGATGTGGGGTCTATCAGTGTTACAGTGAGTGGTGTGGGGTATATCAGAGTTTTAAAGTGAGAGGTGTGGGGTCTATCAGTGTTACAGTGAGTGGTGTGGGGTCTATCAGAGTGTTACATTTAGGGGTGTAGTGTCTATCATAGTGTTCCAGTGACGTGTGTTGGGCATATCAGAGTGTTACATTGAGGGGTGTGGGGTATAACAGAGTGTTACAGTGAGGGGTATATCAGAGTGTTACAGTAACGTGTGTGGGGTATATCAGTGTTACAGTGAGGGGTGTGGTGTATATCAGTGTGTTACAGTGAGGGGTGTGGGGTATATCAGAGTGTTACAGTGAGGAGAGAGGGGTATATTAGTGTTACAGTGAGGGGCGTGGGGTATATCAGAGTGTTACAGTGAGGGGTGTGGGATATATCAGAGTGTTACAGTGAGGGGTGAGGGGTATATCAGTGTTACAGTGAGAGGCGTGGGGTATATCAGAGTGTTACAGTGAGGGGTTTTTAAGAGTGTTACAGTGAGGGGTGTGGGGTATGTCAGAGTGTTACAGTGAGGACTATCAGGTATATCAGAGTGTTACAGTGAGGGGTCTGGGTTTTATCAGAGTGTTTCAGTGAGGGGTGTGGGTTATATCAGAGTGTTACAGTGAGGGGCGTGGGGTACATCAGTGTTACAGTGAGGGGTGTGGGGTATATCAGTGTTACAGTGAGGGGTGTGGGGTATATCAGAGTGTTACAGTGAGGGGTGTGGGATATATCAGAGTGTTACAGTGAGGGGTGAGGGGTATATCAGTGTTACAGTGAGGGGCGTTGGGTATATCAAAGTGTTACAGTGAAGGGTGTGGGGTATATCAGAGTGTTACAGTGAGAGGTGTGGGGTATATCAGTGTTGCAGTGAGGGGTGTGGGGTATGTCAGAGTGTTACAGTGAGGACTATCGAGTGTATCAGAGTGTTATAGTGAGTGGTGAGGGTTATATCAGAGAGTTACAGTGAGGGGTGTGGAGTATGTCAGAGTGTTACAGTGAGGGGTCTGGGTTATATCAGAGTGTTACAGTGAGAGATGTGGGTTATATCTGAGTGTTTCAGTGAGGGGTGTGGGTTTATCAAAGTGTTACAGTGAGGGGTGTGGGGTATATCAGTGTTACAGTGAGGGGTGTATGGTATATCAGAGTGTTACAGTGAGGGGTGTGGGGTATATCAGAGAGTTACAGTGAGGGGTGTGGAGTATATCAGAGAGTATTACAGTGAGGGGTGTGGGGTATATCAGAGTGTTACAGTGAGGGGTGTGGTGTATATCAGTGTATTACAGTGAGTGATGTGGGGTCTATCAGTGTTACAGTGAGTGGTGTGGGGTATATCAGAGTTTTAAAGTGAGAGGTGTGGGGTCTATCAGTGTTACAGTGAGTGGTGTGGGGTCTATCAGAGTGTTACATTTAGGGGTGTAGTGTCTATCATAGTGTTCCAGTGACGTGTGTTGGGCATATCAGAGTGTTACATTGAGGGGTGTGGGGTATAACAGAGTGTTACAGTGAGGGGTATATCAGAGTGTTACAGTAACGTGTGTGGGGTATATCAGTGTTACAGTGAGGGGTGTGGGGTATATCAGAGTGTTACAGTGAAGGGTGTCGGGTATATCAGCGTCACAGTAAGGGGTGTGGAGTATATCAGAGTGTTACAGGGAAGGGTATGGGTTATTTCAGAGTGTTACAGTAAGTGGTGTGGTGTATATCAGAGTGTTACATTAAGGGGTGTGGGGTATATCAGTGTTACAGTGAGGGGTGTGGGGTATATCTGTGTGTTACAGTGAGGGGTGTGGGGTATATCAGTGTTACAGTCAGGGGTATAGGGTATATCAGAGTGTTACAGTGATGAGTGTGGGGTATATCAGAGATTATTACAGTGAGGGGTGTGGAGTATATCAGAGTGTTACAGTGAGGAGTGTAAGGTATATCAGAGCATTACAGATTGGGGTGTGGTGTATACCAGTGTTACAGTTTGGGGTGTGGGGTATATCAGAGTGTTACAGTGAGGGGTGTGGGGTATATCAGTGTTACAGTGAGGGGAGTGGGGTATATCAGAGTGTTACAGTGAGGGGTGTGGAGCATATTAGAGTGTTATATTGAGGGATGTGAGGTATATCAGAGTGTTACAGTGAGGGGTGTGAATTATATCAGAATGTTACAGTGAGGGGTGTGGGGTATATCAGAGTGTTACAGTAAGGGGTGTGGTGTATATCAGTGTTACAGTGAGGGGTGTGGGGTATATCAGAGTGTTACAGTGAGAGGTGTGGGGTATATCAGAGTGTGACAGTGAGGGGTGTGGATTATATCAGAGTGTTACTTTAAGGGGTGTGGGGTATATCAGAATGTTACAGTGTGGGCTGTGGGGTATATCAGAATGTTACAGTGAGGGGTGCGGGGTATATCAGAATGTTACAGTGTGGGCTGTGGGGTATATCAGAATGTTACAGTAAGGGGTGTGGGGTATATCAGAGTGTTACAGTAAGGGGTGTGGGGTATATCAGAGTGTTACAGTAAGGGGTGTGGGGTATATCAGTGTGTTACAGTGAGGGGTGTGGGGTATATCAGAGTGTTACAGTGAGGGGTCTGGGTTTTATCAGAGTGTTTCAGTGAGGGGTGTGGGTTATATCAGAGTGTTACAGTGAGGGGCGTGGGGTACATCAGTGTTACAGTGAGGGGTGTGGGGTATATCAGTGTTACAGTGAGGGGTGTGGGGTATATCAGAGTGTTACAGTGAGGGGTGTGGGATATATCAGAGTGTTACAGTGAGGGGTGAGGGGTATATCAGTGTTACAGTGAGGGGCGTTGGGTATATCAAAGTGTTACAGTGAAGGGTGTGGGGTATATCAGAGTGTTACAGTGAGAGGTGTGGGGTATATCAGTGTTGCAGTGAGGGGTGTGGGGTATGTCAGAGTGTTACAGTGAGGACTATCGAGTGTATCAGAGTGTTATAGTGAGTGGTGAGGGTTATATCAGAGAGTTACAGTGAGGGGTGTGGAGTATGTCAGAGTGTTACAGTGAGGGGTCTGGGTTATATCAGAGTGTTACAGTGAGAGATGTGGGTTATATCTGAGTGTTTCAGTGAGGGGTGTGGGTTTATCAAAGTGTTACAGTGAGGGGTGTGGGGTATATCAGTGTTACAGTGAGGGGTGTATGGTATATCAGAGTGTTACAGTGAGGGGTGTGGGGTATATCAGAGAGTTACAGTGAGGGGTGTGGAGTATATCAGAGAGTATTACAGTGAGGGGTGTGGGGTATATCAGAGTGTTACAGTGAGGGGTGTGGTGTATATCAGTGTATTACAGTGAGTGATGTGGGGTCTATCAGTGTTACAGTGAGTGGTGTGGGGTATATCAGAGTTTTAAAGTGAGAGGTGTGGGGTCTATCAGTGTTACAGTGAGTGGTGTGGGGTCTATCAGAGTGTTACATTTAGGGGTGTAGTGTCTATCATAGTGTTCCAGTGACGTGTGTTGGGCATATCAGAGTGTTACATTAAGGGGTGTGGGGTATAACAGAGTGTTACAGTGAGGGGTATATCAGAGTGTTACAGTAACGTGTGTGGGGTATATCAGTGTTACAGTGAGGGGTGTGGGGTATATCAGAGTGTTACAGTGAAGGGTGTCGGGTATATCAGCGTCACAGTAAGGGGTGTGGAGTATATCAGAGTGTTACAGGGAAGGGTATGGGTTATTTCAGAGTGTTACAGTAAGTGGTGTGGTGTATATCAGAGTGTTACATTAAGGGGTGTGGGGTATATCAGTGTTACAGTGAGGGGTGTGGGGTATATCTGTGTGTTACAGTGAGGGGTGTGGGGTATATCAGTGTTACAGTCAGGGGTATAGGGTATATCAGAGTGTTACAGTGATGAGTGTGGGGTATATCAGAGATTATTACAGTGAGGGGTGTGGAGTATATCAGAGTGTTACAGTGAGGAGTGTAAGGTATATCAGAGCATTACAGATTGGGGTGTGGTGTATACCAGTGTTACAGTTTGGGGTGTGGGGTATATCAGAGTGTTACAGTGAGGGGTGTGGGGTATATCAGTGTTACAGTGAGGGGAGTGGGGTATATCAGAGTGTTACAGTGAGGGGTGTGGAGCATATTAGAGTGTTATATTGAGGGATGTGAGGTATATCAGAGTGTTACAGTGAGGGGTGTGAATTATATCAGAATGTTACAGTGAGGGGTGTGGGGTATATCAGAGTGTTACAGTAAGGGGTGTGGTGTATATCAGTGTTACAGTGAGGGGTGTGGGGTATA
Source organism: Somniosus microcephalus (assembly GCF_052327205.1). Classification (NCBI taxonomy): domain Eukaryota; kingdom Metazoa; phylum Chordata; class Chondrichthyes; order Squaliformes; family Somniosidae; genus Somniosus; species Somniosus microcephalus. Next base: position 2,081,462 of record NC_141010.1, read on the forward strand.
TCAGAGTGTTACAGTGAGAGGTGTGGGGTATATCAGAGTGTGACAGTGAGGGGTGTGGATTATATCAGAGTGTTACTTTAAGGGGTGTGGGGTATATCAGAATGTTACAGTGTGGGCTGTGGGGTATATCAGAATGTTACAGTGAGGGGTGCGGGGTATATCAGAGTGTTACAGTAAGGGGTGTGGGGTATATCAGAGTGTTACAGTAAGGGGTGTGGGGTATATCAGTGTGTTACAGTGAGGGGTGTGGGGTATATCAGAGTGTTACAGTAAGGGGTGTGGGGTATATCAGTCTTACAGTGAGGGGTGCAGGGTTTATCAGTGTTACAGTGAGGGGTGCGAGGTATATCAGTGTGTCACAGTGAGGGGTGTGGGGTATATCAGAGTGTTACAAGGAGGGGTTTGGGGTATATCAGAGTGTTACAGTAAGGGGTGTGGTGTATATCAGTGTTACAGTGAGGGGTGTGGGATATATCAGTGTTACAGTGAGGGGTGCGGGGTATATCAGTGTGTTACAGTGAGGGGTGTGGGGTACATCAGAGTGTTGCAAGGAGGGGTGTGGGGTATATCAGAGTCTTACAGTAAGGGGTGTGGTGTATATCAGTGTTACAGTGAGGGGTGTGGGATATATCAGTGTTACAGTGAGGGGTGCGGGGTATATCAGTGTGTTACAGTGAGGGGTGTGGGGTATATCAGAGTGTTACATTAAGGGGTGTGGTGTATATCAGTGTTATAGTGAGGGGTGTGGGGTATATCAGAGTCTTACAGTAAGGGGTGTGGTGTATATCAGTGTGTTACAGTGAGGGGTGTGGGGTATATCAGAGTGTTACAGTGAGGGGTGTGGGGTATATCAGAGTCTTACAGTAAGGGGTGTGGGGGTATATCAGAGTGTTACAAGGAGTGGTGTGGGAAATATCAGAGTGTTACATTAAGGGATGTGGTGTATATCAGTGTTACAGTGAGGGGTGTGGGGTATATCAGAGTGTTACATTAAGGGGTGCGGGGTATATCAGTGTTACAGTGAGGGGTGCGGGGTATATCAGTGTTACAGTGAGGGGTGCCGGGTATATCAGTGTTTCAGTGAGGGGTGCGGGGTATATCAGTGTTACAGTGAGGGGTGCGGGGTATATCAGTGTTACAGTGAGGGGTGCGGGGTATATCGGAGTGTGACATTTCTTTCTAATGCTGTTGTGATTTGTCGCAGTTTGGGAGCTCGATCTCACCACAGACCTCTCTCTGTCGATTGAGACATATCTAGACTGAGTGACGTGATTCCCCTTTGAGCAGACACATCACATGTGCTTGTCACACTGCCGATAGCTGCCTTATCCGGTGGGATTGAAGCATTGCTTAATTTTTGTATAATTCCTGTTGAATTCCGGCCAGGAGTATTTGATCCAGAAGCTGACGCACCAGGAGTGCTGATAGTGACATTCGGGAGGTGTTTGTAGCCGGACACAGGCTGTCCGCTATGGTGCTGGTTGTGACCAGTCCAAGGTCGGTGCAGATAAACTGTGGTCACTTGTGATGCTAACTGTGTTTAATCTGAGGAGCAGGAACATGCTGTGAGTGGTTAACGTGATTCTGTCAATCAAAACAAATATTTGATATTAATCGTGTCAAAAGATGAAACATTCCATTCCTGCCAAAGGTTTTATGATATTTGCAAACTTGGCAGGGTTTGTTTAGAATAAATGATCAGTTTCCTTTGATAGAGAAACAGAGATCTGAGATTCTGTAGGTGCAAGTCTCACCCCAGACAGACGCCCCATGGATACGTGTGGGAGCTGTGACATCTGATCCATCAACACACTGGCTCCAAACTCGCCAGGTCCCGGAGAGATGCAACTGTGGAGATGATGCTGTCACAGCTCACAACCCAAAAACATGTGTCTCCTCACTAGTCACACTCTGCTCCCTCGTAGGTACTGCCCCCTGCCCCTGTACTGACCTCTGCCCCTGTACTGACCCCTGCCCCTGTATTGACCTCTGCCCTTGTACTGACCTCTGCCCATGTACAGACCCCTGCCCCTGTACTGACCCCTACCCCTGTACTGACCTCTGCCCATGTACTGACCTCTGCCCATGTACAGACCCCTGCCCCTGTACTGGCCCCTGCCCCTGTATTGACCTCTGCCCTTGTACTGACCTCTGCCCATGTACAGACCCCTGCCCCTGTACTGACCCCTGTACTGACCTCTGCCCATGTACAGACCCCTGCCCCTGTATTGACCTCTGCCCTTGTACTGACCTCTGCTCATGTACAGACCCCTGCCCCTGTACTGGCCCCTGCCCCTGTATTGACCTCTGCCCTTGTACTGACCTCTGCCCATGTACAGACCCCTGCCCCTGTACTGACCCCTGTACTGACCTCTGCCCATGTACAGACCCCTGCCCCTGTACTGACCTCTGCCCCTGTACTGACCCCTGCCCCTGTACTGACCTCTGCCCCTGTACTGACCCCTGCCCCTGTACTGACCCCTGCCCCTGTATTGACCTCTGCCCTTGTACTGACCTCTGCCCATGTACAGACCCCTGCCCTTGTACTGACCCCTGCCCCTGTACTGACCTCTGCCCATGTACAGACCCCTGCCCCTGTACTGATCCCTGTCCCTGTACTGACCCCTGCCCCTGCACTGACCTCTGCCCATGTACTGACCCCTGCCCCTGTACTGGCCCCGCCCCTGCACTGACCTCTGCCCCTGTACTCACCCCTGCCCCTGTACTGACCTCTGCCCCTGTACTGACCTCTGCCCCTGTACTGACCCCTGCCCCTGTACTGACCCCTGCCTGTGTGCTGTCCCCTGCCCCTGTACTGACCCCTGCCCCTGTACTGACCTCTGCCCATGTACTGACCTATGCCCTTGTAATGACCCCTGCCCGTGTGCTGACCCCTGCCAGTGTAATGACCTCTGCCTTTGTAATGACCCCTGCCCATGTAGTGACCTCTGCCCCTGTACTGACCTCTGTCCATGTACTGACCCCTGCCCCGTACTGAACTCTGCCCGTGTAATGACCCCTGCCCGTGTACTGACCCCTGCCCCTCTACCGACCTCTGCCCGTGTACTGAACCCTGCCCGTGTAGTGACCTCTGCCCCGTTACTGACCTCTGCCCATGTAATGACCTCTGCCCGTGTAGTGACCCCTTTTTGTGTACTGACCCCTGACCATGTAGTGACCTCTGCCCGTGTAATGGCCCCTGCCCATATACTGACCCCTGCCCGTGTACTGACACCTGCCCATGTACTGACCCCTGCCTGTGTACTGACCCCTGCCCATGCATTGACCCCTGCCTGTGTACTGACCCCTGCACGTGTAGTGGGGTGGGGGTAGCAAGTGAGGGATTAGGGGTGGGGTAGGGTGGGGGTTTTGGATGGGATGGTGACGGGTGTGGGTGATTTCTGCAACAGCGATGTGCTTTTAGTGTAATTACATTTTGCTGTTGCCAAAATTTCTAACGTGGTTTGGTGAAGCCTCCTCTCCCCAGGGCAAATCCCGCACATCTGTTAAAATAACATTCACAATTCTTGCATATCTAACAGAACAGTGTCCAGCGTCTCTATAAATCAATATAACACAGTTTAGAAAAGTCCTTAAAAATGAAATATAATAGTCTACACCTCACCCCAGAGACTTGAGCATAACCCATGCCAACACTCCCAGTGCAGTACTGAGGGAGTGCCGCACTGTCGGAGGGGCAGTACTGAGGGAGCGCCGCACTGTCGGAGGGGCAGTACTGAGGGAGTGCCGCACTGTCGGAGGGGCAGTACTGAGGGAGCGCTGCACTGTCGGAGGGGCAGTACTGATGGAGCGCTGCACTGTCGGAGGGGCAGTACTGAGGGAGCGCCGCACTGTCAGAGGGGCAGTACTGAGGGAGCGCTGCACTGTCGGAGGGGCAGTACTGAGGGAGCGCTGCACTGTCGGAGGGGCAGTACTGAGGGAGCGCTGCACTAGCAGAGGGGCAGTACTGATGGAGCGCTGCACTGTCGGAGGGGCAGTACTGAGGGAGCGCTGCACTAGCAGAGGGGCAGTACTGATGGAGCGCTGCACTGTCGGAGGGGCAGTACTGAGGGAGCGCTGCACTGTCGGAGGGGCAGTACTGAGAGAGTGCTGCACTGTCTAAGGGGCAGTACTGAGAGAGCGCTACACTGTCGGAGGGGCAGTACTGATGGAGCGTTGCACTGTCAGAAGGGCAGTACTGAGGGAGCACTGCACTGTCGGAGGGACAGTACTGAGGGAGTGCTGCACTGTCGGAGAGGCAGTACTAATGGAGCATTGCACTGTCGGAAGGGCAGTACTGAGGGAGCAATGCACTGTGAGAGGGGCAGTACTGAGGGTGCGCCGCACTGTCGGAGGGGCAGTACTGAGGGAGCGCTGCACAGTCGGAGAGGCAGTACTGAGGGAGTGCTGCACTGTTGGAGGGGCAGTACTGAGGGAGCGCTGCACTGTCGGAGGGGCAGTAATGAGGGGGAGCTGTATAGTCGGTGGGTCGGTACTGAGGGAGCACTGCACTGCCGGAGGAGCAGTACTGAGGGAGCGCTGCACTGTTGAAGGGCTAGAAAAGAGGGAGCACAGCACTGTCAGAGGGCCAGTACTGACGGATCGCTGCACTGTCGGAGGAGCAGTTCTGATGGAGAACTGTACTGTCAGAGGGGCAGTACTGAGGGAATGCTGCTTTGGCAGAGGGCCAGTACTGAGGGAGCTCTGCACTGGCAGAGGGGCAGTACTGAGGGAGCGCTGCACTGTCGGAGGGGCAGTATTGTGGGAGTGCTTCACTGTCGGAGGGGCAGTACTGAGGGAATGCTGCATGGTAGGAAGGGCAGTACTGTGGCAGCGCTGCACTGTCGGAGGGCCATTACTGAGGGAGTTCTACATTGTCAGAGGGTCAGTACTGAGGGAGCGTTGCACTATTGGAGGGGCAGTACTGAGGGAGCACAGCACAGTCGGAGAGCCAGTACTGAGGGAGTGCTGCACTGGTGGAGGGCCAGTACTGAGGGAGTGCTGTACTTTCGGAGGGGCTGTACTGAGGGAGTGCTGCTCTATCAGAGGGGCAGTACTGAGGGAGCGCTGCTTTGTCGGAAGGGCAGTACTGAGGGAATGCTGCACTCTGGGAGGGGCAGTACTGAGGGAGCACTGCACTGTCGGAGGGGCAGTACTGAGGGAGTGCTGCACTGTCGGCGGGTCATTACTGAGGGAGCGCTGCACTGTCGGAGGACCAGGTCTGAGGGAGTGCTGTACTGTTTGAGGGGCAGTACTGAGGGAGTGCTGCACTGTCGGAGGGGCAGTACTGAGGGAGTGCTGCACTGTCGGAGGGGCAATACTGAGGGAGTGCTGCACTGTCGAAGGGACAGTACTGAGGGAGCGCTGCACTGTTGGAGGTGCACTACTGAGGGAGCGCTGCACTGTCAAAGGGACAGTACTAAGGGAGTGCTGCACTGTCAGAGGGGCTGTACTGAGGGATTTAGATAAAGACCAAATGGAAAAATAAATTATGGAAATTCTGTGATACTGAGTGTGATGCGACCCAGACTTGCTCACATGGTTAATCCATAATGGTACATTTTTTGAGGAATTTTTTGAAGATGTAACTGGTAGGATAGATAAGGGAGAACCAGTGGATGTGGTGTATTTTGACTTTCAGAAGGCTTTCGATAAGGTCCCACATAAGAGATTAGCATGCAAAGTTAAAGCACATGGGATTGGGGGTAAGATACTGACTTGGATAGAGAACTGGTTGGCAGACAGGAAGCAAAGAGTTGGAATAAAGGGGTCTTTTTCTGAGTGGCAGGCAGTGACTAGTGGGGTGCCGCAGGGATCGGTGCTCGGACCCCAGCTATTAACAGTATATGTTAATGATCTAGACGAGGGAACTAGATGTAATATCTCCAAGTTTGCAGATGACACAAAGCTGGGTGAGCATGTGTGCTATCAGGAGGATGCAGAGAAACTCCAGTATGATTTGGACAGGTTGGGTGATTGGGCAGATGCATGGCAAATGCAGTATAATGTGGATAAATGTGAGGTTATCCACTTTGGTGGCAAAAACAGGAAGGCAGATTATTATCTGAATGGCAATAGATTGGGAGAAGGGGAAGTGCAACGAGCCCTGGGTGTCCTTGTGCACCAGTCGCTGAAGGTAAGCATGCAGGTGCAGCAGGCGGTTAAGAAGGCAAATGGTATGTTGGCTTTTATAGCAAGAGGATTCTAGTACAGGAGCAAGGATGTCTTGCTGCAGTTGTACAGGGCCTTGGTGAGACCACACCTTGAGTATTGTGTGCAGTTTTGGTCGCCTTATCTGAGGAAGGATGTTCTTGCCATGGAGGGAGTGCAGCGAAGATTCACCAGACTGATATCTGGGATGGCAGGAATGAGGTATGAGGAGAGATTGGGTCGATTAGGCTTATATTCGCTAGAGTTTAGAAGAATGAGAGGGGATCTCATTGAAACTTATAAAATTCTAACAGGACCAGACAGACTAGTTGCAGGAAGGATGCTCCTGATGGCCTGGGAGTCCAGAACCAGGGGTCACAGTCTAAGGATAAGGGGTAAGCCATTTAGGACAGAGATGAGGAGGAATTTCTTCACCCAGAGAGTGGTGAACCTGTGGAATTCTCAACCACAGAAGACAGTTGAGGCCAATTCATTAAATATATTCAAGAAGGAGTTTGATATATTTCTTGAGGCTAAAGGGATCAAGGGGTATGGGGAGAAAGCAGGGACAGGGTACTGAATTTGGATGATCAGCCATGATCTCATTAAATGGCGGAGCAGGCTCAAGGGGCCAAATGGCCTACTCCTGCTCCTATCTTCTATGTTTCTATGTTTACATGTTGGAATCAGACACTGGATCCCAGGTGTGGGTCCCTGGGGTTGGGGTACTGGTTTCCTAGGGTCGGCACTGGGTTCCTGGGGTCAGCACTGGGTCCCTGGGGTCAGTGGTAGGCCCCAAAGGTCAGTGCTGGGTCCCTGGGGTCAGCACTGGGTCCCTGGGGTCAGCACTTGGTCCCAGGGGTCAGCACTGGATCCCCTGTGTCAGCACTGGGTCCCTGGGGTCAGCAGTGGGTCCCGGGGTCAGCAGTAGATCCCAAGGGTCAGCACTGGGTCCCTGGGGTCAGCACTGGGTCCCTGGAGTCAGTGGTATGCCCCGAGGGTCAGTGCTGGGTCCCTGGGGTCAGCACTGGGTCCCTGGGGTCAGCACTGGGTCCCAGGGGTCAGCACTGGGTCCCAGGGGTCAGCACTGGATCCCCAGTGTCAGCACTGGGTCCCTGGGGTCAGCAGTGGGTCCCTGGGGTCAGCAGTGGGTCCCAGGGTCAGCAGTAGGTCCCAAGGGTCAGCACTGGGTCTCTGGGGCCAGCACTGGGTCCCTGGGGTTGGTACTGGGTCCCTGGGGTCAGCACTGGGTCCCTGGGGCCAGCGGTGGGTCCCTGGGGTCAGCAGTGGGTCTCTGGGGTCAGCACTGGGTCCCTGGGGTCGGTACTGGGTCCCTGGGGTCAGCACTGGATCCCTGGGGTCAGCACTGGGTCCCTGGGGTCGGTACTAGGTCCCTGGGGTCAGCACTGAGTCTCTGGGGTCAGCACTGGGTCCCTGGGGTCAGCATTGGGTCCCAGGGGTCAGCACTGGGTCCCTGGGGTCAGCACTGGGTTCCTGGGGTCGGCACTGGGTCCCAGGGGTCAGCACTGGGTCCCTGGGGCCGGTACTGGGTCCCTGAGGTCAGCACTGGGTCCCTGGGGTCAGCACTGGGTCCCAGGGGTCAGCACTGGGTCCCTGGGGTCAGCACTGGGTCCCTGGGGTCAGCACTGGGTCCCAGGGGTCAGCACTGGGTCCCTGGGGTCGGCACTGGGTCCCTGGGGTCAGCACTGGGCCCCTGGGATCAGCACTGGGTCTCTGGGGTCAGCACTGGGTCCCTGGGGTCAGCACTGGGTCCCAGGGGTCAGCACTGGGTCCCTGGGGTCAGCACTGGGTCCCAGGGGTCAGCACTGGGTCCCTGGGGTCGGCACTGGGTCCCTGGGGTCAGCACTGGGTCCCTGGGGTCAGCACTGGGTCCCAGGGGTCAGCACTGAGTCTCTGGGGTCAGCACTGGGTCCCTGGGGTCAGCACTGGGTCCCAGGGGTCAGCCCTGGGTCCCTGGGATCAGCACTGGGTCCCTGGGGTCGGCACTGGGTCAGCACTGAGTCTCTGGGGTCAGCACTGGGTCCCTGGGGTCAGCACTGGGTCCCAGGGGTCAGCACTGAGTCTCTGGGGTCAGCACTGGGTCCCTGGGGTCAGCACTGGGTCCCAGGGGTCAGCACTGGGTCCCTGGGGTCAGCACTGGGTCCCTGGGGTCAGCACTGGGTCCCTGGGGTCAGCACTGGATAAGCCTGGCACTGTTGTTGCCCTGGGTAGTATTTGTTTGGGGGATGACTTTGCCCACGACTATCCTGCAGCTCACGGCGCTGCCAGTCTCGGCAAAGAGACTTTTGCTGTGAAATTGGAGCGACGCCGGGTTAATTTTTCCTGCTTTGGGTGGTTGTGATTCTGTCTGTGAAGCTTCTGCAGACAGTTACATCTGCTGCCTCAGCTTCAGGCTTTTTAATGAACTTCATCTTTATTGAACTCTTCATTCTTCAGATGGTTAAGCGAGTCTCTGCGCCCTGTCCTTGCCTTCTAGCGGCGCAAGAAGAGAGAGAGAGAAACAGAGACATTGCTGGGATCAGAGAGCGGGGCGTCAGCGCTGCCGACCCACAGACGGATCAATATTCCCGGAGTAAACCCCTTGCCCCCCGCCCGATTGCGTCTATATTGGAGAATCACCTCCTGTTTTTATTGCCGGTGTTCGCAGTGTCCGTTTCTTTGTAAATTCCTCTCTTTATCCAGAAGCTGATTCCAGCTGCCAGCCCAGATCCGCGAACTCGGTCCGAACCTGCCATGGACCCTGGGATCTTCCTGCTCTGTGTGCCTCAGTACCACATTCGGCCACTCAGACACAGGGGTCAGTTCACCACACTGGGTGGCGCTGGGAGCTGTGGCAGTTCCCGAGTGCAGTGAACAATGTTAAATCTGTACAGCTGGGAGAGTGAGCGACAGGCAGAGTCCAGCATCTTGTCCTCAAGGCATTTTGCTCAGACCTATATTTAGGTTACTGCCTGTGAAAAAAACAAAATCCAACAGATGGAAAGAATATGTTTTAAAATTTTTATTCACTTCACAGAACCATCAAAACATCACAACAGGCGTCTCTGAGCATCTCCACGCAGCCAATCCCGGCTGGCGATGTCACCTTCACAGTCCCAGATGGTGCAACAGCTCACCAGAAAATACAAACACTCTGACACAAATGTGACACTTCCCACCTCACCACTGCTCACCACAGGGCCCCACAACCAGCGCCAACCAATCACAGACAGCCTCAACACACCAACCAATCACACACAGCCTCAACACGCCAACCAATCACACACAGCCTCAACACACCAACCAATCACACACAGCCTCAACACACCAACCAATCACACACAGCCTCAACACACCAACCAATCACACACAGCCTCAACACACCAACCAATCACAGACAGCCTCAACACACCAACCAATCACAGACAGCCTCAACACACCAACCAATCACAGACAGCCTCAACACACCAACCAATCACACACAGCCTCAACACACCAACCAATCACACACAGCCTCAACACACCAACCAATCACACACAGCCTCAACACACCAACCAATCACACACAGCCTCAACACACCAACCAATCACACACAGCCTCAACACACCAACCAATCACACACAGCCTCAACACACCAACCAATCACACACAGCCTCAACACACCAACCAATCACACACAGCCTCAACACACCAACCAATCACACACAGCCTCAACACACCAACCAATCACACACAGCCTCAACACACCAACCAATCACACACAGCCTCAACACACCAACCAATCACACACAGCCTCAACACACCAACCAATCACACACAGCCTCAACACACCAACCAATCACACACAGCCTCAACACACCAACCAATCACACACAGCCTCAACACACCAACCAATCACACACAGCCTCAACACACCAACCAATCACACACAGCCTCAACACACCAACCAATCACACACAGCCTCAACGCACCAACCAATCACACACAGCCTCAACGCACCAACCAATCACACACAGCCTCAACGCACCAACCAATCACACACAGCCTCAACGCACCAACCAATCACACACAGCCTCAACGCACCAACCAATCACACACAGCCTCAACGCACCAACCAATCACACACAGCCTCAACGCACCAACCAATCACACACAGCCTCAACGCACCAACCAATCACACACAGCCTCAACGCACCAACCAATCACACACAGCCTCAACGCACCAACCAATCACACACAGCCTCAACGCACCAACCAATCACACACAGCCTCAACGCACCAACCAATCACACACAGCCTCAACGCACCAACCAATCACACACAGCCTCAACGCACCAACCAATCACACACAGCCTCAACGCACCAACCAATCACACACAGCCTCAACGCACCAACCAATCACACACAGCCTCAACGCACCAACCAATCACACACAGCCTCAACGCACCAACCAATCACACACAGCCTCAACGCACCAACCAATCACACACAGCCTCAACGCACCAACCAATCACACACAGCCTCAACGCACCAACCAATCACACACAGCCTCAACGCACCAACCAATCACACACAGCCTCAACGCACCAACCAATCACACACAGCCTCAACGCACCAACCAATCACACACAGCCTCAACGCACCAACCAATCACACACAGCCTCAACGCACCAACCAATCACACACAGCCTCAACGCACCAACCAATCACACACAGCCTCAACGCACCAACCAATCACACACAGCCTCAACGCACCAACCAATCACACACAGCCTCAACGCACCAACCAATCACACACAGCCTCAACGCACCAACCAATCACACACAGCTTCAACGCACCAACCAATCACACACAGCCTCAACGCACTAACCAATCACACACAGCCTCAACACACCAACCAATCACACACAGCCTCAACACATCAACCAATCACACACAGCCTCAACACATCAACCAATCACACACAGCCTCAACACACCAACCAATCACACACAGCCTCAACACACCAACCAATCACACACAGCCTCAACACACCAACCAATCACACACAGCCTCAACACACCAACCAATCACACACAGCCTCAACATACCAACCAGTCACACACAGCCTCAACATATCAACCAATCACACACAGCCTCAACATATCAACCAATCACACACAGCTTCAACACACCAACCAATCACACACAGCCTCAACATATCAACCAATCACACACAGCCTCAACATATCAACCAATCATACACAGCCTCAACACACCAACCAATCACACACAGCCTCAACACACTAACCAATCACACACAGCCTCAACACACCAACCAACATCTGCCTTGGGATAATGCTGGAGTCCTTCATTAAGGAAGCAGTAGCAGGGCATTTGGAAAATCATAATGCAGTCAAGCAGAGTCAGCATGGTTTTCTGAAAGGGAAATCATGTTTAACAAATTTGCTGGAGTTCTTTGAGGAGGTAACGAGCAGGATGGACAAAGGTGAACCAGTGGATGTGGTGTATTTGGATTTCCAGAAGGCATTCGATAAGGTGCCACATAAAAGGTTACTGCATAAAATAAGAGCTCACGGAATTGGGGGTAATATATTAGAATGGATAGAGAATTGGCTAACTAACAGAAAGCAGAGAGTCGGGATAAATGGGTCATTTTCCGATTGGCAAACGGTAACTAGTGGGGTACCACAGGGATCGGTGCTGGGGCCTCAACTATTTACAATCTACATTAATGACTTGGATGAAGGGATGATACAAAGATGTGTGGGAAAGCAAGTTGTGCAGAGGACTCAAAGAACCTGCAAAGGGATATAGACAGGCTAGGTGAGTGGGCAAACATTTGGCAGATGGAGTATAATGTGGGTTATACACTTTGGCAGGAAAAATAAAAAGCAAATGATTATTTAAATGGAGAGCGATTACAAAATGCTACAGTTCAGAGGGACCTGGGGGTCCTTGTGCATGAAACACAAGATGTTAGCATGCAGGTACAGCAAGTAATCAAAAAGGCAAATGGAATGTTGGCCTTTATTTCAAAGGGGTTGGAGTATAAAAGCAGGAAAGTACTGCTACAACAGTACAAGGTATTGGTGAGGCCACACCTTGAGTACTGCGTACAGTTTTGGTCTCCTTATTTAAGGAAGGATATAAGAACATAAGAAATAGGAGCAGGAGTAGGCCAATCGGCCCCTTGAGCCTGCTCCGCCATTCAATAAGATCATGGCTGATCTGATCCTAACCGCCAATCCACTATCACAGAACCATCTCCTGAATCTAACAGAATTCGACACACGAAATAGGAGCAGGATCAGGCTACACGGCCCCTGGGCCTGCTCCGCTACCCACAGGGCCATGACCGATCTGAACCTAGACTCATGTCCAAATTCCTGCCCGCTCCCCGTAACCCTTAATTCCCTTTACTTCTAGGAAACTGTCTATTTCTGTTTTAAATTTATGTAATGATGTAGCTTCTACAGCTTTTTGGGGCAGCATATTCCATGGACCTACCACCCTCTGAGTGAAGTAGTTCCTCCTCATCACAGTTTTGAAAGAGCAGCCCCTTATTCTAAGACTATGCCCCCTTGTTCTAGTTTCACCCATCATCGGGAACATCTTCCCCGCATCCACCCGATCCAACCCCTTCACAATCTTATATGTTTCAATAAGATCGCCTCTCATTCTTCTGAACTCCAATGAGTAGAGTCCCAATCTACTCAACCTCTCCTCATATGTCCATCCCCTCATCCCTGGGATTAACCGAGTGAACCTTCTTTGTACTGGCTCGAGAGCAAGTATGTCCTTTCTTAAGTATGGACACCAAAACTGTACGCAGTATTCCAGGTGCGGTCTCACCAATACCTTGTACAACTGAAGCAATACCTCCCTATTTTTATATTCTATCCCCTTAGCAATGAAAGCCAACATTCCATTGGCCTTCTTAATCACTTGCTGCACCTGCATACTAACCTTTTGAGTTTCGTGCACCAGGACCCCCAGATCCCTTTGTACTTCAGTACTTTCCAGTTTCTTGCCATTAAGATAATAACTTGCTCTACGATTTTTCCTGCCAAAGTGCATAACCTCACACTTTCCAGTATTGTATTCCATCTGCCAAATCTCTGCCCACTTACTTAGCCTGTCGATGTCCCCTTGCAGGTTTTTTATGTCCTCCTCACTCACTACTTTCCCTCCCATCTTAGTATCATCTGCAAACTTTGATATGTTACACTCGGTCCCCTCCTCCAAATCGTTAATATAGATTGTAAAGAGTTGGGGACCCAGCACTGACCCCTGCGGAACAGCACTAGTTACTGATTGCCAGTCTGAGAATGAACCATTTATCCCAACTCTCTGCCTTCTGTTAGATAGCCAATCCTCTATCCATGCCAGAATATTACTCCCAATCCCGTGATTTTTTATCTTAAGCAATAATTTTTTGTGTGGCACCTTGTCAAATGCCTTTTGGAAGTCTAAATACACTACGTCCACTGGTTCCCCTTTATCCACCCTATACGTTACTTCCTCAAAGAACTCCAGCAAATTTGTCAAACATGACTTCCCCTTCATAAAACCGTGCTGACTTTGTCCTATTAATTTATGATTATCCAAATGTCCTGTTACTGTCTCCTTAATAATGGACTCCAAAATTTTACCTACCACAGATGTTAGGCTAACCGGTCTATAGTTTCCAGCCTTCTGTCTACTGCCCTTTTTAAATAAGGGTGTTACATTAGCAGTTTTCCAGTCTGCCGGGACCTTTGCCGAGTCCAGGGAGTTTTGGAAAATTATTACCAATGCATCCACGATCCCTACCGCCACTTCCCTCAAGACCCTAGGATGTAAGCCATCAGGTCCAGGTGATTTATCCACCTTGAGTCCCATTATTTTACTGAGTACCACTTCCTTAGTGATTTTGATCGTGTTTAGCTCCTCCCCCCTTTAGCCCCCTGTTTGTCCAGTGTTGGGATATTCTTAGTGTCTTCTACTGTAAAGACTGATGTAAAATATTCATTCAGTGTTTTTGCCATCTCCATATTTCCCACCATTAATTTCCCGGTCTCATCCTCTAAGGGACCAACATTTACTTTAGCCACCCTTTTTCTTTTTATATAACTATAAAAACTCTTACTATCTGTTTTTATATTTTTTGCTAATTTACTTTCATAATCTATCTTCCCTTTCTTAATCAATCTTTTTGTTATTTTTTGCTGTCTTTTAAAGTTTTCCCAATCCTCTATCCTCCCACTAGATTTGGCTACTTTATATGCCCTTGTTTTTAGTCGAATACTATCCTTAATTTCTTTACTTAGCCACGGATGGCTGTCTTTTCTTTTACACCCTTTTCTTCTCAGTGGAATATATTTTTTTTGGAAGTTGTAAAATAACTCCTTAAATGTACACCACTGATCATGTATCGTCTTACCCTTTAATCTATTTTCCCAATCCACTCTACTCAATTCCGCTCTCATACCTTCATAGTCTCCTTTATTCAAGCTTAGCACGCTTGTTTGAGATCCAACCTTCTCACCCTCTAATTGAATATGGAATTCAACCATGTTATGGTCACTCATTCCAAGGGGATCCTTTACTAGGACATTTTTAATTAATCCCGTCTCGTTACACAGGACCAGATCTAAGGTTGCTTGCCCCCTGGTCGGTTCAGTTACATACTGCTCAAGAAACCCATCCCTAATACACTCAATGAACTCATCCTCAAGGCAGCCCTGCCCAATTTGATTTGTCCAATTAATATGATAGTTAAAATCCCCCATAATTATAGATGTTCCCTTATTACAAGCCTCAACTATTTCCTGATTGATACTCCGTCCAACAGAGTTGCCACTGTTCGGAGGCCTATAGACTATGCCCACTAGTGTTTTTTTCCCCTTATTATTCCTTACCTCCACCCAAACTGTTTCATTATCCTGATCTTTTGACCCAATATCATTTCTCTGTATTACAGTGATTCCTTCCTTCATTAACATAGCCACCCCACCTCCCCTTCCTTCCTGCCTGTCCTTCCTGATCGTTAAATAACCTGGTATGTTTAATTCCCAGGCATTGTCACCCTGCAGCCATGTTTCTGTAATGGCCACAAGATCATAGCCATATGTAGTTATTTGTGCCATTAACTCATCTATTTTGTTACGAATGCTACGTGCATTCAGATAGAGAACTTTCAAATATGTTTTGTGACACTTAGTTCCTGCTTTTGCCCTTTTTATTACTTTACCTTTTACTCCATACCTTCTGCCCCTTCCTGACACGCTCTGGTTTTTAATTTCCCCACTGCTACCTAAGTCTATGACCTTCTCTGTTGTCATTTTTATTATTTGCTCTCTAGGAACCTCCCCCCCCCCACTAGTTAGTTTAAAGCCCTCTCTACAGCCCTAGTTATATGATCCGCCAGGATTCTAGTCCCTGCACTGGCCAAGTGAAGCCCGTCCCAACGGAACAGCTCCCTCCTGCCCCAGTACTGGTGCCAGTGTCCCAGGAAGCAAAACCCATTTCTCCCACACCAGTCTTTGAGCCACGCATTTAACTCTCTAATTTTATTTGTCCTAGCCAAATTCGCTCGTGGCTCAGGAGATTATTACCCTTGTGGTTCTGCTTTTTAATTTGGCCCCTAGCTGCTCAAACTCCCTCAGCAGAACCTCCTTCCTTGTCCTATCTATATCCTATACTTGCATTGGAGGCAGTTCAGAGATGATTCACTAGGTTAATTCCAGAGATGAGGAAAGGTTGAGCAGGTTGGGCCTATACTAATTGGAATTTAGAAGAATGAGAGGTGATCTTATTGAAACATATAAGATACTGAGGGGGCTCGACAAGGTAGATGCAGAGAGGATATTTCCTCTTGTGGGGGAATCTAGAACGTAGGGACACAGTTTCAGAATAAAGGGTCGCCCTTTTAGAACTGAGATGAGAGGAATTTCTTCTCTCAGAGGGTCGTAAATCTGTGGAATTCTCTGCCCCAGAGAGCCGTGGAGGCTGGGTCATTAAATACATTTTTGCAAGATAAGGTAGTGAAGGGTTATGGGGAGCAGGGAAGTGGCTTTGAGCCCAAGATCAGCCATGATCTTATTGAATGGCGGAGCAGGCTCGAGGGGCCAAGTAGCCGATTCCTGCTCCTATTTCTTATGTTCTTATGTAATTACACACAGCCTCAACACACCAACCAATCACACACAGCCTCAACACACCAACCAATCACACACAGCCTCAACACACCAACCAATCACACACAGCCTCAACACACCAACCAATCACACACAGCCTCAATACACCAACCAATCACACACAGCCTCAATACACCAACCAATCACACACAGCTTCAACACACCAACCAATCACACACAGCCTCAACACACCAACCAATCACACACAGCCTCAACACACCAACCAATCACACAGCCTCAATACACCAACCAATCACACACAGCCTCAATACACCAACCAATCACACACAGCTTCAACACACCAACCAATCACACACAGCCTCAACACACCAACCAATCACACACAGCCTCAACACACCAACCAATCACACACAGCCTCAACACACCAACCAATCACACACAGCCTCAACACACCAACCAATCACACACAGCCTCAATACACCAACCAATCACACACAGCCTCAATACACCAACCAATCACACACAGCTTCAACACACCAACCAATCACACACAGCCTCAACACACCAACCAATCACACACAGCCTCAACACACCAACCAATCACACACAGCCTCAACACACCAACCAATCACACACAGCCTCAATACACCAACCAATCACACACAGCCTCAACACACCAACCAATCACACACAGCCTCAATACACCAACCAATCACACACAGCCTCAACACACCAACCAATCACACACAGCCTCAACACACCAACCAATCACACACAGCCTCAACACACCAATGCACTGTGTACCCACCCATAGGGACATCAGAAATGCCGGTTTCAGGCGTGCACAGCGTATGCATTGAAAACCAGCATTTCCGATCAAGAATGGTCTTGACAGACCCTCCGGCTGCCCTGGAGAAGGGGCTCTGCGGGCGGAGAGTTCCGCTTTTTGGAGACCCTCCGCCCGCAGAAAACACTTACAATTCTTATGCCTGGTAAAAGCAGGGGTAAGGCTTGCTTTTACCAGGATAAGAGTTGAAATAAGTAAAAAGAAAAAAAAATTTCACTGATTTATTATTTTAAAATACTCTTAAAAAAGGTAAGTTTATTTTTAGCTCCATAAAAAACTTTAATTTTTTTTTCAAAAAATTAAATTGTTGTTTAAAATTATTGTAATTTCAAGTCATTTTAAAAATGTGATTTTTTAAAAATTTATTTAAAGTTTTACTATGTTTTTGGGGTGATCTCCATTCATATATTTGACAGGTCTTCCTGTCAAGTGTATGAAGGGAGATTCCCTTCTTTGATTGGCTCCCCGTGGCCCACCTGATCCCAGGGATGCTGTGAACTACCTGCGCCTCTGGGATACGTGGGCCCTGCGCACTTGGAATTTGGAGAGGCCCAGGAGCGGAAGCGTGTGTGTCCCGGGAGCCCTCAGGTAAGGGCGTAGATTTTTCCAGATCGCATGCGATAGGAAAATACCGGCCATTAATATATATCAAGAAAAGCAGTGGGCCTAGTACCGACCCCTGGGGAACACCACTGTATACCTTCCTCCAATCCAAAAAACAACCGTTCACCACTACTCTCTGTTCCCTGTCAATTAGCCAATTCTGTATCCATGCTGCCACTGTCTCTTTTATTCCATGGGCTTCAACTTTGCTGGCAAGCCTATTATGTGGCACTTTGTCAAACGCCTTTTGGAAGTCCATGTACACCATGTCAACCACATTACCCTCATCAACCCTCTCTGTTACCTCATCAAAAAACTCAATCAAGTTAGTTAAACACAATTTGCCTTTAACAAATCTATGCTGGCTTCCCTTAATTAATCTACACTTGACCAAGTGACTGTTAACTTTGTCCCTGATTATCGTTTCCAAAAGCTTCCCCCACTACCGAGGTTAAACTGACTGGCCTGTAATTGCTGGGTTTATCCTTACACCCTTTTTTGAACAAGGGTGTAACATTCTCCAGACCTCTGGCACCAGTTCCGTATCTAAGGAGGACTGGAATATTATGGCCAGTACCTCTGCAATTTCCTCCTTAACTTCCCTCAGCATCCTAGGATCCATCCCATCCGCTCCTGGTGACTTATCTTCGTTAAGTACAGCCAGCCTTTCTAGTACCTCCTCTTTATCAATTTCTATCTCATCCAGTATCTCCACCTGCTCCTCTTTCACTATGACTTTGGCAGCATCTTCTACCTTGGTGAAGACAGATGCAAAGTACTCATTTAGTACCTCAGCTATGCCCTCTGCCTCCATGCATAGGTCTCCTTTTTGGTCTCTAATCGGCCCCACCCCTCCTCTTACTGCCTGTTTGCTATTTATATGCCTATAGAAGACTTTTGAATTCCCTTTTGTGTTAGCTGCCAATCTATTCTCATACTCTCTCTTTGCCCCTCTTATTTTCTGTTTCACTTCCCTTCTGAACTTTCTATATTCAGCCTGATTCTCACTTGTATTCTCAACCTGACATCTGTCATACGCGTTTTTTTTTGCTTCACCTTACTCTCTATCTCTTTCGTCAACCAGGGGGCTTTGGTTGCCCTACCTAGCCAATTCTGGCCAATCAGGTGTCAAGATTATTAAATGTGGCAATTAGATCTGACCAATGGCTGGCGAGCCTGCCAGTAATCCAGGGAACAGCGTTTCCTGCTTTTTCTCTCTTTCCCCCCCCCCTTTCTGTCTCTCTCTCTTCCTCTTTCTTTTTCTCTCTGTCTCTCTCTCCCTGTCTCTCTTTCTTTCTCTCTCTATCCCTCTTTATCTGTCTGTCGCTCTCTCACATTCAGTGTATCCCCCTCCCTATGTCTGTCTTTCTCTGCTTCTTTCTCTGTCTCTCTTGCACTCTCTCTCTCATTCTGTCTCTCCCCCTCCCTCTGTCTGTCTGTCTCTCTCCTTCTGTCTCTTTCTTTCTGTCTCTCCCCCACTCTCTCTCTCGCTCTCTGTTTCTCTCGAGCCGGGAGGTGAGGAGTTTGGCAGCTGTTTGCTATTTATTAACCAGTCATGGTTAAATTGGTTTATAAATTAACAGATGTTTCAACTTTATTTTTTCTTCTGGGAGTACGGACGGTTCTGGTACAGCTTGTGTGTTTCATCAGTAGCTGCAAATCCTCAACTGCGCCAATCATCTTTATTTAATGACTATCTTGTGTGTGTGAATTTTGTGCCCATCAAGGTAAGAGTGGGGCTGGAACATCCCATCAAACACTCCCAGGGCAGGTACAGCACGGGTTAGATACAGAGTAAAGCTCCCTCTACACTGTCCCATCAAACACTCCCAGGGCAGGTACAGCATGGGTTAGATACAGAGTAAAGCTCCCTCTACACTGTCCCATCAAACACTCCCAGGGCAGGTACAGCACGGGTTAGATACAGAGTAAAGCTCCCTCTACACTGTCCCATCAAACACTCACAGGGCAGGGACAGCACGGGTTAGATACAGAGTAAAGCTCCCTCTAGATTAGATTAGGAGAACAGTAGCATAGTGGTTATGTTACTGGACTAGTAATCCAGGGGCCTGGACTAATGATCCATGAGACGTGAGTTCACAATTGCACCATGGCTGCCGAGGAATTTAAATTCAGTTAATTAAATAAATCTGGAAATAAAAAGCTAGTATCAGTAATGGTGGCCATGAAACTATCGAATTGTTGTTAAAACCCCATCTGGTTCATTAATGTCCTTTAGGGAAGGAAATCTGCCGTCCTAACCCGGTCTGGCCTATATGTGACTCCAGACCCACAGCAATGTGGTTGACACTTAACTGCCCCTCTGAAATGGTGGCTCACCTCTATCTGGTCATTATAACATTGCTTTTGGTGGGATCTTGCTGTGCACAAATTGGCTGCTGTGTTTCTTACATGACAACACATCAGAAGTAATTCATTGGCTGTCAAATGCTTTGGGTCGTCCTGAGGTCGTGAAGTGTGCTGTATAAATGCAAGTCTTTCTTTCTTTAATACCCAGTTCAGGCCTGCAGTGCCCCACCAACACATTCTCATTCTCCAGCCCCATTGGGATGGTATCATCCGTAAACAAAAGGCCCATGTTTGGAGCTGATTTCTGCCATGGAATCGTGTCTGTGTTTCACTCGTGATCTAACCAGTGAAGAGACCGCTGTGGCTGAGTCTAACCCTATACAACAGCAATATCCCGGGAGCTGGCAGAATGAGTTAATCCCTCCTCAAACCCCTGAGATTGCTGTCATCTTGTTCCATTTGTGATATTTTTGGAGACCTCTTGCTCTGTGAGTCTGGGTGAGTCGCCCTCAGATGTTTAATACCTTGTGTTGATCACAGAGCTAGGGCCGTGTGTTTGGAGTGAGACTGGCAGATGGGAGGGAGGTCGAACTGCCTTCGCCTGCTCCAGGCAAGAGTCTGACACTCCCAACCTGCATGGCCTCCAGGAGATTATTCCTGTAACTCACTGCTCTCCTACTCTCTACCGTTCAGAACGGGTTTAGTTTAAAATCTGTCTGATTGCATTTGGGTGCAAAGGAGTTGAAGAGTCGGTGCTGATGCTGAGGCAGATTGTGTGGTGTGGCAGCATCTGCTGCATTCAGTGCGCTCTGGGATCATCGCACACCGAACATTGAGACATCAGCAATAACAGAAAATGCTGGAAATACTCAGCAGGCCAGGCAGCATCCGTGGAGAGAGAAACAAGAGTTAACGTTTCAGGTCTGGGACCTTTGAAGGGTCTTCGACCGGAAACGTTGACTCTATTTCTCTCTCCACGGATGCTGCCTGGCCTGCTGAGTATTTCCAGCATTTTCTGTTGTTATTTCGGATTTCCAGCATCCGCAGTATTTTGCTATTGTATGGAGACATCAGCATTTGGACAGAGGCTGCAAGATGTCAGAATCAGACTAAAGGCAGCAGGTGAGAGGGTGGGAATGGGCCCGGGTTCCTGCACCTGGTCACAGGGCCGAGACTGCTGGCAGGAGGTGTGTGTGGATCAGGCTGACCCACAGCCTGCAGTCCGCCCACCCCCGGCCCCTGCCTGGCCTGGGCAAGGACAGGCCCAGGCTGGGGCCCAGACCCCAGGACAGGGCCCAGGCTGGGGCCCAGACCCCAGGACAGGGCCCAGGCCCAGACCCCAGGACAGGGCCCAGGCTGGGGCCCAGACCCCAGGACAGGGCCCAGGCCCAGGCTGAGGCCCAGCTGGCTCGCCAACTCTGATTGGACGGTTTCCTGGAGTTTACATCACATGACCTCCCGCCGCCACCTGACCCCGCCCCCACTCTCTCGCCATTGGTCGCCCGGTTTGCCGGTGATTAATCTTCAATTCCTGGAGGGTCGGCGACATCTGACCCCGGGGCGGACAGGAGCGGGAGTCGGTGCACAGACAAACCCTGGGACCGAGGCCGCGGGAGTCTCTCTCCTCAGGAACATTGCAGGGGAATGGGCGGCTTTGTGCGGGATGTGGGAGTGACCGGGAAATCCGGGTCTCCGGGTCCGAACTCCCCGAGTCCCGAGTCTCCGGGTCCGAACTCCAGCCGCCGATCCCAGGGCCGCAATGGAGCGGCTGGAAGCTGCGAATCGTGGTGGAGGCTGACCTCTACTGGAGTGAAGCAGCATTGCTGCCTAGGCTCCCCAGCCCTGTGCAGCTGGATTTCCTTTCACCGCTCACAGACCTCACTGAAATCAGTCTTTGCAGATTGTGTCCGCTAACAATGCAGCTTCTAAAGTGGGAACTGGCTATACAACTAATCCGAACGAGACAAGGGGCAGGATTGGCACACAGCAGGGCAGGGGTCAGCGCAGGAAGGGGAGCGAGAGAGGGGGCAGGGTATGGGGAGAGAGAGAGAGGGGGCAGGGTATGTGGGGAGAGGGGGCAGGGTATGGGGGGAGAGAGAGGGGGCAGGGTATGGGGGGAGAGAGAGGGGGCAGGGTATGGGGGGACAGAGAGGGGGCAGGGTATGGGGGGGTGAGAGAGGGGGCAGGGTATGGGGGGGAGAGAGAGGGGGCAGGGTATGGGGGGAGAGAGGGGGCAGGGTATGGGGGAGAGAGAGGGGGCAGGGTATGGGGGGAGAGAGGGGGCAGGGTATGGGGGGAGAGAGAGGGGGCAGGGTATGGGGGGGAGAGAGAGGGGGCAGGGTATGGGGGGAGAGAGAGGGGGCAGGGTATGGGGGGAGAGAGAGGGGGCAGGGTATGGGGGGGGAGAGAGAGGGGGCAGGGTATGGGGGGAGAGAGAGGGGGCAGGGTATGGGGGGAGAGAGAGGGGGCAGGGTATGGGGGGAGAGAGAGGGGGCAGGGTATGGGGGGGTGAGAGAGGGGGCAGGGTATGGGGGGGGAGAGAGAGGGGGCAGGGTATGGGGGAGAGAGAGGGGGCAGGGTATGGGGGGAGAGAGAGGGGGCAGGGTATGGGGGGAGAGAGAGGGGGCAGGGTATGGGGGAGAGAGAGGGGGCAGGGTATGGGGGGAGAGAGAGGGGGCAGGGTATGGGGGGAGAGAGAGGGGGCAGGGTATGGGGGGAGAGAGAGGGGGCAGGGTATGGGGGGGAGAGAGAGGGGGCAGGGTATGGGGGGAGAGAGAGGGGGCAGGGTATGGGGGGGAGAGAGAGGGGGCAGGGTATGGGGGGAGAGAGAGGGGGCAGGGTATGGGGGAGAGAGAGGGGGCAGGGTATGGGGGGAGAGAGAGGGGGCAGGGTATGGGGGGAGAGAGAGGGGGCAGGGTATGGGGGGGAGAGAGAGGGGGCAGGGTATGGGGGGAGAGAGAGGGGGCAGGGTATGGGGGGGAGAGAGAGGGGGCAGGGTATGGGGGGGAGAGAGAGGGGGCAGGGTATGGGGGGAGAGAGAGGGGGCAGGGTATGGGGGAGAGAGAGGGGGCAGGGTATGGGGGGAGAGAGAGGGGGCAGGGTATGGGGGGGAGAGAGAGGGGGCAGGGTATGGGGGGAGAGAGAGGGGGCAGGGTATGGGGGGAGAGAGAGGGGGCAGGGTATGGGGGAGAGAGAGGGGGCAGGGTATGGGGGGAGAGAGAGGGGGCAGGGTATGGGGGGAGAGAGAGGGGGCAGGGTATGGGGGGAGAGAGAGGGGGCAGGGTATGGGGGGGAGAGAGAGGGGGCAGGGTATGGGGGGGAGAGAGAGGGGGCAGGGTATGGGGGGAGAGAGAGGGGGCAGGGTATGGGGGAGAGAGAGGGGGCAGGGTATGGGGGGAGAGAGAGGGGGCAGGGTATGGGGGGGAGAGAGAGGGGGCAGGGTATGGGGGGAGAGAGAGGGGGCAGGGTATGGGGGGGGAGAGAGAGGGGGCAGGGTATGGGGGGGGAGAGAGAGGGGGCAGGGTATGGGGGGAGAGAGAGGGGGCAGGGTATGGGGGGGAGAGAGAGGGGGCAGGGTATGGGGGAGAGAGAGGGGGCAGGGTATGGGGGGAGAGAGAGGGGGCAGGGTATGGGGGGGAGAGAGAGGGGGCAGGGTATGGGGGGGAGAGAGAGGGGGCAGGGTATGGGGGGAGAGAGAGGGGGCAGGGTATGGGGGGGAGAGAGAGGGGGCAGGGTATGGGGGGAGAGAGAGGGGGCAGGGTATGGGGGGAGAGAGAGGGGGCAGGGTATGGGGGGAGAGAGAGGGGGGGGAGAGAGGGGGCAGGGTATGGGGGGGAGAGAGGGGGCAGGGTATGGGGGGGAGAGCGGGGGCAGGGTATGGGGGGGAGAGGGGGCAGGGTATGGGGGGGAGAGGGGGGCAGGGTATGGGGGGAGAGAGGGGGGCAGGGTATGGGGGGGGAGAGAGGGGGGCAGGGTATGGGGGGGGGAGAGAGGGGGGCAGGGTATGGGGGGGAGAGAGGGGGGCAGGGTATGGGGGGGAGAGAGGGGGGCAGGGTATGGGGGGGGAGAGAGGGGGGCAGGGTATGGGGGGGGAGAGAGGGGGGCAGGGTATGGGGGGAGAGAGGGGGGCAGGGTATGGGGGGAGAGAGGGGGGCAGGGTATGGGGGAGAGAGGGGGGCAGGGTATGGGGGGAGAGAGGGGGGCAGGGTATGGGGGAGAGAGGGGGGCAGGGTATGGGGGGAGAGAGGGGGGCAGGGTATGGGGGGAGAGAGGGGGGCAGGGTATGGGGGGAGAGAGGGGGGCAGGGTATGGGGGGAGAGAGGGGGGCAGGGTATGGGGGGGAGAGGGGGGCAGGGTATGGGGGGGAGAGAGGGGGCAGGGTATGGGGGGAGAGAGGGGGCAGGGTATGGGGAGAGAGGGGGGCAGGGTATGGGGAGAGAGGGGGGGCAGGGTATGGGGAGAGAGGGGGGGCAGGGTATGGGGAGAGAGGGGGTGCAGGGTATGGGGGGAGAGGGGGGTGCAGGGTATGGGGGGAGAGGGGGGGCAGGGTATGGGGGGAGAGGGGGGGCAGGGTATGGGGAGAGAGGGGGGGCAGGGTATGGGGAGAGAGGGGGGGCAGGGTATGGGGAGAGAGGGGGGGCAGGGTATGGGGAGAGAGGGGGGCAGGGTATGGGGGAGAGGGGGGCAGGGTATGGGGGGAGAGAGGGCCAGGGTATGGGGGAGAGGGGGGGCAGGGTATGGGGAGAGAGGGGGGGCAGGGTATGGGGAGAGAGGGGGGGCAGGGTATGGGGAGAGAGGGGGGCAGGGTATGGGGAGAGAGAGAGAGAGAGAGAGGGGATGCAGGGTATGGGGGGAGAGAGGGGGCAGGGTATGGGGGGAGAGAGGGGGCAGGGTATGGGGGGAGAGAGGGGGCAGGGTATGGGGGGAGAGAGGGGGGCAGGGTATGGGGGAGAGGGGGGCAGGGTATGGGGGGAGAGATGGGGCAGGGTATGGGGGGAGAGATGGGGCAGGGTATGGGGGGAGAGAGGGGGCAGGGTATGGGGAGAGAGGGGGGGCAGGGTATGGGGGGAGAGAGGGGGGCAGGGTATGGGGGGAGAGAGGGGGGCAGGGTATGGGGGAGCGAGGGGGCAGGGTATGGGGGAGAGAGGGGGCAGGGTATGGGGGGAGAGAGGGGGGCAGGGTATGGGGGAGAGAGGGGGCAGGGTATGGGGGGAGAGGGGGGCAGGGTATGGGGGAGAGAGGGGGCAGGGTATGGGGGGAGAGGGGGGCAGGGTCTGGGGGAGAGAGGGGGGCAGGGTCTGGGGGGAGAGAGGGGGGGCAGGGTCTGGGGGGAGAGAGGGGGGCAGGGTATGGGGGGGAGAGAGGGGGGCAGGGTATGGGGGGGAGAGAGGGGGGCAGGGTATGGGGGGAGAGAGGGGGGCAGGGTATGGGGGGGAGAGAGGGGGGCAGGGTATGGGGGGAGAGGGGGGGGCAGGGTATGGGGGAGAGAGGGGGGCAGGGTATGGGGGAGAGAGGGGGGCAGGGTATGGGGGGGAGAGAGGGGGGCAGGGTATGGGGGGAGAGAGGGGGCAGGGTATGGGGAGAGGGGGCAGGGTATGGGGAGAGAGGGGGGGCAGGGTATGGGGGGAGAGAGGGGGCAGGGTATGGGGGGAGAGAGGGGGCAGTGTATGGGGGAGAGAGGGGGCAGTGTATGGGGGGAGAGAGGGGGCAAGGTATGGGGAGAGAGGGGGGCAGGGTATGGGGAGAGAGAGAGAGGGGATGCGGGGTATGGGGGGAGAGAGGGGGCAGGGTATGGGGGGAGAGAGGGGGCAGGGTATGGGGGGAGAGAGGGGGCAGGGTATGGGGGGAGAGAGGGGGCAGGGTATGGGGGGAGAGAGGGAGCAGGGTATGGGGGAGAGAGGGGGCAGGGTATGGGGGGAGAGAGGGGGCAGGGTATGGGGAGAGGGGGGGGCAGGGTATGGGGGAGAGAGGGGGCAGGGTATGGGGGAGAGAGGGGGCAGGGTATGGGGGGAGAGAGGGGGCAGGGTATGGGGGAGAGAGGGGGCAGGGTATGGGGGGAGAGAGGGGGCAGGGTATGGGGGAGAGAGGGGGCTGGGTATGGGGGAGAGAGGGGGCAGGGTATGGGGAGAGGGGGGCAGGGTACGGGGGAGAGGGGGGGCAGGGTACGGGGGGAGAGGGGGGGCAGGGTACGGGGGGAGAGGGGGGGCAGGGTATGGGGAGAGGGGGGGCAGGGTATGGGGGGAAAGGGGGGGCAGGGTATGGGGGGAGAGGGGGGCAGGGTATGGGGGGAGAGGGGGGGCAGGGTATGGGGGAGAGAGGGGGCAGGGTATGGGGGAGAGAGGGGGCAGGGTATGGGGGGAGAGAGGGGGCAGGGTATGGGGGGAGAGAGGGGGCAGGGTATGGGGGGAGAGAGGGGGCAGTGTATGGGGAGAGGGGGGCAGGGTATGGGGAGAGGGGGCAGGGTATGTGGGGAGAGGGGGCAGGGTATGTGGGGAGAGGGGGCAGGGTATGGGGGGAGAGAGAGGGGGCAGGGTATGGGGAGAGAGGGGGCAGGGTATGGGGAGAGAGAGGGGGCAGGGTATGGGGAGAGAGGGGGCAGGGTATGGGGAGAGGGGGCAGGGTATGGGGAGAGAGAGGGGGCAGGGTATGGGGAGAGAGAGGGGGCAGGGTATGGGGAGAGAGGGGGCAGGGTATGGGGAGAGAGGGGGCAGGGTATGGGGGAGAGAGGGGGCAGGGTATGGGGGGAGAGGGGGGCAGGGTCTGGGGGAGAGAGGGGGGCAGGGTCTGGGGGGAGAGAGGGGGGCAGGGTCTGGGGGGAGAGAGGGGGGCAGGGTATGGGGGGGAGAGAGGGGGGCAGGGTATGGGGGGGAGAGAGGGGGGCAGGGTATGGGGGGAGAGAGGGGGGCAGGGTATGGGGGGGAGAGAGGGGGGCAGGGTATGGGGGGGAGAGGGGGGGGCAGGGTATGGGGGAGAGAGGGGGGCAGGGTATGGGGGAGAGAGGGGGGCAGGGTATGGGGGGGAGAGAGGGGGGCAGGGTATGGGGGGAGAGAGGGGGCAGGGTATGGGGAGAGGGGGCAGGGTATGGGGAGAGAGGGGGGGCAGGGTATGGGGGGAGAGAGGGGGCAGGGTATGGGGGGAGAGAGGGGGCAGTGTATGGGGGAGAGAGGGGGCAGTGTATGGGGGGAGAGAGGGGGCAAGGTATGGGGAGAGAGGGGGGCAGGGTATGGGGAGAGAGAGAGAGGGGATGCGGGGTATGGGGGGAGAGAGGGGGCAGGGTATGGGGGGAGAGAGGGGGCAGGGTATGGGGGGAGAGAGGGGGCAGGGTATGGGGGGAGAGAGGGGGCAGGGTATGGGGGGAGAGAGGGAGCAGGGTATGGGGGAGAGAGGGGGCAGGGTATGGGGGGAGAGAGGGGGCAGGGTATGGGGAGAGGGGGGGGCAGGGTATGGGGGAGAGAGGGGGCAGGGTATGGGGGAGAGAGGGGGCAGGGTATGGGGGGAGAGAGGGGGCAGGGTATGGGGGAGAGAGGGGGCAGGGTATGGGGGGAGAGAGGGGGCAGGGTATGGGGGAGAGAGGGGGCTGGGTATGGGGGAGAGAGGGGGCAGGGTATGGGGAGAGGGGGGCAGGGTACGGGGGAGAGGGGGGGCAGGGTACGGGGGGAGAGGGGGGGCAGGGTACGGGGGGAGAGGGGGGGCAGGGTATGGGGAGAGGGGGGGCAGGGTATGGGGGGAAAGGGGGGGCAGGGTATGGGGGGAGAGGGGGGCAGGGTATGGGGGGAGAGGGGGGGCAGGGTATGGGGGAGAGAGGGGGCAGGGTATGGGGGAGAGAGGGGGCAGGGTATGGGGGGAGAGAGGGGGCAGGGTATGGGGGGAGAGAGGGGGCAGGGTATGGGGGGAGAGAGGGGGCAGTGTATGGGGAGAGGGGGGCAGGGTATGGGGAGAGGGGGCAGGGTATGTGGGGAGAGGGGGCAGGGTATGTGGGGAGAGGGGGCAGGGTATGGGGGGAGAGAGAGGGGGCAGGGTATGGGGAGAGAGGGGGCAGGGTATGGGGAGAGAGAGGGGGCAGGGTATGGGGAGAGAGGGGGCAGGGTATGGGGAGAGGGGGCAGGGTATGGGGAGAGAGAGGGGGCAGGGTATGGGGAGAGAGAGGGGGCAGGGTATGGGGAGAGAGGGGGCAGGGTATGGGGAGAGAGGGGGCAGGGTATGGGGAGAGAGAGGGGGCAGGGTATGGGGAGAGAGAGGGGGCAGGGTATGGGGAGAGAGAGGGGGCAGGGTATGGGGAGAGAGAGGGGGCAGGGTATGGGGAGAGGGGGGGCAGGGTATGGGGAGAGAGAGGGGGCAGGGTATGGGGAGAGAGGGGGGGCAGGGTATGGGGAGAGAGGGGGGGCAGGGTATGGGGAGAGAGGGGGGGCAGGGTATGGGGAGAGGGGGGGCAGGGTATGGGGAGAGAGGGGGGGCAGGGTATGGGGAGAGAGGGGGGGCAGGGTATGGGGAGAGGGGGGGCAGGGTATGGGGAGAGAGGGGGTGCAGGGTATGGGGAGAGAGGGGGGCAGGGTATGGGAGAGAGGGGGGGCAGGGTATGGGGAGAGAGAGGGGGCAGGGTATGGGGAGAGGGGGGCAGGGTATGGGGAGAGAGGGGGCAGGGTATGGGGAGAGCAGGGGGGCAGGGTATGGGGAGAGGGGGTCAGGGTATGGGGAGAGAGGGGGCAGGGTATGGGGAGAGAGAAGGGGCAGGGTATGGGGAGAGCAGGGGGGCAGGGTATGGGGAGAGGGGGGCAGGGTATGGGGAGAGAGGGGGGCAGGGTATGGGGAGAGAGAGGGGGGGCAGGGTATGGGGAGAGAGAGGGGGCAGGGTATGGGGAGAGAGAGGGGGGCAGGGTATGGGGAGAGAGAGGGGGGGCAGGGTATGGGGAGAGAGGGGGTGGGCAGGGTATGGGGAGAGAGGGGGGGCAGGGTATGGGGAGAGGGGGGGCAGGGTATGGGGAGAGAGGGGGGCAGGGTATGGGGAGAGAGGGGGGGCAGGGTATGGGGAGAGAGGGGGGGCAGGGTATGGGGAGAGGGGCAGGATATGGGGAGAGCGGGGGGGCAGGGTATGGGGAGAGAGGGGGGCAGGGTATGGGGGGGCAGGGTATGGGGAGAGAGGGGGGGCAGGGTATGGGGAGAGAGGGGGGCAGGGTATGGGGAGAGAGGGGGGGCACGGTATGGGGAGAGAGAAGGGGCATCGTATGCAGGGGAGGGGGGGGCAGGGTATGGGGAGAGAGGGGGGGCAGGGTATGGGGACAGAGGGGGGGCACGGTATGGGGAGAGAGAAGGGGCACGGTATGGGGAGAGAGAAGGGGCACGGTATGCAGGGGAGAGGGGGGGCAGGGTATGGGGAGAGAGGGGGGGGCAGGGTATGGGGAGAGAGGGGGGGCAGGGTATGGGGAGAGAGGGGGGGCAGGGTATGGGGAGAGAGGGGGGGCAGGGTATGGGGAGAGAGGGGGGGCAGGGTCAGAGCAGGGGAGTGAAGCGAGAGAGAGCAGATGGTGGGGTGGGGGGGAGGTGGGATAATGGTAAACATGGACAGTGTCTGCACAACCCCTGTACGTACAATGTTTTCAGTGTCAAAAATTACCTTATAAAACATTTGAAAGTTCATTTGATGCTATTTCCATTGTGTGTACAAAGGTTTGAAAATGGAAATGCTGCAAATCTTCAGTGAAAGAATTTAGAAATTAATTCATTTGTTTCCATAGCAACCCCGGCTGTTTAAATAATCATATCTTTCAGAACTCCAAAACAATACGGAACAAGTGAAGTAATCAGGTGCTTTTCCTGCTCTCGTTCAGCTAGATTCTCTTTCAAAATAAGATGGAAGGAACTTTGATATTGAAAGTTCAAAAAAGATTCTTAAATCCTTGTTTGCACATATTTTGGAAAAAGAGTTTTACACTCAAAGGGTTAAATAAGGGGAGATGAGGACTGTTTTTTTAACACAGTGAGTTGTTGTGATCTGGAACGCGCTGCCTGAAAGGGCGGTGGGAGCAGATTCAATAGTAACTTTCAAAAGGGAATTGGAGAAATACCTGAAGGGAAAAATTCGCAGGGCTGTGGGAAAAGAGCAGGGGGGAGTGGGACTAATTGGAGAGCTCGCTCACAGAGCCGGCACAGGCAGGATGGGCCAAATGGCCTCCTTCTGTGCAGTCTGATTCTATGGAGGCGAAATTCGGTTACACCCCGTTTGGGCCTCACATAGGGGCTATCTCCGACACTCCATCGCGGGGCGGTGCCTGGGGCGCAAAGCGCGGTAGTGCCGGAGCGCTACGTGGCCACTCCGCGTAGCGCTGACGCATTTCAGCGCCCTCCCCTTCATAGAAACATAGAAGATAGGAGCAGGTGTAGGCCATTCGGCCCCTCGAGCCTGCTCCGCCATTCAATGAGATTATGGCTGATCATCCAAATTCAGTACCCTGTCCCTGCCTTCTCCCCATATCCCTTGATCCCTTTAGCCTTAAGAAATATATCTAACTCCTTCTTGAATATATTTAATGAATTGGCCTCAACTGTCTTCTGTGGTAGAGAATTCCACAGGTTCACCACTCTCTGGGTGAAGAAATTCCTCCTCATCTCAGTCCTAAATGGCTTACCCTTTATCATTAGACTGTGACCCCTGGTTCTGGACTCCCCCACCATCGGGAACAGCCTTCCTGCATCTAGTCTGTCTAGTCCTGTTAGAATTTTATAAGTTTCAATCAGATCCCCTCTCATTCTTCTAAACTCTAGCGAATATAAGCCCAATCAACCCAATCTCTCTTCATACGTCATTCCTGCCATCCCAGGTATCAGTCTGGTGAATCTTCACTGCACTCCCTCCATGGCAAGAACATCCTTCCTCAGATAAGGCGACCCAAACTGCACACAATACTCAAGGTGTGGTCTCACCAAGGCCCTGTACAACTGCAGCAAGACATCCTTGTTCCTGTACTCGAACCCTCTCGCTATGAAGGCCAACATATCATTTGCCTTCTTAACCGCCTGCTGCACCTGCATGCTTACCTTCAGGGACTGGTGTACAAGGACGCCCAGGTCTCGTTGCACTTCCCCTTCTCCCAATCTATTGCCGTTCATATAATAATCTGTCTTCCTGTTTTTGCCACGAAAGTGGATAACCTCGCATTTATCTACATTATACTACATCTGCCATGCATCTGCCCAATCACCCCAACCTGTCCAAATCATACTGGAGTTTCTC